>NC_141164.1:13024987-13352987 GCF_053477565.2 Lygodium microphyllum
CTCCACCTCCCCTCACCTCCACCTCCAACCTCCACCTCCTCCTCAGGTCACTAACCTACCTCAACTAACTTAGTTAAAATCTAACCTAACTAACTAAGTTAAAACCTGACTTAACTAACTTAGTTAGACTTTAGACTTAACTAACTTAGTTAGACTTTAGACTTAACTAACTTAGTTAGACTTAACTAACCTAGGTAGATTTCCCTGGCTAACATGCTTAACCTGACTTAAGTGACTTAAGTGCCTTAAGTGACTTGTGACTTATGTGATTTATGTGATTTATGTGATTTACTTAATCACAACATTCATTTTTTCATAAAACAATTTCTAAAAAATTTCTAAAAAATTCCTTCTGTCTTTTGTTAATTTTTGGACCTTTGTCTGCTAGGAATTGCCTTTCCTATAATTTCTGAAAAATCCATCTTTCCTCAAATTACCCATAAATTGCCAAAAAATATGGAAAAATCATTTAAAATTTGTAAAAACTTCTAAAAAATTCTGAAAACATTCTAAAAAATTTCCCTCACCTCCCTTGCTCATTTTCCATTTATTCCAACATAAAAAAATCACAACTAAAAATACAATAAAATAAATAAAAATAAAAAAACCAACATCAATCAAATTACCACATCTGCTAAGGTGTTCATTGTTGTTTCATCAGTGCTTTTTGCTTTTCCTTTACTGGGACTCTTCCGTGCGCATTCCTGCATTTCATACACACCCTTCCAGGTATTTATTTTCTGTTATTTCTTTCTTTCTTTTTCCCCCTTAATCACAATTAATTGTTAAAATAAATTCTTTAATTCACCCACCGTTTCCACGCGCATTCGTGCTAAACACACATTTTTTTAAATTAAAATAAACCAACCGTTCACTTAGCACGCGCTACATGCGCTAAAGAGGCACTCTAAAATTTTAATAAAATCAACCAGCCGTCACATGAGCACGCGCTGGCAAAAAAACGCTCCACATCACCTTAATTTATAATCAATGAATTGCATTTAGAGACCCAGTCGGGAATCGAAGTCCGGGAATCGTATAAAAGCACCGGTTTAACCTAATAATTGGTAAATAAATTTATAATAAGGAACCGGCGTTTTCTTATTAAGGTTTATCACCTAATAAAAATTTACCCATTTTTAATTAATTGATTAAAATCAACCCTTCATTAAATTAATTCCCCCCTCACTGCACTTAATTCCCTTTTTAATAAACCGTTTCGTGGGATGGGTTTACGCAGTTCTTAGTGTTGTTTTCCATGGTCTAGTCTTGGTTCCATCACAGATGTCGTACAGATGATATATTGCTATGGTATGGTTTTGGTTTTCTGTTTTAGTTACGGTTACGGTTACGGGTACGGTATGCAGTTTTTTATTTTTATTGCCTGATACGGGGTTCAGGGTGTTTGTTTGATGCATCGCATGAAGCTTTCGGTCGCATTTGTCTCGAGGTCATGTCCAATTTTATTTTTTTTTTCTAGGATATGGTTTGCTTGGGGTTAGTAGGTCGAGTCACGTTTGATTGGTAATTCTCTTATCCTTGGTTTTTGTCTGTTGCTTTGCAGGCATTCACCTTGATTGTCTGTGTTTGTGGTGTGTGTGTAACCATCTGAATGGCGCCTTCTCATGCTCCTCCCCCTATCCAGTACGTCCCACTAGTTAGTAGGGATTACTCTTCCCTACTTACTTTTGAGCCCCTCACGAAGGCAGGCCTTGCTGCTTTTGTGGCCACTCCTTTTCCATTACTTCCAGAGGATCCGTCCGTCTATGATGCGTTCCTGGCCTCTTACAGCAAGAAGACAGGAGTAGTCCAAGGCATGTCTATGACATTGACGTCTCGAGGCTTAGGGAAGGCTTTGTCCTTACCCTCCAAAGGGGAACCTTTTGTGACCACTCGACAGCTCTTCTCTAATGAAGAGATTCTCAAACTGTTGCAGAAGCAGACAAGGGAAGTCCTTGATGTTAAGAAAGTGATAAACTCTTCAGGAGTTTCGTTTTCTATGATTACTGATCCCGTCTGGAAGACCATGTGCCAGTTCCTTCAGGACAGGTTCATGCCTGCCAAAACGCCATCCCACTATTTGTCCAAAGAGCTTTTCACAGCTTCCAGGATGGTGCTAAAAGGAGTTGCCATTGATTGGAGCACATACCTCCTTACTAAGATGGATCAGCATTTTGTTAAAGTTACGAGGGGTAATGTTACCAATGTTACCTACGGATCCTATTTGTCAGCCTTCTTGACCTATTCAGGTTTACAGAAGACTGTACCTCCACCTCCTCCATCAGATCCAGTACCTCCTCCTCCACCTTCAGAAGAGTCAGCACCTATTGACATTGAGGATGATGATTCTCCGCCTCCCCTGGTCATACAGCGTAAACGCTTGAAGAGGGTAGCGGACAAAGCCCCTGCTGTACTTCCCTCAGTGCCTATCCCTGCTACTTCTGGTAGTGACCTCCCTGGGTTTCTCACTTGCCATAACCTGTTCCGAGCACATAGAGAAGGATCCTTGGATATCTCAGTTCCCTCCCTGAACAGTCTCGTCTCAGGAGATGCCATTCCTTTCCTCTGCAAGGATATTCAAAGTTCCATTGAGTTGTCAGTGACAGCCTGTGTTCAACAGCTGTACGCATCTTTCTATGAGGAGCTCATGCAGTCTAAGGACTAGTTGCATAAGGCAACATCTGAGTTAGCTTCTGCTAAGGATACCCTAGCAGATCTATTTAAGCAAATGGAACAGCAAACCCAACTGGTTGCCACTCAAAGTGATGAGATTGCTTCATTGAAGACCCAGTTATTCGAGGCTCAGTCACAGGTTACTAGCCTTTCAGCAGAGAAGGAGAGGATGTCCAATGAAGCGCAAGAATTCCAAGTTCTTTTAGATAACAAGCTTTCAGCTTTACAGATGGCTAATGACACAGTGGCCAACCAAGCCTCCCAAATCCAGCAGTTGCAAGATCAGCTTGCAAAGTCCCGCTCTGTTTCTCCAAGCCCTCCTGTTCCATTAATTCCTTCTCTTTCATAGCAGGACTTGGCTGCCCTACAGAGACAGGCTACTTTGTGCCCTTTATTCCAAGACAAAGTGGAAAGATTGCAGTCCAGAATGGACTTGTTATGGTCTACCTTTGAACAGTTTCAGGACTATGTTCTACCAGACCATTCTTTCTTTGTCCACTACCATTTACAGAAGCTAGTCTTCTATATGAAGCTTTCCACGATGGATTTACCTTTTCCAGAGGATGGCTGGAGTGGGGCTTGGTCTGCTGAGTTGTTGACAGAGGTAGTCAGAATGCTCTTTGAAGATTCTGTCACGCCAGACACCATGCTGATGTCATACATGTATCTCCGAGGAGATTTGTTAATTCCAGATGAGGTAGATATGGCATGGTATGTGGGGGATGTGGTCTTACAGGCTGTTCTCTATGTCAATCATTTGGAGTTGCGCATAACTGATATGTTCCAAAGTTATTCCTCCAAAGTCGCTGATTGTCAGGATAGTTCGTGGCATCCTATGATTGATTCAGTGGTCCTAAATCAAAGACAAAACACAGCTCCTACCTTTGTACATAGTACTAACCAACTGAGGATGGATCTCTTAACCTATCTTTCCAAACATAATCCATTTGATGCTACCTTCTTTGATGCCTATCAGAGACGATCTCTTTTGGGACCTTCTGTTCCTACCCTCCTTTATTACCAACAATTGGCTCACCGCTTTGCTATATATTTTTCCCTTTGTCAAACAAATTCCACAGTAATTTTACCACTTCTTTTCCAACCTTCCAATTTCCCTCAAATTCCTATTTTCACTTACTGTTCCTTTATTGAGGATAGGGTATTTTCCCCTTCTCCACCCTGTCCTTCACCCCTCATTAATGTGCCCTCCACGTTTCCTATTTATCAGTTAACACCTTTCCTTACTGATTCCTTACAAATTTCTGCCACTCCTTCTTTAACCTTTTCTTCTTTTTATGATTTTTCTTATCCTTCCCTACATCCACTTTCCCTTATTCCATTACCCTCTCCTAGCACTTCCATATCTCAACCACCTCAGTTGGTTAGTGACTGTGCCGGTTTTGATACTCAGATTTCCAGAAGAAGGGGATGGAGTTCGGATGATTGCCTTACAGGACCGCAGATTAATTGGCCAGTAATTCCAGGGGAATGGACAGTTTCAAGTCAAGCTTATCAAAACTATGTTCATTTTGCCCAACAATATTCACAGTCTGCAGATCCCTCAGTGAGATTAACTGCTCACTTTGCTTGGTACCTGGCGTATATGCATAGGCATTCTCATACTGATTCAAAGCCTATCCCAAAGTTGTGCATGAATGTCAATGTTAGCATTGATTCCCAACAGTTGGAGATACTGTATTTTCATGCCCTCTGTTTGCCTAGCAGATACTTGGTCCTATTGGAAAGGATGTGCTGTCTCCAATTTTTCCAAAATCCTCCTAAAAACTTTGTAGATGAATCCTTATCTATGGATCGATTCAGACAACATCAATCTTTTAAGAGGGATCATCTTCATTGATGCCTTTCCAATGTATGGTGCAAGCTTTTTAATGCCAAACTCTTCTTTTTGAGGAAGTCATTCAGATGGTTGTGTTGTGTATTAGTGTTGTGAGTTCGTTTATGTCAAACGAATGTGGTGGTTTCCTGTTGGATTTTGTGTACGAGCTATGTTTTGGAGATTTGTCGAGATGGGGTCGTGGCTGGAGAGTTGAAGCAAATGAAGATGATGAAGAAGAAGCAAACTCTTATATCCTTTATGAATTTGTTGTGATTTTTAGTTTGATAAGAGGTGTTAATTTCAAAAGAGTTTTCCTTTCTTTGTATTTTTATATCAGAAACAGGTTATAAGATGGGGTCGTGGTGGATGGATTCTTTGTAAAAAGATATTGAAGATCAAAGTTGAGCTTTTCTATGAACTTGTATTCCCTTTTTCCTGGGTCGCAAGGACGCTTCCTTATTAAGTGTGGGGATATGTTGAGTGTTGAAATGACTAGTTTTTTTGGCTGATTTTTGTTGTTTTTGAGAGCTGAATGGTTGATTTTATGGGATGATTGGTTGATTTGGAAGTGGTTTGAGAGGGTTTTGGATGATATTGATTGTGTTTTGGAAGATCGTGATGTTTGTTGATGGTTCTGTGATGTTCTGATAGGATCTGAATGGTTCTGTATACCTTCTGTTTTGTTCTGTTTTGGTCTGTTTTTGTTCTGATTGTCTTCTGTAAAGAGGGATGGAGTATAGATTGATGAAGAATGAGATATTGTGAAAGCTTATTGAATGTTTTGTGAGAGTTTGGAATGGTTTGAGAATGAGTTATGTGGTTTTGATGACCTTCTGTAACCTTCTGTAGGTCTTCTGTAGAGCTTCTGTTTCTGTTCTGTTTCTGTTCTGTTCTGTACTGTAACTGTTCTGGTACTGTTCTGTAGACTGTTCTGTAAGTGTTCTGTGGAATGTATGTGTGATTTTGGGAAAGTTTTCTAGCCTTGGAAAGAGGTGAATACAAGTGCAAAAGAGCTTAAAGAAGTGGAAGAAGTAGCTGTTGAAGACTCAAGAGAAGACTAGAGTGAAGTGACAGTAGTGAGCTATGAAGAGACACTGTAGTGGCTCTGGTGACCTTTCATATCAGACATACCTCTTGGGAGGGGTATCCACGACCTAAGAGTGATTATTGAGAGTAATTTTTGAGAGATTGTAGAGAGGATATGATGTATTATTGATGGAGTGTGTGTGAGAGAGTCAGAGATAGCCAATTCTACTCAAACAAAGTGATTGTATATGAGAGATTGAGAGAGAAGACTATATGGAGATATTGAAGATGAATACTATGTGATGTATTTCCATTCAAAGATGGTGTATTCCTTTGTTTTCTTTGTGATATTGATGGATTTTGTGAAGATATTGAAGAATATGGTTGATTCTATTAAAAACCGTGGGAGATTTACATGATGCTGCATGAAGATTTGTTGTGCCTGGTGTTCTTTTCTTCATTGTGATCATATGAAATATGAAAAACAAGCTTGTTGATGTTACAAGATAGATTTTCTTGCAAGAGAATTCCCTTTTCCTTGGTGTTCCTCTCGGGGCTCCAATGCCCAAAAACTTTATTTTTCTTTTTCATAAAATACACCCAAACTTTTCTACTATAGTCATCAATAAAAGTGACAAAATAATGACAGCCTCCAAGAGATGCAGCTTTAGTAGTCCACACATCAGAGTGGATTAATTCCAATGGCTTCTCACTCTCTTGAACATGTCTAGGAAATGGTTTCCTTGCCTATTTTCCAAACTGACAGGCTTCACATACCTTATGCATTTCTGCAACCTTGAATTTGGGCAATCCTGCAATAATATTTTGGGCCTGCATTGATTTAAGTCGCTGTACATTAACATGACCAATGCGTTTATGCCAGATATCAATATGTGCAACTACACCGGTCCCATGTGCAAACATTGCTGCACTCAATTTAGACATGTCTGCATCCAATGTAAACATTGTGCCCTTCTTCTTTCCTTTTGCTATCAAGCGACTTTTATTTTTCATATCCTCAACAAAGCATCCATGAGGATTAAATCTGACGTGCAAGTCCTACTCAACCATTTGACCAACAGAAACCAGATTCTTGGTGATATTCAGGACATGAAATACATCGGACATGTATTTCTTTTTCCCATCCTGCATAGACAAAAGAATTTTTCCAATCTGCACAATAGGATGTGCAGTATCATCACTAGTCTCCACAAATCTTGGTTTTTCCATTTTCCTTGCATCTTCCATCCATTCTGCATGACCTGTCATGTGGTTTGATGCACCTTAGTCAACATACCATACATCATTGCTTTCTTCTGCACTTGTCACAGAATTGTTCATGTGCTGCACCATAAACAAATGCTCATTTCTGTCATCACCCTGTCTACCAGAAGATGCATAATTCCCTTGTTGCAGTTTTCCATTCATGATGTCATTCTGCTTTTTATAGCAATCTTTAGCCATATGACCCATTTTACCACAGTAGTAGCATTCAACATTATTGTTTGCATTTTGGCCTCTTTGCCATCCACCACGACCTCTTTGGCTCCTCCTGTCTCTAGAGTTACCATGTCCTCCTCCATAGGACTGGTTTTCTTGAGTTTGCTGCATATTCTGATTTCTGCCACGGCCTCCAAATCGGCCTCCTCTACCTCTGCCCCTACCTCTTCCAGCATTTGAGTAGAAGACAGCTTCTTTTGAAGTTCCTCCTGAAGAAGATGCACCACCATTTCTCTGCTCCTCAGAAATTAGAAGAGCAATCAACTCCTCAAAATCAAGAAATCTTTCACGGACGGAAATGGACGTTCGGAACTGTGCATAATCCTTTCCTAGACCATTCAAGGTCACTGAGACTAAATCATCATCTTCCACTAGCGACCCAATGGAAGCAAGTGCATCTGCAATCTTCTTCACCTTCATGTGGTAGTCATTGATGCTCATACTTTCTCTTTGCACATTGTGCAACTCTTGCTTGAGCTACATTTTCCTGGCTTGCGTATTTGTGCTATACATTTTTTACAAAGTATCCCATGCCTCCTTTGGCGTACTTGCATCTTGAATATGCATAATCATAGAGTCTGAAATGCTGATAGACAGCCAGTACATAACTTTCCTGGCTCTCTCATGCCATGCTTTAAATGCCTGCATTTGCTGTTGATTGGGAACATCAGGAAGAACTGGTTCTTCTTCATTTCCTGCAACAAATTCCCAATATCCTTTTCCCATAAGATATCGTCATTCTAAACTTCCATGCTTGGAAGTTGTTTTTGTCAAGCTTTTCAGTGATAATCTGTGAAAGAGAATCAGATGCCATTACAGAACACTGCAAAAAATTCTGTCACTGCAAAAAACACAGCTTCACCCTCACAAGGGAAAATCTGCAAAACTGGCAAAAGTGGTATTTGACCACACAGTCACTTCCTAGTGACGATTTTGCATTAGCAGGCAACAGGGATGATTCTGTAACTCCCAATGTCTCTGCGCACAAGCATACGATGCAATTTCTACAATAACTTTTCACCGACCTGTAGAACAGTGGCTGCACAGCATAAAACTGGGCCTTTTCTTGAGTGCGTGCAGAAAACTTTCGCCTCCAAAACAGACCCCGAAATGGCCTCAAATCAAAAAAACAAGGTCGCCAAGGGCTAAAGGCCTCTCCCACAGCATATACTGTCCTCTTGCTTCACCGCGAAGGGCGTCTCAACCTGAGACAATGCACTCCTGCACTTTCCGACTGTGCTACCTGCAGAGATCTGCTCCCAAAACAGAAAATGAAAGCAACACTGCTCCTCTTACCAGAACATCGCGAGCTTGGCTTGCTTTCTTGAGCTCCTTACCACGAACAAGGCTCTGAACCATGTCAAGATTGTGGGAGAGAAGGAAGGAGTCTCACTTGTAGCTTTCTTGCTTGCACAATGGGGGAATACACACAAAGGTGGAGGCTGAAAACAATTTTCCTCTTCTTAGTTGTGTAAGCCAAAAGAACTCTAGTACAAAGAAATAGAAGAACCCTATATATGGGTCTCAAACCAAACTCAACTAACTAAGATGGCATACTAACTGAGCCACGAACTAGAGTAGATAAGGATAGTTGTCATGTAGCTATTATTCATGGGCGGTGTACCAACCGCGTCTGCAACTGACAAGTCGGTGACATAAATACACAACAGTCACCCTAGCGTATCATGAGTGGAGCTCGATATCTCAACACTAACATGATGGATAGTCTTCAAATCTGGCCATGTTCTAATTGCTTCAACCTTAGCAGGATCCATTTGGACACCATCCTTTGACACTATGTACCCCAAGAACTGGATTTCTTCCGAGAAGAACTCACTCTTCTTGCCATCGATAAGCAACCTATTACTGCAAAGCTCATTAAAGACTGCTTTCAAATGTTCTCTATGCTCCAGCTCATTCTTTGAAAAGACAATCATGTCATCAAAGAATGTACCAACAAACTGCCTGTATGGATGAAAAATCATGTCCATCATTCGATTAAACGTAGCAGGAGCATTAGTAAGTCCAAATGGCATTACCAAGAACTCATAGAGACCAGACATGGTCCTAAATGTAGTCTTATGCACATCCTCTTGCTTAATCCCGATCTGATGGTATCCACTCTTCAAATCTATCCTGTTGAAAATTGACGCTCCTTCCAAACGGTCAAGGATGTTGTCAATCCTTGGAATGGAAAACCTGTTCTTGATGGTACTCTTGTTCAGCGCTCGATAATCTATGCACGTGCACCAAGAGTCATCCTTCTTCTGCACTAAGAGCACTGGTGAGCAAAAGGGAGATGAACTTGGTTGAATCAACCCTTTTTCCAATAGCTCATTCACCTGGCTCAATATCTCTTTCTGTTGGGCTGCACTAACCCTATACGGAGGTCTATTTGGTGGGCTACTTCCTAGCACCAAATCTATTGCATGATTCTCAGACCTCTCTAGTGGCAACTGTGATGGTAATGAGTCAGAAAAACAATCACTGAACTGAGACAAGAAAGCAGACCTATCTCTATCTAACATAGAAAAATTTGACTCATCATTATCCTTGACATCACGTGCAAAAATCATGTACGCAGAAAGATGATTCTTTATTACAAATGTAATGGTAGAAGCCAATACAACAGGTACAAACTCTCCTTTAAGATTCACATCAAGCACGTGAGTCTTTCCCCTATGTTCCAAAGTCAGTGTCTTATTAAAGGCATCCAACACACCATGCTTTCTGAACATCCATGGCATTCCCAACAAGACATCACAACCTTCAAGTGGCATGATATAGAATTCTTCTGCATCAACATAAGACTGTACATGAGGACACAGCTTTCCAAGAATGGGTGTCACAGACTCTAAGTGACCAGGACATGCCAACCCTGCCTCTGCTGTGTAGCCCATCTCATCTACTCTGATGCCCAAAGTAGAAGCCAACTCCGGTGAGATAAAGTTTTCCTTAGCTCCAAGATCAAAGAAAATAAGTACATATTGATCCTTAACTTTACCCCAAGCTCTACAAAGCTCATTAGCATCCGAGTGTGGCTTGTCTCCCAGCATATCTGGCACTAAACCTGTTGAAGGTTTGGGCTTCTTTCCTTTCCTGTCCTCTTTATCATCATCAGCTGATCTCTTATTCTTGTCCTGACAATTAGACACAATATGACCAGTCTGCTCACAGATAAAGCACTTCCTCTTAGCCATTAAAGCCTTTCTCTCTTCAAGAGACTTGCGCATAAAAGGTTTCTTATGGTCCTTTGACTGCTATCCAAAGGACTTGGTTGGTTTCTTCTTAAACTGCCAAGGTTTACATGTGCTTTGAGAATTCTGATAAACCTGTTTACCAAATGGCTTCTTTGCTGAAAATTTTTCAGATTTGTCTTGTTTAATGCTGCCCCCAAAACCACTTGACTGTCCCAACAATAATGCATATCATGTGGTGGCATTCTCAATTCTCTATTTGCTCGGTCAATGGCACAACCCTGTAAGAAGTGACTGGAAGTAAAGCCTCCCAAAACTTCTTGTTAGTCTTCCAAATCCTTGCATTTAGATGCATCCAAATTGTGCCAAGCTGACATAACATCAATCTCAAATTCATTGGTCAACCAAGAAGAAGCAAATACTTGCTAAAAGTAAATCCAAGCGGCAGGAGCCTGTCCTTGCATCAACAATGTACTCCACCATTGACTAGCATTGTCCTTAAGAAAAGTGGCAGCTTTCCAGGCCTTAGAAGGCTCTGTAAAGTTCCCTCCTACAAATGCGGCATCAAACTGCTGTAAGAAAGAGAGTGCCTTAGTCCTATCTTCAAACCCTCGAAAGATATCAAACTGTACGCCTGCACCACCTTCCTTGTATGGCTTTGCCTTCTCATGAGCCATCAAAGGGTCCGTAGGATATGCATGTAACATAGGAACACTAATAGGTGGCATAGGAGTTGCTGGACCACTGACTACAGGGCTTGTAGACATAATACTTGCTTGTTGATTTTGATAACCAGCCATACCAAAAGTGCCCTATGGCATGCCAAAATTGCCCTGAACACTCTGAAATCCAGGCTGCATGCCTATATTGCCATACATGGGGTTTGGCATAAAACCCTGTGTACCCCCAAACACTGTTGCTGGTACATAAATCTGATTTCCAGGTGCATAACCAGCCATACTCTGAAATACAGATCCACCTCCAAAGTACCCAGGATGTACAGAGGTCGGTGGGAAAACCTGTGGTAAAGCCTGAAAACTGTTTCCCTGTCCATTTAAACCAATATTTGGCTGATGTAAAGTGGCAAACTGAACTGGCAATGCCTGTGTAACTAGCATTTCCGCCACTTGTTCCTGGATAGTCAAAACCAATCTTGGAGTCTCCATTGACTCCGCAAGCTGCCTTGGTGTTTCCATTGAATCTACAGCATGCTTACCCTTATCCTGGACCTCTACTAGATCCGAAATCTTTGCAGATTGCCCAACTTGCTGTAAAGGAAGGGAAGGCTGCAAAAATGCCAAAAACCTTGGATTTTGCATCACTTGAGTAAACATACTTACAGTAGCAACTAACTGAGTCTTGGAAATATCTTCATCCATAGAAGAAGCCGTAAGAACTTGTGGCTCAACCATAACAAGAGGAGTAACAAATTGTGGAGGTCTAGAAGACTCTCCCACCTCATGAACAACAGGGATCTCCTGTGATGCAGACACTTCCTCTCTGGTGTCTTCCTTTCTATAAGCCATAATGCACAATTATGTGTCTTACACCCAAACAAACCCTGGCTCACTCTTTAGGGAAAAAGTGATTCGATCCCAGCAATGGAACCATGTAACCGACCTGTTCACTGGGAATGGCGGTAGTGTACAACCAAAATATATAAATGCTTTCACCCAATTTACAGTCGTCCACTTTACCTAAACTTAAAAACACAGAATCAAGAAGAAAAACAAGAAGCTAAAATGCTCCTGCTACAACACAAACACCATGTTGCCCCCTAAGTCAGGCGCCCCTTGCGGTATTTCTTTATTTTTATAGAGAGAAAGTACAATGGGCTGTCTTTCACCTATTCTGGGTGAAATTTGGCAGCATAACAGTACAATTACTGACCCAAAACAAGTTGACCAGGAAGGGAAACTCTGCCCAAGTCTGCATCTTCTGGTTGGAGTGCAGAATTGACCATTTTAGCCTGTTGTATTTACTGGTTCAAACCTGTTCTGAAACCTGTTTACAACTCATATTGTTTCCTGTACTGTTCAGCCCACTGTAATTACTGGTTCAGACCTGTTCTAACACCTATTTTCAGCTCACATTGTTCCTTGCATTGTCCTGCATCATCTGGGCCAAGTGCCCCTTGATTCTGGCATCAATTGGGCTCTGAAATAACCTCTGAACAGTCCAGAATCAGTACTGGTTTAGTGCTGTATCAGACACTTGCTTGGTGAGGTTACCACCCTCCCTTGTTCCTGCTTGTGGGCAGCAAACAACTGCTCCTCTTCTTGGAGAAAAGAGGCTCTTGCCTCATGCAAAAACAGCATATTCCACATAGCTATACCTGAATCAGAAGAAAGGCCCTTGATTCTGCAGCATAACCATATTGTCAGGGAGAGAGAGAGAGAGTAGGGAGCAAGCCCAGTCCTCTGTGCATCATAGACAAGGTAGGCCAGCTCTCAAGAGCTCTCCATTTGTAGTTGTTTTCACAAATGAGACCCTTTCCGCCCAAAAACTGCACACCAGCCCTCTTTAAAGATGTAAGTGCACAACTTTGTGCCAAATGGCAACACTGGAAGATATTTCCCGTTCCAACCTTCCGGTCTAAAATTCTCCATCCTCGGTTCAAAATTTGGCCGTAGCACAGACCAGAGGATTAATCCTCGTGCAAAAATGAAGATAATGACGCGAACAGATTCTGAGGTCCAAAAATATTAACTCCCTAAATTTTAGGAGTTGCTTCCATTGCATCCCACTAGTCTTCTGACCATCTTTGCAGACTATGGCTACATCCAAATTTGTAATGTAGCTCAACTGAAAGTGAATTTCCACTGATGACTCCACATGGACTAATCTCTTGAAGATTTATCCATCTTCACTTTGAACTAGTCTCTTCTAGGCTAGTTCTTCAACACACTTGTCCATATACACTTTCACAAGTCTCTTCCAGGCTTGTCAATCTACAATGCCATCAGTCTCTTCCAGACTTATACTGGGACCTTAACTGTCCAGTCTTGACTCACTAGACATTCCTGTCCATTTCACATACTGGCCATGCAACTTAGGCGTTTAGATTTCAAGAGGGATCCTTCCAAAAAGAAAAACCAAATAAAGTATGTAATAAAGAAATCAACAAAAAAGGTAATAGTTGTCACAGTCTTGTGACAGGAGGGCCGCAGGATGCCGCCGAGCAGGGGAGGGGGAGGAGAAGCGGGAGGGAAGGGGGACGAGAGGGAGGATGAGGAGCCGAGGAGGAGCCAAGGAGGAGAGGAGAGCCGCCGCGGCGCTGGAGGCGAGGCGTAAGGAGGAGCGTTGTGAGGAGGAGGCACCTGGTGGTGACGGCACTGCAGGGAGGGAGGGGAAGGAGGGAGACGGTGCTGCGGGGAGGGAGGGGAAGGATGAAGACGACCACTGGGAGGAGGTCGAGGAGGTTGAGGAGGAAAGAGAGGTGAAGGTAGGAGAGAGAGAAGAGAGGGAGGGAAAGAGAGAGAAGAAAAAGAGGGAAGGAGAAGAAGGAGGGAGAGCACAAACGGTCATGTAAGTAGTTTTTTTATTTTTTATTCTTTTTTTCTAAAAAATTATGTTATAACTTTTATATTGTGTTTTTTAAGTGTTATTTAAGAAAAATAGGTGATTTGCGGGATGGAGTGCATCTTCCAGTTCTTCTACTTGGTGTTGTCTTGTTTTTCTTTTTCTTCAAGGGTGTGTGGTTTTGGTTTAAGGTTTTTTTTTGTGTGGTTAATTGTTGTGTTGTTTGTAAATAATAAAATAAAAGAACACATCCCCGGCATGTGCGCATGCACGGGCAGGGGTAAAAAAATTTGCAATGACGGATTCAAACGAACAAGGACGGGGACGCGCGAGGCGAGAAACACGGTTAACGGGAAAAATAAAGAAAAATTAATAAAAACCAAACCGTTTGTCGGATCAAAAATCCATAAAAAGAAAAAATGGGTCGGGAGACGAGGGGAAAATGTTGGAAACATACAACACGGGTTCCGGGGCAGAAGCAGGGTGTTCACATGGGAAAAACACAAAAAAAAACCTGAAAACACAGACGTGCATTAATATTGGAAAATCCACGCATCGAAATGAAGTGCGGAAAGAAGGAAAAGTGTGCAAAACAAGGTGTCCAACAACCCTATCACGTCAAAACACAGTTTCGATCGAGATAGGATGCGTTCACATGGGAAAAACCCCAAAATTGAGCCCAAAAATGGACTCAAAAATTAATATGGGAAAAACCATGCGTCGGAATAGCAGGCGGTAAGAATAAAAAATGTCCGAGAAAAAGGAATTCATAGGACTGGCACATGAAAGCTCCATTTGGGGGAAATTAGGAAGGGTTCACATGGAAAAAACACGAATAATGCATTACAAAACACTTGAAAAATTTAATAACTAAAAACCCAGCAGTCGAAAGAGGGGGGAGGAAAAAGGAAAAGGTGGAGGGAAAGGCTGACAAGACACGATTGTCAAGTCAAACTAGAATTCTGGTGAAAATCGGACAGGTTCACATGGAAAAATGTGAAAAATAAACATAAAAAAGACTCAAAAACCCGCAAAATTAATATGGAGGAACCGTGCATTAAAATGACACAGAGTAAAAAGAAAAAATGTCAAGGGAAAGGGGTAGAACAGGCTTGACTCATCAGATCAAGGTTCCAAAGAAATAAAGATGCGTTCACATGTAAAAATGTTCCATTTACGATAATTGCTTCAAAAATTAATAACTTGAGAATCGTTTGTCGGAACAGGGGTCGGTAAAAGGAAAAAATAGGCAGTTAGAAGGGAGAACAGGGCTGTAAGGTTGGATTGAGTTTTCGATGAACGTAAGGTCCATTCACATGAAATAAGCACAAAACCAAGAATAAGGGCAAACAGTCACGAAACAACGCCTAGGACAGGGTGAAATAAAACGTAAGGATGGGGAAGGGACCCATTCAGGGTAGCATGAAATCACAGCATAGATGCATTATTAGAACAGGGTATATGCATGGGGATATACATCATGGACATGTAGGGACGCGTCCCCACAGGGTGTATGCATGGGGGTATACATCATGGACACGCAGGGACGCGTCCCCACACTTAAGACCTTAATAAGAAGGATAAACCAAACTTCAAGGACGTGATACATCACATCAGACCAACCACGTCGTCCCCACACTTAAGACATAACCAGTACTGTGAAACAGAAGTTGTAGGGTTAGAAAAACTTGGCCCATATTGCCGAGAAGGAATGTCGACTATCGAGATTGTATCTGGTGTCGTCGTCAGCCTGTAGGAGGTAACAAGGTGTCTTTACAACACACATTCTTCAGCCGTCGTGGCATGGACCAAGCGGCAGCACCCAGGGAGGTAGCTGATTGAAGGAATCACCAGAAATTCGTCGCTGGCAAGAAATATTGCACTCAACTCACGATCACTCAAATGGATTGAAAGAGCAGGCACTCGTCCCACTACTAATATCACTCGAGAAAATAAGGGTGAAAACCCATACCTCACACCCGGTTTAGGAATTGACAAAGGAATGATGCAGAGAGAGTATGCCAGGGGTGCACAATTGATGGTGCATCAGTGCGTCCAATCCGTTTGGCATAGGTGCAAGGAGAAAGGTCAGGGAGCCTTGTAGTGCAGTGTATAGAACAGAGTGATGTGTCATGTGTTGATGGCAGAAACCCAGCCCATGGATGCATAGGGAAATGGAAACATACCTGACTCCAAAGGTCATAACGTCCCTCAATCCTCACCTCTCGGTAATTGATTGAAGAAGCTCCAATCACACTCAGCCCACCCTCTGTCTCACGCTCTATTGAAAGATACAGAGGACAGCCATGTCCTGAAACCCGTTGATGTAATGCTCACGGTCACTTTTGCAAAGATTGTATGCCTTGTGTGCATTTGATGGTGCAACTATGCATCCCGCCCTGTGCCGGCATACAGTGCAAGAAGGAAGGCCAGGAAGCCTTATGGTACAGTGCACAAGAACAAATCATGCTTTGTGCATTGAGAGGCCCTTCCCATGTGTGCAAAACTTCGTTCACACTTCTCACCTCTCATTTGATTTAAAGGGAAAGATTGGTTACTCACCCCACCCTCTGTCTCACTCTCTGATAGATACAGAGGGCAGCCCATACTCACATCCCCATCCTGTTAGGATGAAAGCTCACATCACTCCAAGTGTTAGTTATGAAGATTACGTAAGCTGTGGTTGTCATCAGGATCTTGAAGATGAGGCGTACCCAAGGAGACAGCCTACAAATCGCGTACTTCAATGATTGGTAAGAAGAGTCGTCTGTTAAAAAGGGCAGATAGACTGATATTGCCAAGACAGCGCACAAAGGGAGATGGCTTCAAATTACTTGCTGAAGAGGTTCTGCTAGTGAGTCAGCTATCCTGAACTGCAGAGTGTTACCACCTTTTCCACAGTCAGCTTCTCGCCCAAGGGTGTTTCCACCTTTTCTTGGAACGAGACCTATTATGACAGGGAATTTCTTCCTTTTCTCCCATAACAGTTTTGTTTTCTTTTTCTTTTTCTTCTTTTACTTTTTCTTTTCTTTTTTTCTCTTTTTTTTCTCTCCTTTTTTTTCTTGTGTTTTTTTTTTCTTAAGAAAGAGAATGGTAGACATACCATATATCAGGAACAACCTCGCCACGATTGTTAGATCAGACGAGAAGAGAACAATGTGGGGTTGAGATGTTTCTGCGAGGGGGTAGCAAAACAAGACCGCCTCATGAGGAGAATCATAAGGGCTATCAGAAGCGCGACTAGGTGCAGTAACTCACTATCTCCCAAGCATTCTTTAACTACCACTCGCAAAGAGGGCAATTCCACCTCAATAGGGAAGATGACTTCTGTACCATACACTAGCTAGAAAGGGGTCTGTCTTGTAGCTACCTTATGGGAGTTCTGTATGCCCAGAGGGCCTCTGTAAGTCGATCGTCCCAGTCGCGACGATGTGCGGCAATCGTTCTTATTAGAATCGAGCAAAGAATGCAATTGGTGACTTCAACTTGGCCATTGGCTCTGGGGTAATACGGAGTGGACTTACGATGGCGAATCTTATACAGTTCTGTCAACTCCTCCATGATTTTGTTAAGGAAATGAGTCCCTCTATCACTTACCAGCTTGAGGGGATTGCCAAAACGGGTGATTATATTCTCGTACATGAACAGTGCTACACTGTTACCATCGTCCCGCTTTAGGGCTTTAGCTTCACACCACTTTGTTACATAATCCGTACATACTAAGATGTATCTGTTCTGCTTCCGTCTGGTAGGTGGATCAATGGGACCTACGAAATCAATCCCCCACTTCTCAAACGGCTTTAGGGAGAGAATGGGTTGAAGTGGCATGGCACTTGTTTTGGTGGATTTTTCCATTCGCTTCAAGCATCGCATCTTTTACAGTAATCATATGCATCCTTGTGCAGGGTCGGCCACTATTATCCTACTAACAGAGCCTTCTTGGTTGTCGCTTCTCCTGCGAAGTGTCCACCACATGGTTCGTCATGGCATGCTTTCAATACTATGCTGATTTTATCCCCTGCAACACATCTTCGCAGCACTTCATCTTTGCCTCTTTTGTACAGTGCACCGCCTAGCAAAGTGTAGGGGGCTGATTCTAACAAAAGCTTCTTCCTCTCACGACTTGAGATGCCAGGAGGATACTGTTGAGTTGCTAAGAGGTTGGCTATGTCTGCATACCAGGGAGTAACTATTTCAACTAGAAACAAGGAAGCGTCAGAAAGGTCTGGATCATCCTGTTCCTCTTCTTCTGTTTGAGGGATCCGTGATAGATGATCAACTAAGACATGAGAACGGCCAGGCTTAGTGACCACTTTGAAGTTGAACTCTTGGAATAGGAGCAACCATCTCATCAGTCGTCCTTTAACATCTGCTTTGTTCATCAAGAAGGACAGGGCTTCATGATCCACATAGAACTTGAAATGTGTGGACAATAGATAGTGTCGAAACTTCTCCAGTGCAAACACCATTACTAAGCACTCAAGCTCTGTCACTATATAGTTACGTTCCCTATCAGTGACCTTTCGGCTTGCATAATATATTGGTTGATCCAATTTAGAGGGGCCCTTTTGACATATAACAGCACCTAGCCCTTCAACGGATGCATCTGTGTGCACATGGAACTCCTTTGTCCAATCAAGAGGCTGTAAAATAGGTGCTTGAATCAGGCACTGTTTTAGGGTATTAAAGGCCTCTTCACAATCATCAGTCCAAAGAAAATCAGCTTCTTTCCTTAGGAGCTTGTGCAGAGGGGCTGCTTTGGTTGCAAAGTGTGCAATAAATCTTTTGTAATAGCGCACATGGCCAAGAAATCCTCTCAATTTCTTGAGGTTTGTTGGTGCTGTTAAGGCGGCAATCTTTTCAATCTTTGTCGGGTCTGTTGCAATTCCTTGTGCAGAGACAATATGGCCCAAAAGCATGCACGAAGAGATGCCAAAGACCCATTTGTCGAGGTTGAGAGAAATCCCATACTCGCGGCATCTGTCAAAGCATTGCTCTAGCTGTCCCCAATGCTCTCAGATGAAGCTATAGACACAGAAGTCATCAAGATACACCTCAATGACATCATGCAGATGATTCTGGAAGGCAGCCATCATTACTAATTGGAAGGTGGCAAGAGCATTACAGAGCCCGAATGGCATCACTCTGTAAGCATAGGTCCCCCATTCTGTGGTGAAGGTTGTTTTAGATTGGTCCTCTTCTGTTATTTGGACCTGGTTATATCCATTGAATCCATCCAAGAGGGAATAAATCTCATGGCCTGCCACTGTGTCCAACAGTTGGTCTGTAAAAGGGATAGGGAAATGATCCTTCTTCGTCTTCGAATTGAGCTTTCGAAAGTCAACACATATTCGAAGTTTCCCGTTCTTCTTGGGTACTACCACAATGGGCAAAACCCATTCACTGTTAGCCACGGGATAGATGAACTCTGCTTCAAGAAGTTTCAATAATTCGGCCTTCACTAGAGCAGAGTAATTAGGATTCATCTGTCTTTGTTTTTGCCTTACAAGTTTGGCACCAGGCTCTAGGTCAATGTGATGTCGGCATACTGTGGGATCAATCCCCTTTAGGTCTTTATACGACCAAGCAAACACATCTAAGTTCTCCTTTAGTAGGTCTCGCAAGACCACTAGTTCTTCGTCTGGAAGATTGAGACCCACTTTCAGGTGACGTTCGGTTCCTTCAGTATCCAAGAACGTTACTTGTCTTTCACCTTCCACTTCGCAGATAAATGTCCCATGGATTGCTTCTGGATAAAGGTTTGACTCTTTCAAGAGAGTCGTATCCCTGTCTAATGTCCCACTAGAACCAATGTCCTCCTTCTAAACAGATGACTCATTTGTCTGTTTAAGTTGCTGGAAGGGTATCAGAGCTTTGTTTGCTTTTGTTTGAGTGGTGATTTCTTTAGGACTCAAGAATTCATCTTCAGAGGATGCGTCCGGGAATGTCACATAGCAGGACCTGCTAGAGGCCGTGGCATTGAGGGCTTGGGCTTCTGTTGGCAGGGGGCATCATCATCATCTTTTCTTTGGACTGAATAGTCAGGGCGATAGGAGCCACTGGTGAACTTAATTTTTATGCTTTTAATCCATTTCTTATACAGATTCTGCATACTTTGTGGTCCATTGACCAACCCAAACGGGACCATGGTCATTCCATTCAGTACCCTAAGATATTTGGCCTCTGAGGTCTCTATAGGGACATCAACCAGATCATCCTCTATCAGAGGGAATTCTTCATCTGCACTTTCATAGCCTACTTCATTTTCTTCCTCATCAGTTTCATCCTCTTTCTCTGGAGGCTCTGGCTCTGCTTCTGTAGAGGCTCTATAGGAGAAGAACAAATCTTATGCCTCTGCATGCGCTTTTGCTTCTGTCACTAGTTCTGACTCTGATTCTGCCTCTGGCTCTGGCTTTGTATCTGTTACTGTCTCTGTATCCGCTCTGTCTTTGTTCTGTAGCCACTCTATATCTGCTCTATCTCTGTACTATCTCTACTCTGTAACTGTACTGTCTCTATAATGTCTATTCTCTGTAACTGCGACTGTTATGTAACAGGGAGAACAGTACATCCATGCTTCTATTTCACTGTCAGAGGTGATTTCAGAAGTTAATTCTAGTTGAGGCAGGAGGTATTCACCCATGGACAAGGATTTTACATCCCTTGGCAATTGGCTTACAGTGCCTACTGTTAGGGAATGTGCCTCTGTTTTCTTAGGAAAGATTTTCTTAACAGCTTCTTTATCCCCTAATGTACCATCTGTTGTCTCGTTAGAGGATTCGGTTATGACTTCAATGGATGTGGATCCATTGCCTTTTTGCGATCCATACAGCTTTAACACTGCTTTGTTGGGTCCTCTACCTAGGGTTAGGGTTCCTTTGAACCAGTCTGTCCTGGCTCTTGCTTCAAAAAGCCAAGATCTTCCCAAGAGCAGAGGGTATAAAGTCCCATAAGAATTTGGTTTGACCACCAAATATGTCAACCAATAATCTCTTCCTGCAAGGGTTGTTTTTACGTATGCGAGAATGCCCAACAGTTTGACTCTACTTTGGTCTGCCAATCTGATTAGCCACTGTGTAGGTTGAATTCCTTGCAACCCTAAGTCCTTCATTGTGACATCCATCATTATGTTTATTGATAAGCCTCCATCAATCAATGCATCTGAAATGAAGCATCCTTCTATCCATACACTAATCTCTGGGGTTTCAAGATCTAGGAAGGCATTAGCCACATCCACTTCCTTTACAGGCTCCAGGGCCTTATTGGTCTTGGTCGCTGTTGAAGGAGCGATCCTTAGTCCATGCCTTCGTGTCAAGATGCTTTTGAATCTTTTTGACAGCTGGGAGACAGTATCAGCAACTGTCGGAATGTTAAGTTTGGTTTAAAAGTGTCTAGGTCTTTGACCAAGTCATAATTTTTAATAGGATCCACAGGCTTCTCCAGCCGGCTGGGGAATGGAGCTACACCCATTTTCATCTTTCCTTTTTCTGCTAACAATTGCAACATCGGCACTTCTTCTATTTTTGGAATTGCTTCTGTATCTTCTATCTCCTGGGCCTCTGGTCCTGTCTCTGGGATTGTCTCTGTAGCTTTCTGTGGCACTGTAGTGCTCTGTACTGTACTGTTCTGTTCTGTACTGCTCTGTCCCTCTGTAGGTAGGTTGAACTTCACAGTCTTGGCAAGAGAATCATTTTTATTCTAAACCACTAGTTTCTTCTTCTTGGTGCACGTAACAGCAGCAGCTTCCAACTCTACCAAATTGGAAGCAGGCTCTTGTACCTTCTGTTGGCTATCAGTGGCATTGGCCTTTACAGGGGCTGGACTAGGACAGTCCTTTGCAGTGCGGCCTTCTCCTTTGCATCGGCTACATAAGGGCTTATAATCAAGAGATCGTCTAGGGTTTGGACAATTTGAGGAGATATGTCCCTTTTCTCCACACATATGACATTCCACCTCTGATCGTTGACCACCACCGGGACTGTCGTCCTTTGTAACTTTGAGAGGGAAACCTCCTTGGACCGAAATTAGGACTAAACTCTCTAGGCTTGGGTCCAATATCCTGTGTTGTCATTTTGGATTCTAGCAAGTTGAATCTTGCATTTTCATACTTCTGTCTTCGTTCATGCATCTCTCTTAGAGAGCAAATATCCTCTATATGGTTCTTCCGCAAACAGTAAGAACAGAAGGCTCCAGGAATGGTTGGTTTTCAGGTACATTCAGTGGCTAAATGTCCCGCTTGATGACACTTTCCACACCACGTATTAGAGCGCATCACATCTCTTCTAGCTCCCGCAGGAGTGGATATATTGGTGGTATTCACCTTCAGCATCTATATCTGCTCTGTAATCACATCCAGAAGCTCTTTCTTGATACTTGCAACTGAGTTAGATAAATAGTCCTTCAAATTTTCACCTCCTGAAGTACTTGTGATAGGATTTTGGGAAGCTTTTGTACTGCATACATTGGTTGGGTTGATCCAGAAGGTCCTCTGCTCTGGCTTTGATTCAGAGCTCTTGTTGAGACTTGGGGTTGTTGATTCCAGTTGGTAGGATTCCACTATTGTTGATTTGCCATTGGAGGAACTGTTTGAGGCCACTGTTGTTGTGGTTGAACCATTATCTGAGGCACTGTCATCTGCGGTGACCACACTGGATTAGGTGCATTATATTGCGGCACTGTTTGCATCTAGGGATAGGGGTAGGGAACTGTCCCTAGGACTGCATTTGATGGGTATACCATTCTAGGCATATGAGGGGGTAAGACTCCTCTTCCTGGAGTCATTGATAGCCTTGCTTCAACTTCATCATACAATCTTGCACCTTCCACCACTGCAGCTTGCAGATTGACTGGTCTTCTCAATTCCACGAACTTGCGAACTTCTGGTTGTAGGCCCCTGAGAAACACTCCTTTCTGGATGCCTTCATCCAAATGATGGTTAGTCCATCTCTTCAGGATAGATTCCATTCGCGAGACATAAGCTTCTACTCTTTCTCCAGAGGACTGACTTAAATTCATGAACTCCTCTCTCATCTGCTCTTCAAAACCTTCACGCCTGAATTTAGTGAGAAAGGCCAGCTTCAGGTCTTCCCATGTGCCAAAAGTTCATGTTGCTTGTCTCTCATACCACTGAAACGCCATGCCCTTGAAAGTGGCGGGGAAGATTGCTAACCAATGCTCAGGGGTTCTGGCATTGTTAGTCACACATGCTACCATAAACTCTGCTACATGAAGATCAGGGTCTTCATTGTACTCTCCCTTAAAAACTGGCAATGGGACTACATTTGCTGGCCTGTCATCAATATTTCCAGGACAAATCTGACTAGGAAGGGGACCTTGAGTCACCATGGAGACTTCTGTAAAGAGTGCTTTTAAGGCGTCAAAGGAGGCTTCTGTTGCAAGCTCATTCTCAGCTTTGATTTTTTCCTTCTCTCTTCTCACGTACCTCTGGACTCATTCTAACACTTGCCTCTTTATTGCATCATTCATCAGGGGTTGGCTTCAACCAGTTGGTCTGGACAAAACAGGATAGTATCAGAGAGGGCTTCAGTCTCTGATAGATTCTCTGGCCAATATCTCCTCTAATTCCTTCTTTTCAACATCTCTGAATTCAACTTTCAACCCACTACAGAGAGGAAGATATTCTGTTCTGAAAGTATCAAAACTCATTCTTCTTAGGATCGTTGTTGCATCATTATAATAATGTCAGCTTCTGAGGGTTTCAATAGTGTATGTTGTAAAAAATACTCTATCTACCAACTTCCAATGGGTTGCTAATTGGACAAATAGAAGATTTTCAGTGCACCAAGCATCCCATGTATCTTGCTGTTGAGCATCCACAAACAAATTCCAACTCTTTTCCTTCTTGTCTTCATGAACCTCCACAAACCAAGACTCCTGAAGCTTCTTCACAATCTCCCACTTGATGATGTCTGGAAACTTCTCAATGAATGCCAAATCTTCCATGGATGGTCATTCTCTCTGTTTCTCCTCTTCAGTTTGTTCCCAAATAGTTTGCCACCAAGATGCAAGTTTATGCTGATTCAACAAGAGGAAACCGTCCACCACATAGAGCATGCATCATGATGGTGATATGTTTCCGCCATTGTGGGATGAACTTCTTGTGGAAAGTGGCTTTGATTATGAGAAATTCCAACTCTTCAGTGGAAGAAGGAACTTTACAAACATCCATTGAATTATTCTCTTCTTGGCAATGCCATTTCCTTCATTTTCAGCCTCTTCTGGTGCTTGTTGATGGCAAGTTTCCCCGGCTGCGCACCAAAAACATGGAGCCCCAAGAGGAACACCAAGGAAAAGGGAATTCTCTTGCAAGAAAATCTATCTTGTAACATCAACAAGCTTTTATTTCATTCTTTTGATTATCAAAAGAAAGAAAACAGCAATTCTTCACGCAGCATCATAGTATATATCTCCCACGGATTTGATAGAATCAACCATAATCTTCAACATCTTCATAAAATTCTTCAATAGAACAAAGAACACAAAGGAATAGACCATCTTTGAATGGAAATCAATCACATATTATTCATCTTCAATGTCTTCATAGTTCTCTCTCTCAATCTCTCACATACAATTACACTGTTTTGATAGATTTTACTATCTCTGGCTCTCTCTCTCTCCATCAATAGTACATCATATCCTCACAACAATGCTCTCATAATAACCCTCAATAATCCTTCTTAGATCGTGGATGCACCTCCCAAGAGGTATGTCTGATATGAAGAGTCACCAGAGCCACTACAATGTCTTTTCACAGCTCACTACTGTCACTGTCACTTAGTCTTCTCTTCAGTCTTCAACAACTGTTTCTTCCACTTGTTTTAGCTCTTTTGAACTTAGATTCATCATTTCCAAAGGTTAGAAAACTTTCCCAAAGTCACACATACATTCTATAGAACACTTAAGAAGGTCTACAGAACAATCACAGTACAGCATCAGAACAGCTACATTACAATTACAGTACAGAGACAGAGCAGAGACAGAGGGTCTACAGAAGGTCATCAAAACCTCATAACTCATACTCAAACCATTCCAAACTATCAAAAACTATTCAATAAGCTTTCAAAATATCTCAATCTTCATCAATCATCAATCCATGCTTCATACAGAAGACAATCAGAACAAAACAGAAGGTATACAGATTAACCTATCATAACATCGCAAAACCTCATATCTCCACTGAGAATCATCATAAAATTAATACTTCCATTACAAATCATACAACACTCTAAATCCATCAAAAATCAATCATTCACACCTCAAAAACAACAAAAATCAGTCAAAAATTCAGTCTTTTTCCACTCTCAACAGTGGGTAGCCATTTACAAGCTGATTACAACAAGAAAGCCACTATAATAATGGAGTACAAGAGCATCTTCACTCTCTCTATTGTGCATGTCAAGCATATTTTTTAAATGGTTGCGACGGCAAATATTTGTAAATACCCTCTAGGTTTGTGGCTTTGTCTCTCCATGATGTAGATTGAAAAGATAAATGCTCTTCATGATGTTCTCCATTTGAACTGGTTTTCTTGTCTTCTTTTATCATAATGTTATGCTTCTCTCTTCTTAATCATTACAACATTTGGTATTTATTGGAGTTAGACAAGCTTCCATTGACAACTATTATAGTGATGTTGTCTCATGTTGGGTATTGTTTTGATATGAACAAAATTGGTATAAGATCTATTAGTTTGAAATTATACCACTTGATATTCCAAGGTTGGAGGAGGGAGAAGTAGTATTAGTGGATTTTGGTTGTATATCTTTGCAATTGCTTTCCACTAGTCAGTTGCAAGTCTAATAGTATTTAAGGTTGCTTTGATCAATTTTCCTTTTCTCCTCATGGCATTATAGAAGTGGGCCATATAGTTAGGTGGATTGAGCTCAACTCATAGGGTGAAGTGTATAAGTGTATACGTTCAAGCTATACCCCCATTAATTTCCCCCGCCAACCTTAAAAGTAGGGGGACTATTTTGGGTTGGGTTGGGAAAGGAGATATGGGAAAGGAGAAGGGGTCATGTTGGACAATTACATAAATGTTTCCATAGTTATTATAGCCTTTTTATTCAATATCTAGGAGCTTATATATTGACAAATTCATAAGCATCACCATTTGCTATACATTGTATCACCATCAACCTACCTTGCCCTGAGGGAGAGAGAGAGAGAGAGAGATTGGCTTGTGACCTAGACCTCATCTTCACTACCAAAAGAGAGACATTGGCTTGAGAGATATATTCATTGCAAAAAGAGAGAGGAAGAGAGTTGTTCACAGAGAGAGAGAGAGAGAGAGAGAGAGAGAGAGAGAGAGAGAGAGAGAGAGAGAGAGAGAGAGAGAGAGAGAGATTGGCTTGTGAGAGACCTAGACCTCATCTTCACTACCAAAAGAGAGACATTGGCTTGAGAGATATATTCGTTGCAAAAAGAGAGAGGAAGAGAGTTGTTCACTGAGAGAGAGAGAGAGAGAGAGAGAGAGAGAATCTCTCAATTGATTAGACTCTCCCTCTTCCTATCTAGGACACCCTTCACCGATGCAAACACTACAACAAGGACCTACAGTATGGCATCCTACCTTCTAACATCTCTGTCACAATTCACTTTGAACTCACCTTGAAACTCAATGCACACTAGCAAGCAACAAGAAAAGAGGTGCATATCTCCATCCTACACATGTATTGTTACTATGCCATTACCGCAAAACTACTATGTCATTGATGTACATCAATGGTTTCTTTTACTATACCTAGTTTCCTAATGAAAGGGGCACTTGATCTAATTGTAGAGACTGGTTTAGGCCACCCCACACTAGTGAAAAGTATTCCACAAAAGATTACATTACCATAATTAATAGTAGACTTCATGCAAGAAGGTTATTTGTTTGTTTCAAAAGTCTTTACATTATATATTCACATTGTAAAATGACTAAATGAGGATGGACCTTTGCATCACCCTAGTAGTTTTACTCTTTCATTATTTGTTTTGCTAGTCATTATTGTAATCTATTGCAATCTTCAAATTGGTAGGAAAGCTTCATTGCAAGTCTAATGTGCATTTTGTTGTGAAACTTGCTTGAGGGTCGTGTTTTTTTAATCTTCAAAAGTTTTATGTCCTAAATTCATATAGATTGTGAATTTTCATTCAACTTGAAGGAAAAACATTCATTTTGGTTGTTAATATGCCATTTATTGGGAAGTAATCATAGTAAATTTACTATTCTAAAGGTCATCATGACATTCTCTTTAGTTCTCTATGATTGGCTTTCTAAAGTCTCACATATGGATACATAAGGGTTAGTGTTTACATTTTTTATGCCATTTTCACCTTGAATATTGTAGTTTTGGTGACAAGTTGCACTTGGTACTACACCCTTCATACTGCATGCTTAATGGTATAGATAAGGATCTTGGAATGCCTAGTAATTGTGATCTAGATTATCAACATTATTTACCCAAATTTTTATTATTATTTTATTAATATTTGAAATACAAAGGAAAAAACTTAAACTTAAGTTGTTGTGATGGGGATGTTGCTTGTACATTCTACCTCTCGTACAATTCTAGCATTTCTTTACTTTAGGATCATCTTGTTTGTATGTTCCTCACCTTCCTTCTCCCTTCAATCTTTGTTGGACTTGTGTTCCCTCAAACCATGGCTTGTTGAGGTGTATGGATAGACTCAAAGGAAGTATAGGTTGTGCTAGATAGTAGGCTTAGCGGCAAGGTGGGAGGGAATATATGAGATTTTTATAAAGAAGGTCGGTATAAGGGTGAATGGAGAAGGAAGTATAGGTTAGGGGTTGGATAGTAGGCTTAGTGGCAAGGTGAATATATGAGACTTCTAAATTCCAAGATATTGTAACTCATATCATGCCAAGAAATGGCTTGTACATGTATATTTAGCCCATTTGTTTCTTAGGTATAGTTTGGTATGTTTTAGTTGTTTGGTTAAAGAAGATTTTGTATTTCGAAATACTAAGGAGATACTAAATAACCTTATGTGCCAATGCATACCATTTTTATGATAAAGAAACTAGATTTTAAATCATAAGTGATCTCTCTCTCTCTCTCTCTCTCTCTCTCTCTCTCTCTCTATATATATATATATATATATATATATATATATGGTGTGGACCTTCTCCTCTAGTCCATACAGCCAATGGAGCTTATCTTCTCCTCCAATCTCTACAAGTCTCAGGTAAGTTACTCATGAAAATGTGTATGCATCACGTGAGTTCAAAATAAGGTATTTTTTAAATACCATTTTTATACATATTTTCATACAAAAGGGTGTAATACAAAGGGGTTATTTACAAATTGAATAGAAAAGGGTTATGTTTTATTCAGGAAAATTTTACAGATAAGGATATTTATAAATAGGCCTTGAACGCACGTGATGTAGAGGATATACATAAAGTAACTTCCCCCGAGCTACAAGTAAATGGCACTTTGTACAATTGAAATATGGTGCGAGTATAGGGGAAAATGCAAAGTAAAAAATCAACACTATATTCAATGCTTTCCATCCACAAGAAAGAATGACACTTATCATTGATAATATTTTTATTCAAAGTGTCTTCCTTGTAAAAATACATTGGTGATGCCAAGTGTTGAATTAGTACCATGTGAAGTGATAGTTTGGGGGGATGGGGATCCCTAATAGCTATCTAGCCCAAGTAAGAATTTTTTTAACAATGCAATGGTTTGATTATACAAGAGCTATTGTGAGGATATGTTTAAGGGTGCATCTTCAAGGGTGAACATTGTGTGCATAGCTATCTAACACGATGCTTTAGTTTCTAATGTTTGAGAACCTAAAATCTTAGATAGTTTTCCTCAAAATAAAATCAACCCATTGTAACTTTGTGCCAAAGTTGCACAATTGGTCTTAGTGATCCTTTATGAAACACAACGATGTGAAACCAATTGAATTTGGGGTTTGTAAAAAACTTTACATTAAGCTTGAACCTCTCTCATATGAATTCTATATATCATTTAGAGGTCAACCCATTGTAACTCTATGCCAAAGTTGCACAATTGGTCCTAGTGATCCTTAAGGAAACACAATGATGTTAAATTTATTGATTAAAAATCACAAGTAAATGTGTTTGTCTTTGGGAAACTTTAAGAAATTGTCATAACGATCCTTTAGAAGTATGATTTAGACTTGATCTTATTAATGTTGGTCTTATCAGTGAATGCCACATCCCCATATATTGCATTTTTGTGCACTCAATATTGTATTACTCTAAGTCACCAAAACTTTCAAAGTCTGGATTGTGTTTCTTATATCAACCTCCCATGAACCCTCTTATATAATATGTGCTTTCAAACCTCAGTGCAAAGCACCGGGAGAACACTGATGCAAAGCACCAGAAGAATCTACACGGGAGTGCCTAGTGTACTTCAAAGGCAACTTTTTAAGAAACCAAAGGATAGTGCCAAGGGCTCATTGGATTTTATTTCAAGATGTAGCATGAGCTTGCATTTAAATGAAGTAACCTTTTGTTCCTAAAAAGTTGTTCGATAAAATTTATAATTCTAGGTGAGATTATCTTCTTATTCAAACTGTAAGAAAGTGTAATCAAATGAAAGAAGTATGCCTAAGTAATAATGGTCAAAGGGCCATTGCAAACACCTTTCTCTTTCCAAGAGAAAGCATCTAATCCTTTGAATCAAGTTGATTAAGAAATGAACTAATGACAATTTATAGTCATCATATGTATCAAGGGAGTTTCATGCTATTGGAATAAAATTTTCAAAAAGTGTTATATACCTAGATGTTTGCAAATATCAAGGAAAAGAGTGTTCAATCATGATCATTAGAGTCTAGAATTATGAGCTCCTTTTCTTCACAAAGGTTTGGGAATGCTCACTATTATGGATGTGTAGAAGAGTAATATCAACTTGAAAGCATATGATCGTGAGGAAATTAAAAGAAATGTCATTTTATAATGTAGTGTTAATATGAAGACCTCAAATACATTAATTATTTCAATAAATCATATATTTTCTAGTATCTATGTGGTAAGATGTGAGATGTCATGTGAATCAAGTAAAAGTGTGGGTCACATTGTGGCATTAAAACAAGATGTAGCATGGGGAAAAGAGCAAAAATACCCCTAGAAGGAGTGACAACTCAAAGAGATACCTTTACCTAGTTTGTGTTATGATATATTATTTATTTGTTTATTATGAAAAATTAATTTTTCATTTATTTATTTAGTTTGTTAATTTATAATAACTTTGTTATACATAGGACTACGTGTGATACTAGTCACATTGTGTTCAGTAGATATATGGCAATGAAATTGTGCATTTTGTGTTTCTAGTGAATAGATTATTAAAAGGAGGTATGCATATACAATTATTTTATACTTAGTAGAGGAGTGCATTTTTTTGTGCATGTGATCACTGTAATTTTGGACTTTTGCTTTCCTTGCATCACAACATATTGTTGACCTTATAATTTGTAACTCCTATGTATAATTCCAACCTTAAAGAAATGTTTCTTTTTTCCCCCCTTAGACCTTAATACAAAGGTTACAACCATAGTAAATAAATATGTTCTTGTGCCCACAAATAAAATGCACAATAGTAGCAACTAAACTAATAATAATCTCACATACCGAAACACACTTCACAACTAAATAAAAAATAATTATATCTATAACTCTCTAATTATCTACTCATCAAAAACACAAAACATGTTAATTCCTTTCCATCTATCTATTAAGCACAATGTATTTAATACCACATGTAGCACCATGAGTAAAAGTCACTAGCAAATAAACAAATGAAATTTTACAAAAATAAATAAAACTACATCTTATTTTCTTTAAAAAATAAATAAATAAATTATTATAACAATTTATGTAGATGAATAATATGTCAACTTGCATCTGAAAAACTATCTAATGCAGTCCAGAATTTTTTCTTCATAAAGAGAGGGTAAATCCCAAAATGTTAAAAGAAAAAATGCTTATATTAAAAATAACTATTTTATAAAGGGTTTGTTCAATGTACTTATAGAGATTTTATTACCTTGATTATGTAAAAGTTTCAAGCAAGAATGTTAGGATCATGCATTCACCTCTCATCATTTTCTACCCATCTGAGATTTGATAAAAACTTATTGTGCATGACATTTCTAATGTAGTTCTAATATAAAATAGAAATAAATGTGTTTCCTTCTCACTTATAATAAAATTAATATTTTGTAATTAGCATCATATTTTGTGTCCACCACTCATGTGTATAAGTGATGTGCATCTATCATAAACTAGCCTATATAAGGTCTTGGGATAAGTGGCCTTTGTGAAAAGCTATCCTTGATCATGGAAATTCCTTTATCTAAGGTCTATTTTGATTCAGTTGAAAATATGAGTTGTGTTTCTTAAAAGGGAGAAGAAGTGTAATACGTACTATGAAAGTTTTTTTATCTAAGGTCTATTTTGATTCAATTGCAAATATGGGTTACGAGCCTAAACAAGTGAGAGGCCTATGCATATGTACTATTAGTGACACTTAAGATATCATAGTTCAGATGGGTTGCTTAGCTCTACAACCTAGTATAAAAGTTTTATGTGTGTTAAGTATAAAAGGGGATATAATTATAGAGTCATTTTAAACACCTTTACAAAAAATTCATGTGTATGTTGGTGACATAAACATATGTATTTACATGTGTATATGTATGTGTATGCATGCTTATTTGCAAGGATACATAGCTCACGTGTGCACATGCATATGTTTGGGCCCATATCTCATCAAGCCTAGCACTAATTGTTTCTAACTAAGCAATATAGACCCAAATGCTATGCTAGTTGTGCTCCATTGGAATCCTTTTTAACAAATATATTAGATATGTCTCTAAATAAAAAAGTTTTAGATTAGATTTTACAATGTTATCCAAATTCCCAAAAGTTGTATTGCACCATAGTATTGTAGCAAATGCTAGACTCTTAAGCCTACATCATGTTGTAAGTTAGGTATATCTGATTTCAAGAAGACAAGAGTTGGCTACTAGTGCAACATGTAAATGTTGATTGCTTGGTCATATATCCATAGATGCATCAAATGACTAGTGGAAAATGCTCATGGACCATACTACAATCACTAATAATATGCTAATACTTTTGTAGATGTTTTACATGCAATTCCCAATAGAGAGATAGGCCCCATAATGCCCTCAATTTAGTACATTGACTTTGTTTGGGCACAATGATTAACAATGTATTGTAGTACAATCCATAATCATTTTATTTTACATATATCCATCAATGGGGGGGGGGGGGGGGAGGAATGGGCTCGTAAATATCTTCTTTAGTTGATAATGTCCTCAATGTCATACTGGTAGTAGAGTGGCCAGGGAAATCATAGTAGCAAATGGTTTTCTTATAGATGGATGTTGAAAAACCTTCGACAAGTTTAGCTAAAAATATCTCACAAGAAAGGTTATGTGAAATATGTGTTTTGATAGCAAGATTGCAAACTTTCCCTTCATGCTCAAGCTAGAGGCGAAGACATATATCTCTATGAATGGTTCACTCATGGATCCTTTGGTGATTAAAAGAGGTGTAAGACAGGGGTCTCCCCTTAGTCCCCTTCTCTTTGCATTAGCCACACACCCACTATTTTGTTTACTAGAGAATCTTGCGTGGAATGATGAGATTCAAGGAATTAGATATAAAAATAAGCAACCTATAGGTCAAAGATTTGTAGATGACCTCTTCATGATCCTGAAGGTGGAAAAATTAAATCCACATAAATTGTTGTAAGGTTTAGACTTTATGAAATAGAAATTGGTCTAAAAACTAACATGACCAAGTATTCTTTGACCAGCATCACTAAGAAGGACTTGGCTTGCTTAGGTTGGAAAGGGCAAGTAATAAATAGGGGAAATGTCTTTAGATACCTAGGTTTTCCTATAGGTGTAGGGATCACAAAATCTAGCACAACACAATGGCCAATGGAGAAAGTAAGGAGGAAAAATAGGAGTTGGAACACAACCACCTAGGCCACTACATGTGAGTTTAAAGATCCTAAAGTCTTTTGTATTCCCTTCTTTCAAGTTCTCTCTTCCACTAGTGACATGAAATTCTTCTATGCAAAAAACATGGGATGCTATGATGGGAAAGTTTCCTGGGAAATTTTTGGTAAGGACAAATACTTAGAATTGATAGCCATGGTGTGTCTAAAAAAGGGTGAGGGGATGGGAGGTTCAATGTGGAGGTTGAGTCAAAGAAGATGAGAGAAACTATTAAATTGTTGGCAACAATATGAGCCCCAGGCTAAAATGTTAGCAAAACTCATATACAAGGAGAAAAAAACATTTTGTAGAGATAAGGGCATATGTAGTGACAAAACAATCTAGTCACAAACAGTGAAGGCGATCAAAACCACTGGATTGTGTCAAGGTTTGATAAAAGATTGGGCAAATATCCTAGAAGGAACTTTCGTAAACATGGGAAATAATGCCATTGAGGGGAATGAAAATATATTTTAGTCATGGGTGTTTAATTTGCAAATTGCTATGTCACTTGGCAAAAGTGGGAATTCCTTAGCCAAGAAGGAGACTTGTTGAGCTTCAAAGTAGAGGATTGCAAGAGGTTGAACAATGACATTTCAAGAAGGTAAGAGGAGGTATGACCTATCCCCCTCTTGGAGAGTTGCATGGGAGTTTGTCAAAGTGCATCTTGATAGAAATCTGAGGGTGTAAAATCCTACAACATGCAAGGAAATTGAGGAAGTATTGGTGGCAAGGGTTTGTGAATACAATAGAATTCAATCAAGACTCTAAAGTTTGCAAACAAATAGAATCCAGACAATTAATATCAATGAAGATTTATTCAAGAAGGGCATGAAGGACTTATAGATGTTATGTTTGCTACTTTAAGGATAGGATTTTTGCATAAAAATTGACCTTGGGGGCACTCTTCCTTACCAACAAGCTAAGGAGATGAGGGCTCATGGATGGTACACGTAGTTATGGGATGGAGGAATCTGCTTGCCATGTCTTTTGGGATGGTTCTATGGCATCCACCATCTGTGGATCCAAATACAAGGAGAGTTGGCTATAGAGGATGCTAAAGATAGAAGATGTATTTTGTTCGTGATTTTTGGCCAACATGAAAGTGCGTGTGGGGGTCACTACTATTTGATCTTGAAGTTACATGGATCTTCACTCTTCAAGCATTATGGGATGTTAAAGTTAAAAAATTGTGAGAGTATTAGCATAGAAGTTAGTTGGGAGAATATTCTTCCAAACATAAAATGGTAACTTAGAGCCAAGCCACACCTAAGTAAATTTCACTTGCACAATTTACACAATCAAGTGTAGTGTGTGGCAGTTTATTTGACCACTCTTAACTTTGTGTCAAAACTTGAGGGAGTCTATGAAGTATCTCTAAAAATGGTGGTACTCCATGAACTTAGAGAAGTCCAAATACTTGGCAATCATTGATTGATGAAAATGATGTCCTCTCACTTAGAGACCCTTTTCTCTCTCCTCTAAATGGCTCTCTCTCACCTCAAACACACACTCTCTCCTTGTTGACACAAGTAGGGGCCTTGTGTGGTCAATGTGTGGGTTGTGTTGGTGCTCACTCTATCTTTTACTTGTCTAAGTCTCTCAACTTAGGTGTGGCATGGCCCTTTGTATGGCAAGTGTAATGAGGAAAATAGATCATGGGATATGGTAACCATTCTAAGGACTCTTGCTTGATTTTTGTAAAACTAGAGAATTCCTATACCTCTTAAACAACCATGGTCCATGGTCACTAAAGCAATAGAAAGGTGGTTCTTGGAGCAAGAGGGATAGAATTGGATGGAATGAAATGTTTTCCCACCATCGATACCCCAAACACCAATGCAAACAGCAATTTCATCAAGTTTGGTCCATCAGTTCCATTGGGGCAACTATCATGCCAGTCTTGGACAAATAAGCTCGCAACACATGGTGCTCATGCAATCAATTTCTAATAAGGACACGACCATCAAGTGCCACAAGTACTTTTTCCCACTAGCTTGCTAGATGTGGATCCTAAAGTTTCCCTCTCTACCCCTATGCATGTCATCCCCGCCACAGAAGAGGCATGCACTTCCCAAGGCATGCTCTTTGTATCATTGCATGCAAACATCATGATGAGTTGTGACCCCTTAATAGGGGGTGGCTACTTGATATCCCCTCCTTTGAAGATTTAAGGGCCAGCTATAAGGCCATTCTTTCCAACCCTGCTTACATCCCTAATAATCTTTAAGACAATGGATTCAATGGAGCACCTGAAGCAAGTCAAGTAGGCCTTCCTCCTAAAGATTTTACTTGAACCTATAGGCTACTTTGGCACAATGCACCTCACCAACCTCTACAAGGGAGGAAATCTTCAAGGAGCTCCCAGCATGGATGCTCTAAGAACTAGTAGTAGCCATGGTGAAGGAGCTTATGGTGTGGCGAGTCGCGAAAAGGAAAAATGAGAATGAGCTACAAACATTGGCATCTAGCATCCAAGGTGAGGAAATGATTGTTTGGATCCATTAGGAGATCAACAAGCGAACTGCGTCATTTGGGGAGACTAGTCGACTCAAGAAGCCCATCAAATGTTGAAAAATGTCAAACAAAGAAAAGGAGAAGCAAATAGAAAAGGTATTGTTTTTTAAGACAAGGTATGGATCAATGAAAAACTCTTTTTGCTAATCAAGCACTCATTAGTTTGTGTCATGGCCCCTACCCTCTATTGATTTCCTGCACAACTGGATTAAAGTTAACTAGGAATCTATGGGAGGTAAAGTCTCGATTGCCCAATATTTACCAAACAACTACTTTTTCTTCCTCTTTGATTCTAAGGACTTCGCACACTTAAACTTATGAGCTATGGTCAATGGATGACTAGGAACTCACCTCTCTCCCTCTTCAAGTGGAAGCCTATATTCAACCCGCGAACAACTCAAAACTACGACCAAAGTCCCTATTTGGGTAGAGCATCTTAACCTGCCAATGTATCTTCCTCCTGTCCTAAAACAAATAGATTCACCCTTGGGAAAAATCTTAGGACAAAGACTAATCAATCTTGTGAATCCCCATTGGCACCCATAAATCTTGGTTGAGCTAGACCTAGCATAGAAACTTCCCAATATCTTAGAAAGCTATGACAAGTTTGGCACCCATGAACATGATCAACTAGTGGTATATAGAAACCTCCCCGATTCCTACTTCAAATCCTACAAACAAGAATATTTCATTAAGGATTGTCTCGAACTTAAGCCCCTTGAACCCCCCAAACAAAATATGAACCAAGAAGCCACCCCTAATGAGTTCCAATATGCCAACAATAGGAAAAATAACAATAGAAATTAGAAGCAGTAAAACACAAAACAACAAAAGAAAAAAACTCAAAACAAATTCTCTCCTTTGCTCCTGGAGCTTGTGAACCAACTCCTTTGGCTCCCAAGAACCCATAGAGGATAAACCATCTAAAGGAAAAGAGAAAGTGACTAAAACCCTAGCATAGAAGAATGCCCTTGAGCTATCATGTGACGATGGTGACGACAAATTTATTGATGGCTCCCAATTCTTCAAAGACCTAAAATTAGACTTAGATAGGATGTTTACTAACATGATCTGAACATTCCTCCCAAAGAATTTGAAATGTCTCAAGTGAATGAAGGATCTCTTCCCCCTAGACATCACAACAAATCAAAAAATTATCCTATTGGTGAGAATAATTCTGCCTCCAAAAGAAGGTATTCTAGAATAGGTGGTGCTTCTCCTCATGCCAAGTCAAATACCTTAGCCTCGAAGGGGAAACAATCTTTAAAAAAAGTTATCATGTTTAAAGCATTAAAGATTATATCTTTCAATACTAAGGGTTTATCAAACCCTATCAAAGCTAAAACCATTAAATTGTGGTTGAGCTAGATTGCCTATTCTTTGGATTGTATATGCTTAGAAGAAGTTAATGTAAGTGTTTGTGACCTAGAAATAAATTTAAAAAGTATTTCCTCTAATTACTCTTGGTTCTTTACTAGTCATGAAACTCATAATAGTGGTATTTCCATAGGAGCTCATTCAAAGTGGAAAAATGTAATTTCATAAGTTTGCTATGACACCATTCCTCTGATTACTCTTGATTACTAGTCATCTAGGTCATAATGGTGGTATTGCCATAAGAGCTCATTTGAAGTGGAAAAAAATAATTTCACATGTTTGCTATGATACCATTCCTTTGATTACTCTTGATTTTGAGTTGATTCTTTACTAGTCATGCAGGTTGTAGTGGTGGTACCACTATAGGAGCTCATTCAAAGTGGAAAAATATAATTTCATAGGCTTGGTATGCCATGAATAATCAATAGGTTTCTCTTAAACTTAAAACATATGAGGAGTTTGCAATTATTTTTGTTTATGCCGATTGTTCCTTCACTCAAAGACCTAGAATTTTAAACTCTCTAAAGTGCTTTAATTGTCTAATCATCCTTCTCAGTGATTTCGATATGGTAGAAGATATTGAAGATCACTATCTCAGGAAAGGGCAAGTGATATCAAGGAAAGAAAGGAAACGTGGGGGCTAACCTTAAAATGAACTAGAATTTAGTGAAAGTAGACAGAAAGAGAGTATTTACTTGGACCAATAAACAACAAGGGTGGAACTAAAGAAAAGCTAGGCTTGACTAAGCTTATATCTCTACAGGACTCCTAGTAACCTTCATTATTGCCAACACCAAAACCCATAGGGACATTTCTCTATTGGACCGTTGGCCAATGCAACTCACCCTCTTGAACCAAGACAATATAATTAGATCAGGTTGGCTCCATGCCGAGATCCTCGATTGTTTAAACTCAGACTTGTTTAAGTGAGCATAGAACACATATGGGGATGGGCCTTCTCCTCCCTCCTCTCCCCTGCAGCAACTACTTGGTAGCAAGCAATGAAACAAACACAAGATCTTCTCAGAGATGTCAAAAAACAATCAATAACCCACAAAAAGAACTCGAGGGCTTAGAAATATGCCAAATGTGAGCTCTTGGAAGCCCAAAATGGACAAGAAATCTTGAATAAACAAGAACTTTTGAGGCATGTAGGGCTATCTTTTTTACCAAAATTTAGTGGGCATGGAAAATTGATAAATATTTTAAAGAAATGTTCCATCTCCTTCATAAGAGAAAAGATAGAGAAATCCTCCCCATGCTCACTAATGACAATTGAGAAAATTCCTCCAATGAAAAGGAGAACCTAACTTTGGCCCATGATTACTCTGTTAACAATTATGGCGAATCCCTTCGGTCTTTCTAGAGTTGCATCAAGGATTTCTATTGCACCTTAGGGTCTGTGGTCAACCCTTATAAGATGGGTATCAAAAGCCTTATAAAACCTCCCCCAAAATAGCTTATTGAAGAGGGTTGCAAGATCACAAAGGAAGGCTAGACCTTTCATTTGCTTGGTACTCCCATGAAATTTATGGTTTCGATGAAACCCTGGTGCTAGTGGGTCCTCTCAAAGATTTGAAACAAACTAGACTACTAGAAAAGTTTCCAAGGCAACCTTGTGAGTAGGGTGGTTGTTTTCAAGCACATTATCGTGGCTTCCACGATATACTTCTTGGCTTGCTAAAAACCACTAGCAATTGCCTTGAAGGAGCTAGAAAATCCATGCAATGCATTCTTATGGGGGTGAAAGGATAACAATTTTAAAATCCCAAAAGTAGCTAGAAGTACATGTATCCTACCTAAAGAGCAAGGGGGTTTTCGCATCCTAGAAATAACAAGCTAGGTTGATGAATTGGCACCTAGATGGATTATCAAAAGCATTCAATTTCCCCAAGAGGATTGGATTATGCTTCTCTTGCTCAAAGTGGAAGAATCTGTGGATCATCACTACAATATTTTCCAAGGTGCCTCTCACAATGAAGAAACATTCTACCTTGGTAAAAACCATGCTTGGTTCAAGCTTAAGCCATATCTTAGTATCAAACAAGCACCTAATCCCATGCTTCCATGGGTTGGCCTTGATTCTACCTTAGTAGTTTAGCATGCAGTGTGGCAATGTACTTCAGGCAAAGCACTTGGTCAAGCCTAGCTCACGATGAACTAGAATTTTGACATGTGAGAGCGCATAGGTTATAATATACAACTCCCAATCAATGTAAGTAAAGACAGTTTGTCCCCTTTCGAGTTGTTGCCACTAAAAATCAAGAAGATTTTCATCTAAAAAGGGGTGATTCCAACAACCCTACCATTTTGAGTGCTATTATTACCAATGACCACCTCACCTAACCTTCCAATGTATCTCCATCCTTTTCTAAAACAAATTGATAGGCCATCCAAAGAAATGTTTCATCTCCTTTCTAAAAGAAAAGATTAAATAAACCCTTCCCATGCTCACTAATGACAATGGAGAGAAATCCTCCAATGAAAAGGAGAACCTAACTTTAGTTTATGATTACTACTTTTTAACGTCTTGAGTACCCCCCTCCCTCTTGATTGCCAAAACCAAAGCTCCAAGCCAAGATTGCCCTAACTAGACCAAAGGTAGTTACTCAATCTCTATCGCTAATATCTTGGAACAAGAACTTACAATACGAGAACTCTCGAACACAATTAAAGAACTCCAAAAAGAAGAATCCCCTAGCCTAGAAGGTCTTCCCAACAAATTCCTTCAAGAATTCTAAGACATCTTTGCATACATAATTTTTCCTAAAGCAAGAGCAAAAAAATTCTTTGGACACCTAGACCAATGGATCCGTAGGGAGCAAAAAGGATTCATTAAGGGACGCTATATCCTTGGCTTGATTATTGCACTTTGGGAAGGTATGGATTTTGCTCAAGAAACCAATCTAACATGATTTTATTTTCTTCAAAATTGACGTTGATAAAGCATACAAAAGGCTGGAATGGGACTGTATTTTCTAATCTCTTCACGACATGGGATTTGATAGGTCCTTCATCAAATATGTAATGCCCCTTTTGAGGAATGTATCCACAGGAGTAGTAATCAATGGAGCTCCGATTGACCCCTTTCCCCTTAATAAGTCCATTCGATAGGGGTGCCCCTTGGCTCCTCTACTATTTTGCCATTGCCACACATGCTCTAGGATGGTTAGAGTCCATAAAGAAATGGATACGGGCAACAGAAAGGAATCACTTTGCCTGATGGTAGTAAGCAAATGGTCCTTAACCTCTATACAGATGACGCTAATGGCACGGTTAACAATGATGAGAGATTCATTAGGTCTTTCTAGAGCTGCAATATACATCTCCCAATCTGTGTAAGTAAAGGGAGTTTGTCCCTTCCGGGTTGCCACTAAAAATCAAGAAGAATTTCAACTAGAAAGGCGCGATTCCAGCAACTCTATTAATATGAGTGCCATTATCACCGCTGACCAGCTCGAGTTTTAACTTTTCACATGTAATCAGGATTTGGCTTGTTATAAGGTGGGGGTGACACTCTCAAAGATAAAGAATTTTTCTTTTTTCCTGCGGTGGTGTGATCCGTTCCAACTTCGCATCACGCGCGTTGTTTTGGGTTCTATATAAATTCTGAGTCTCATCCCAGATGCCACTTAAATCGCTCTAAAATCGACAACAAACAACAAAACTTTCGCTCTCTTGATATTCAGATGATTGAGATCCCGCAAAAACGAAGGACATAAGAATGTGATATCGGCACGAGAAATACGGACAAATTTTTAAACTCAGAAATTGCTCGTTTGGTCTGTTGATCTTAAACAGGAAGTCCATAAGAGCGATCAGGGGGAGAGAGAGAGAGAGAGAGAGAGAGAGAGATGCAGGCGTGCTAGATTTTCTTTCTGTTTTGTTAGGACGCCCAAAATTTCTAACCGTAGTTCAAATTTCGGAAAACGAAGCGCAAAAGGAGGAAGGGAGAGGGTGCGGGTGCAAGTGCGGGGTAAAGAAAGAGAGACGAGACATGAGAATTTAGAAAGCTTCCTTGTAGTTGTTACAGAGCTTACAAGCGCTTCCTTCTCTCTGTGTACCTAATGATTGGGAACACAGAGGCCATCAGTCTGCAAGTCTACTGCTTGCCAAAATTCAACCCCACCGCAGGGTTTTATAAAAACCACCGAATCCTAAAAAGAGAAAGACCTATGATGTGACTTTTTTTCCCTGCGGAGATTACAGGAGAGGCAAAAAAGAGGAGTTTTTCATGTTTTGGGTAGTCTTTTACCATCTACCCAGGGTGTATTTTGTACTATCATCCTAGCAAATTTTAGCTATTTACCACCGCCCCCTGTTGCAGCGATATTTGCCTGTCATGGTTGCTGATGAAAGCCCGAGCTTCTTCCTCTTCATCAGCGCCTAAAACTGTTACGCTCAAATGCCTCTTGATTACCACAGCTTGATCAATATCGCACCCCTTCATCTTTGATGAGATTTGGTCTCCTGATTCCAACATATCAGCACTGGAACTTGATGCTTTGGTGAGGCCTTTGGATCTCTCTGCCTCCAACAGCCAGTTGGTTCTGGCCATGACCAACAGCATGGATATAGCACATGTTGCTTGGGCTGCCAGCAGACCTAGCCACAGTCCCACAAATCCTACCTGAAACCCAAATACCAGAATGATGGACACAGGCATACCAATTATGTAGAAGGAGGCCAGATTAATCTTCACCCCTATTGAAGGCCTTGCACTACCTCTTAGAACACCACATCCAGTTGTCTGTGGGCTGTTACCAAGCTCACATAGGCCCACAATAGGTAATGCCATGGCCGTAAGTCGAAGGATGGTCTCATCGTTTGTAAACATCCTCCCCCATGCATGCCTAATTGTAGTGGTGAACGCCATTGCAAACACCCCCAAAACCACCGCGCAACATGATGCCACCATGACTGCCAACCGTGCCTTTGCAGGCCTATTGGCCCCTAGTTCATTGCTGACCCTCGTAGAAACAGCCAGACCCAGGGAAGAGGGGAAGATGTAGACAAGCGCAGTTATCTGGATAAGGATTCCCATGGTAGCAACACTTGCTTGAGCCTCCACTAGAAGGCCTGACAGCATAATCATAAATTCGTACCACCACCATTCCAGACAGACAGATATGCAGCTGGGGACAGCAAGCTTGATCAGTGGTGCCCATTCCTTTGTGATGCATGATGATTTCCATGAGCTGAATGACCAAAGGCCACCAGCTTCCGAAGGTAAGCTGGATGATCGACAAGCAGGTTGGAAGAACTTCAGATAGACTGCGAAGAACATGAGCATGTTGATGTTGGTCCAAACCGCAGCGAGGGCAACACCACGAATTCCCAGGTGTAACACATTTACAAGCAGTACGTTGGCCAGTACGTGCAGAGGAAGGGCCAAGGCAGCACAGGTAGATAGAGGAATAGTGATGTTTTGGCTTCTTAAATAGATCCTGAGAGGATGCAGCAGACACTGGACTGCAAGATCGGGTACCGAAAATAGAATATATATGCTTGCTGTCGCAGTGACACTTGCATCTTGGCCGCACAGTATGAGAATGCGTTTCATGTTTATCCATAGGCATGCGATGGGCAAAGATGCACAAAAAAGTCCTATAATGGCCCTCTGGGTGGTAAGTGCCATGAGCTTCCACTGCTTTGCTCCATAAGCTTGCCCACATATGGGTTCCATACCCAAGGCCAGCCCATACAAGACTGAGTAGCCGGTGATGTTTGCAAAAGCAATTGATAACGAGCCTCCTGCTAGCTCCAATTCACCCAACCTTCCTAAGAAGTACATGGAGATCATGCCCCTTGGATATAGCAGAAGGCCTGCTAAAACCAAGGGCAATGCATTCCGTAGGAGCTGTCCGAGTTCTTCCACAACCTGGCAGCACACATGTAGAAATATTAATTCAGTGTGGAGTGATCGAGACATATATACAAGCAGACACAAGCATGAAGATACATTAATATACACTATAACTATAATTAGTCCAGAAACTCTGCTGAATTTATCATATGTTCTTAAGTCCTCGCTAGCGAGATGGTGTCACGAAGTGGACTCGCGACCAATTGTATTTGTCTGGCAGTTGTAAGCCTACAATTGTACCTCGGAGAAACTTGGGGGTGGGACGGAATCATAGTCGCTACATTTGGGCTCCCAAATAGCTGTAGTGTGATGATGATGCTGATGGTGATGATTATATTGATGACGACCATTCTGCATGAGATCACCTGCAGCACCTGATTCGAGGTCCATGCAGACCAAATTGTCCATCTCAGCTGATCTCTTGCAATTAATTATCGAAGCGAGTGACCACCAGGCCGGGGACTGCTCAATATTGGTGTGGATTTGTTCTGCAGGTGAGGTTATTGACTCTAATTCCCCCTCCTTGTCAACCTCTTGTGCCTCAGCCCCAGCTTGTTCTTGCTCCTTGTAGCTACTATCACAGTTGCAAGTTAGCGAGCAAGTTTGGAGAGTACGGTTAGAAGTCGTTCTGCACATAGCTATCGAGACCGAATCGGAAAAGATCGATGGATAGATGTAAGATGATTTAATGTTGATGATGATGACGACGACGACGACAGAGAAGCTGGATGATGATATTAGAGGACGAGAAATACGGATACTACAGTGAGAATGTGTATTGTGTGTATAGTACTATAGTTGCTGCCTTGATATGAAGCTTCACACAAAGGCTCTCAGGAAGAGGATCGAAGGCAAAGAAATCTTACATAGAATGGGGTGACGACCCGGATGACAACATTTCTAGTTGAGATCGTAAATTGTTGTTGCAAAGGATGCCTTATACACAAACGCACGATGAGGAAGATAGACGGCAAGACGAGGATGAGAGAGAGAGAGAGAGAATCTTGATGCAAATCTTAGTTCTTGTGTGCGTTTTTTATGCTGCCTATGCCACGGTCCACACCACCCCATCCTTCTTCAATTTATACAAGACTCATGAGAGAGAGAGAGAGAGAGAGAGAGAGAGAGAGAGAGCGCTGTAAGCCTAGTGTGTACCGGGGGCGTATTGAAGGGAATGTTTTTCCATCAGTTTCATGGTGATGGAAAATTTATATATTTATAAGAATATTATTATAGAATTTTATTATAGTATATAACCTCAATACGCTTATAGGATATGCTCTACCATAACGGAAATTACGCATAATATGGCTCACTTATAGCGGTACTCTGCCACAAATGGTGTGTAAGCATTTAATAACTCTACGTCATCGGAGCATGGTTTTCAAAGCCCACCTTCTGTGTCTCCTCTCTGTCTCTGCGAGGAGCAGATGAGAGTACCACAGGTTAATCCCTCACACAGAAACTTGTATCGTGTGCGCGCGCGCGCGCGCGATCAATATGATCTCATAAAGCTTGCTGATCGTCATCAATCCATCATCAAAATCAGAGTCGCCCTTGTAAATTGATTACATCGACAAGCAGACCTCAGAGAAGAGAAAGGGAGGGAGTGTGTGTGTGTGATCAGACAGAGTCCAGCAGACGCCCCAACCCAAGACGAGACGAGCAACAGTGTCAAGAGGAGATTAATTGAGGGAGTGGGGGTGTACGTGGCGCCACAGCATTGGGGCGCGGGCTCCTGCTTGACTTCAAATCCGCCCAGTTCGTCAGCAGCGTGGGTGTGATGCAATCAAATTGATTGAGATCATGCTCCAGACTCCAGAGTCCATACAATAATATTATTTGATAAAACGATAATTTAATTGAAAATGCCTATCAAGATCGTGACATAACTATTAATAGAGACTACTACAAGATTAAGAGGGCAGTTAATGAGTGCTTATGCTGTTGCAGGCAGAAATTCAATGCTAATGCCGGGCATTCAATAGTGGCTTCAGTACAACACACATGAGAGAGAGAGAGAGAGAGAGAGAGAGAGATGGACATTGGGGCACGACTAGCATTTTAACCATACTTTTTTAAACGATGTAAAGTGCGTAAGAAAGAATAGAGCTCGATAACTATATAATAAGTCTAACAAAAGTCACTTCAAGAAAGGGGGAAAACCCTTTCGAAAAAAGGAAACTGCCAGCCAAGAGCCCACACAACAGTAATAAGACCAGATGACAAGCAGGATTTGATCTGATAATCCAATCGTAGATCTAGAAGGTTGTGTTAAAAAGAAACAAACGTAAGCGTGTTTAAGGGCATGCATTGTATGTACATCGGCCCAACTTTGCGATCAAGTGTGATTTATCATGGTGCAATACAGTTCAATAGCCTTGTTGCTCGTGAAAACCAGAGACAAATAAAGAAAACTCTCGCCTCTCTTAATTAGTTCACGCTCCCGCCAACGATTGAGAAAAGCTAGCCTCATGTTGTCGCTTCGAAGTTTAGCATTTATGAAGGATGTCTTAGCATTATTACCTAGCATTGCCCATTAGGGTATGCTAAATTAATATTAGCTTACTAGGCTCCTTCCAATGATCGAGGAAAGAGAATGCTTGTTGCCAGCGATCAAGCAAAGCCTTAGCATTATTTCTTAACATTGCTCGTTAGGGCACATTATAATAGTATCACGTTAGAAGGATCAAGCCCATCATGAAGGGAAATATTTAGTTGGTCTAGCACTTTGTAGGATTATTTTCTCTATTTTCTTATCTTTTCTTTTTCTTGAGGGCTGGATTGTCTCCCATATATATCATCATAAAAATTTGGCACAATAAGAACAACGCAAGGCAATGCTTCATCACACAATGTGTGCTCTTGTTTGATCATGCATTTGGAAAGGCTTTGCCTTCTCCAATAAATCAAGGATGCAAGTGTGTGTGCTCCCTTACATCAAGTTTTTTATCTTCTCTTTTGTTTAAAGTTAGTTTATGGTTTGAAGTTTCAACCAAGGCCTTCTAAAGCACCTCATAACAAAATAGAGGAAATAAGGCCAAAAAATGAATTATGTGAACAAAAATAACCTTAACCTAGTAGCTCTATTTTATCCAAATTTTACATGACATGAAGTAATCTAGCCAACAATTGGTGGTACAGACAAACCATTACAATGCCATGCCCTTATGAGCAATGCTAACAAGTGAGTTGCAAAACCATGATCCATGTGGGAAGCTTCCTTCAATTTTAGATCTAAATAAATGGTCATTCATTTATCATATGTTTAGGATTCTATTCCCAAGCAACCTACAATGGAAACACAACACACACAACTTTACATGGAGAAACAACACACATAATTTACACACACCACAAAATTGTTCTTGCAGGTTAATATTCACACAAATTTGGAAATTTTGAAGTGAATAAATTATTTTTTCAATTTGAAAGTTTTTATATTGATTCACCAAAATGTTTTTGTAGAGCACTTGTCCTAGGGACAAGATTTATTTGAAGCACTCATTGTATAGATAGTCACATAGACTATCTCTCAACTCCCATACATGAACTTAAATTTGGATGTATAAATGAGTATAAATGGAGGCATGCCATGTTTTCTCTCATGAGTGAACTAGTACTTTATAAAAATGATCATGAAAAAGAAAGGGAGCTGGATTTACTCTCAAGATTTCACCTTGTTGATTTTGTGAGACAAATGAATGAAGCCACATCACCTTGTTCACTCTTAAACAAATAAAGAAAGGGACTTCTTCTTCCTTGAATGTACTTCACATTCTAGCATTAAATCTTATTTCATTCTATCCCTAGAACATTTTTCTTAAGTGTACCTTAAAGCTCTCAAATTGGAGATGGTCCAACTTCTTGAAAGTGTGTGGGACTTGACCACCCCGAGAAAGTTTGGAGGCCGATTCTAACTCTCGCACTAGGGTGAGGGATTCTTAAGGTGAGTATAATCAAAATGCATTGGAGTTTGCATAGCCTTGAGCTAAACTAGCATGCCCTCTATATGTTTATGAATCCAACCAACTAGGAGAATATAGAGGATAAAAGGATAAACTCACAATTAACAATTTTGAGAGTCTGAAGCTTGACAAAACTTTGCATAACAAAGGTGTAGCCATATGGAATGACATATGGGATGAGAAGAAATCTAGATGGCTCACCCTTGGGGAAATTCAAAACCAACATGACCTCACTAACATTAATCTCACTTGGCTCATGAATGTTCTGCAAACCAAAAGAGAGGACTAGCCCACCTCCATAGCCAAGAAGGAAGATGCTTAGAGACCTAGCCAGCCCCACAGGGAAACAACTCCACTAATGCAAGATTGTGCATGACCTCAATGTCCACTCACGAGCAATCCCAAGATGGTGTCTAATGATCAAGAAGGCCCAATGTGGAAGGACGTGAGAAAGCAATTTTGGGATTATGATAGCCCTCTTTACAAACCGTGTAGTTCATATGGTTCAAGAGAAACAATTTAGACATTGGACTTATAAGTCGATGTATAAAAAGCTATGTTGTAAGGCCTAGTACCTCACCACATCTTTATGAAGACATAGATAGAGTTGTGGGATATGCCTTAAGGTGTCCTAGGATTGTTCTTTCCATGTAAAAACCTCTCTCTCTCTCTCTCTCTCTCTCTCTCTCTCAACTTCATCGTTCATGAGGAGTATATTATGGTGGTCATTTCTACTCTCTTGTAGGTTGCTAATAGAGAGAGTTGAGTTAAAGAACATTAATTATAATGCTAGCTAGTCACAATGTGAATTTACACTTCCCTTTGTGCAAGGTAGACATAGTGATGTAGCAATTCTTAATAAAATTTCCTAAACTTTTAATGCATACATCATAAAGTAAAATTATACATCCTTATTAAAGCCAAAAATAGTCAAAGGCTCAAAGCACTAATTTAAGAAAAGCAACTCCATTGCCTCCTTCTCCATAAGTCTTAACAAGGGCTTGAAGTATCCAGCTGACCACCTTGTCGAAACTTAAAACGAGGATCTAGAATGAGGTGAGAAGATGATAAAAATACAAATATGTTCTTAAAATTCTGGTAGTCAGCAAATCATACCTTTGATAGTATGCACGATAAGAAGCACAACACACGCACACACACACACACACACACAGACTACAAGCTAATGTTTCCTCAATAGTACCAAAGATGACCCCCCACCCCCCACCCCCCCCCCCCCCCCCCCCAAAAAAAAAAAACTGAAGGAACAATTAAAGGAACACACTTTATATAGTCATATTAATGTATAAGTTGAGTTTGTTATTATATGGTTTAAATTTAGATTTTAAGACAATTAATTGAAATGCATTGAATAAAGGGGTCTTCTTAATTAATCTTGACAAGAAGATGTAAGGCTATAAAGAAAATGGGAACACTATGCCCATGACAAAATGTTAGTGTGAGATCTTTTGCAATTGTTGAGTCTAGGAAATATTGAAGGCTTCTAATTAGTGCACCTCACAAGTCATTTAGAAATGGATTAGATTGGTTTTTAAGTGAGTTGTTAATACATAAAATCAAGAAACTATTATTATCCATGCTTGCATGCTCCTTGCTTGAGCCACTTGATCAAGTGCCTATGTGCAATTATTGTGGTTGCCATTGAGGGATGTCTTTTGATTTCTTATGCAAAAGTTAGCCGTCTACAAAAGACAAACATAGAACCGACTTTTCAAACATGACACTCATGTTGAAGGACTCCATCAAGGGTGAAGGATGACGACCATGGCAAGGCATAAACCAGATTGCCTCTGTAACCAACACAGGACGCCAAAACCTAGTCCCTCTCAGCTTTCGAGGCCAAGACTTGAACTGAAGGATGATGAATCTTATTGGGAAATCAGCTGCTCTTTTGGGTCCTGAGACTTGCTACCCTTTTCAGTATTGTATCTAGTTTACATTAATATCAACCTTGCATTATTTAAAAAAAAAAGACAAACATAGAAAGGAGAACTCTAAGGTGGAGTTAGCCAAACTCCATGAGTATGGTTAGGAAAGCGGAAAAATCTCTCTCTCTCTCTCTCTCTCTCTATATATATATATATATATATATATATATGAGAGAGATTTTTGCAATTCGTTCTACATTGAACCTTGCAATTCGTTATATGAAAAACCAAGGTTCAATGTAGAACGAATTGCAAAAATTTTAAAGGTGTAACCGTAAAATATTGCACTTTACAGTTTTGTTAGCTATAGAAATGGAGACTTGAAAGTGAGTTAAAGGTTAGAATCGGTCTTTGCTAAAATATATTTCGTGAACACCGCATTCGCTCTCCCCAAAATGTCACTCGTCCCCTCTCCCTTTCGTCATTTCTCCTCGACATTATTTGGCGAAAAGAGAACTTTTGTGGTGTGGATAGTATGGGGCCGATGGCTACTCTAACACGATTGCTTATATGTATCCCATCAAGGTTGCCTTGTTTTGTCTTATAACAAGCGTAGAGTCTATCTTTGTAAGGATGTAGGTAGGTAGGTAGGTAGGTAGGTCAAGTTTTCCAGCTAGCTGCAATATGCAGCAGGCAGGTTGAAAGGAAAGGGGCGATGCCGCCCGCGGCCCATGCCTCCTCAATCACCCACCCATAAATAAAAGCGAAGCGAGGGGGGACGGGCGTAGCTTTCGGACACCAGGCTGCGGCGAAATTTCGCCCCATCGCTCTTCCGTCTTTTTTTCCATCCCCCCCCCCAAAAAAAAAGAAGAAGAAGCACACAACGCATACACCGCTGAGGGACCACCATCTGCTGTGCCTTTTGCGCGTGCTTGCCCACACGACTCGCCCAAAAGCACAAAGCATTGTAAAATCACTCACCTCACCCGCTTGCTTCCCTTTGCTTGTCGCTGACTCCTTCCTTTGCTACAACACCCCATCCCATGCCTTTCCTTCAATCATTCCCCAATTCCTTTCCTTCCATAACTCGAATTACTCTTTCTATACGTTGCTTACACCTCAACAAGAGTATTTTACCACCATCTCCTTAGTACAGCTCATACGCGAATCGAGGAGATGCTTTAACATCTTTTTGGTAAAACATAAGAGCCCGATTCCAATCCATGAATAAAAATCCTTCACCCTCACAACTTACTGCTGCTGCTTCTCGCGCTACCCCTCTAAGATTGTACAGCAAAAACACAACAAAGAGAATGGAGTCTTCAACCCACAATGACTCACTCAAACACATGTTCGCATCACGTCTCATTGTCCCGCATCGACATGCTTCTAGCTAGCATCCATAACACATGGAGCAAAAGCACCGTGAGATGGGGAAGATGACATCGAGATTTTGCATGGACAACTCGACACACCACAATGGAAAATCATCCATTCATTTAGATCCACATGAAAGCAACGAGTTTTCAAATAGGTCAATAAACGTAAAATCCAAGGGCAACCAAGCATCAAAGTGCCTTGACCAATTTCCATTGTAGGGGTATGAATTTTCGTGTATGCAAAGCTAGTTGTGCACTTTTTATAATAATAATGAGTGAAAATTGCATGTCATTAAACCTTCACACCTTCCCATGATTGCCCATTTTGCTATATGTTTGATCCCAAATAATTTCTTTCATGTTCTCAATATCACATTTCCAAGTAAAGTTTGAGTTTCTACAATCTCAAAATTGAGTTCTTCAACTCTTCATGATTGTCTTTTAATCTAATCATAATAATTCCAATGCCACACTACTTTAACTAAAGCATGCCACCAAAAGATATTTGAAAACAATATTGTACACATATGAGCAAAGGAGTAAATTCTAGCTCTGCCATTTTGAGTACTGATGTATATTTGAAGTAGATCTCTTGAAACCATCATGTTAATTATAATTTCTAGGAAAGGATAGTGGTGTTAGACATAATGTAGCCATAATAAACTTACATCTTCAAGCTTTTGATGGAGTGGAAAAGTATACTTTCAAGCATTTGGAGTAGCATTTGTGCATGTGACATTTGAAGTTGATTTCTTTTAAATTCTAAGAAGGGAGGTATTCTCAAGTTACTGCATAGTTTAACTTGGTAGCATTTCTGTTTGTACAAATTGGACATGATACTTATGATTTTAGGTTTATAGTTAGTTGCCTTTATATTGCGAAAGATGAGTTGTGTATGTTGTCAATATTCATGAGAATCTATTCGAATTGTTTCATGGAAGATTCCCTTATAGATCTCATGACAAGTGAAAAACAATAAGAAGGATACCCATACGGACCAAAATCTCATGTTAGAGAATCCATATATTATGATTTGAAAGTTTAGTAGGTCAACATTTTGACATTTTAAAAGTGCTAGATAAGATTATATCCACAAATGCAATAATTTATATATAATCTTTACCAATTCTGGCTTAAGGTTTGGATGATTGCCGTTCTATGTTCTACATTGATACAATTAATGCATTAAGTCACAATATTAACTAATACCCATAAGTTCTATTAAATTATACAAGATGTTTAATGTTGTTAACACATTTCGACATTTGGCTTGTACAAAGCTACATATATTATGTAATGCCATGTTGTCAATTCTCATGGAGTGGTGACATTGAACCTCTTTTGGCATGAAATTGGCATGGCTCATCCTTTTTCACACAACAAGGAGTTCATAAATTTTAATAATAACCATGTATTATTTCTCATCTCTTGATAATTTAGCCCTTCATATTTCATCTAAGCTCCACAAAACTACTCGTTCAGCGTACTCCATATGCAATTATAACCTTGGCATTGGCTCGATCATGTACTAGCTAATCGAAAAGCAACTTGTCAACTTAGTTTTAAAGATAGTAGTATTTGTTGACCTATCATTATACCGTAATTTTATTGTATGCGTATGGTTAAGAGTTGTTAAGATGTGTTGCTCATTATTCAAATTCATGGAACTTGAAGTCTATAAAAGAAATGGCAACATGGATTTCATATCATGTGAGAATCGTTGCATAGTCTCTCTTTTATTACTATTATAAGGATTGAAGTTGGTTACACTTTTAGGCGACATGTGGCCTACCCAAGCATGACTGGCTTTGACAAAGAGGATAATCTTGTTTTTACTAATTGTTCGTTTTCAAAGGTTCAATAATGTGACGAGTAGCTTGCACAACGCTTAGTTCCTCGGCAATCAAGGAGGAGTCCAGTATGACAAATGATCAACATCACCACTTGTTGAAATTTTATACAAATGAGAGGCATCCAATTGTCATGCTTCCATGAAGTAGTATGTTGAAGGGAATAAGAGATTGTGTGTTGAGTTGTTGCACTTTGACCCCATGGAGGGAGGGAGTGGTCTCGAGGGAATGGATTACTTGTGTTGAGAAGGAATGGAGAGCCACCTAAGAGATGGACAAGTAAGTCACTCTTGCTTTTCTTTGACTTAATGGAAAGACGAGAATTTATTTATCACGTAGGCCAAGTTCGACTTGAAATGTGAGTGAGCAATGATTGAAACCCACCAGCGTGCTGGTGATGACTTTTGGGAGCTCTCTCTCTCTTTCTCTCTCTCTCTCTCTCTCTCTCTGTGGCTGTGGGCTGTGCCTGTGCGTGTGTGCGAGCGTCCGTGCGCGCGCGCGCGTGTGGTTGAATATTTCTGGTCGGAACGGGCTTTAATACGATGCAAATTTTAAGGTATACATTCATTCTTTCACAGGAGCCTGCTGCCCACTGCCCACTGCGCCGGCCTGCTGGCCTACCCTTTCATCAACATCACCTTCATCTTCGATTATCTTCTTCTTCTAATTCACGTTTGCCTTGTATGGCAGAACAGTTGCTTCCCAGGCCACACCACATCAGCCCCACCCGATACGAAATCTCTTCTCCTTTTCCCCCCATCGTACGTACCTCTCTTGAACTCAAGCCCCTTTCAAATCCAAGAACAATACAAATTTTAGTGTACCACGCGCGCGCTCTGCTCTCTCTCTCTCTCTCTCTCTTTTTAACTTGGTAAGCCATACTTTGTCAAATTACATGTGTCTATTTCTAATCTTTACCCGGCCCTCTCATGTCATGATCATGCCCCCTCCCTTTCCTCTCGAATTCTCCGGACATATTTGCCCCTGAGCTGATGAGAAATATGCTACGTCACTGGCGTGGGCAACCATTGCGGAAACACAGCTTAGGCTGATCTCCTTGTCCACCACATTTGCATCAGCATCATCATCATCATCATCATCATTGCATTAAGTAGAGTCGTGCTGGAGCGCCGCGGCTTGCCAAGGGACATGAAACATTCATCGATCGCACACAGCCGATGCTTGAATCATAATCATAATAAATATTATCTGAGAGACATGATCCAGCATGTTTGGTGTGCTGCTAGGGTTTCAAGGGTCCATCCCTGTCAAAGCTTGTCGGCCAAATTACTCCCAAGAGAAGGGCCCACAACACCGTAGGTTCTGTTAATTTTAAGAGTTGTCAAAAGGGCGAGGAGGAGGCCCGAGGGGTACTTCAGGACTCGATACATTTGAAGGTCTGTACTTTGTAACCCCACGAATCATGCGTTGTGATGATACATATCACCACAAGGGTGATATAAACATATATATGATATATGCGGCCGTCAAGAGCTAAATGTTTCATAAAGGCGAAGCAAGCATTAAGAGAGAAGCCAATACTGCAGGACTGGATAAAATATTCTGCTAGCAGAGAGACTTGATAAATTTGCTTGTATATTGCTTCCCGAGTTGGATTTTCCAAGACTTTCAAACAAGATTAAACCACACTTTAAAGAGTTTCCAACATGTAGGCAGGTAATGGGTTCCTTTACCCCGATCAATCATCATAATTTTAAGGTCTCTTTGGCCTTGAGCATAATAAGTCATTCCATGGCAAAGTACAATTAATCTCTCAACATATTTTGAAAGTCTCTTTGGCCTTGAACAATCAGAAGTCATTTTTGGAGAAGTAAACGGAATGCATGTCATCCTTAGTGTTCATAAAGCGAATGGCAAAAAGTTCAAAAAAACTTTCAAAATTTAAAGAAGAAGCTCTAAAACTTTGTCAAAACCTCGAAAATTTTTAGTCATAAAATGGTTTGTATCTACTCCCAAAAGTATTTTCTGTGAACACCGATTATCCTAACTAGATTTCACTTTGCCAGTGCATGCCTTTACAATGCATTGAAACACATGAGCTATGTGTTTCTTATGACTTTCACACCTTGCTTGAAGAAAAGTTGTTAACGAGAAGAATTGGTCGCATGCATATCGCTATAGACAACTAATTTGCCAACAATAATAATTTTAAAGTTTATAACTCCAAGTAAGGGTGTAGCAACCACTAACAACTCCACTACAAAAGAGACATTCACTATATCATGATATGCACAACGTATAGACAAGCTCCCGCAAAAGCCGCATAGCAAGCACTATACTTATCCAAGATCTCCAAGATAGGAGAGGTGTACCAACATAAAAGACATCCGTTTTTGGATTCCAAGATCAAAGAGAGCTTATCCTTGAATCAATTATTGAGTCAATAAGATCAAAGTGGCTTCATCATTAGAGAAGCCCTTCCACATGAACATGCATTCTTTAATAGTTTGGTTATGGGGAACGATGAGAGGCTTGGTGGAAAGTGCCTTTATTCTGGTGTCAACAATCCCTTCCTCATCACTAACAAGAGATAAATTGCTCATGTGCTTAGATGTGAGGGTGCTTATACTTTAGACTCATGAAATACAATATGGATACACATTGTAGGTCACTCCCACAATCCTATACCATCTCAAATCTTATTGGCTAACTTTTTATGTGAAGGAGGTGCTTAAGGACCAAATCACTCCTCAAAACCTCATCATACATCCCATGCCCATCCCCATAGGCCTTTATCTTTCCCTATTTTGTGTTAAGTATACTAAAAACTTTGTTATACATATGGAATGTTCATGGAATATGTGACAAATCCTATGGCAATATTCTCTAAAGCCATATCAAAGTGTGGTGAATCTTTTATTGAGCCTAGTCAAGTTTCCTACCCTAGTTTTGGTTTTCTAGAATCATCTTTGGTTCTTAATATAGGTTGTAGAATCTCTCAAGCAACTCTTCCATGGCTACTGCATAAGAGGTGTTTTGGAAAGTCTCAATGGATGACACTTGTGAGGTCACATGATAAGTAGAGTAGTCAAGAAACTTAGCAAAGTGCATCCACTAATCCAAACTACTCTATGTGCAACAATAATAATGACTATATAAGCTAGTTGTTACCCTTATTAATCTAGCCATCATATTGCAATAGTGATTTTTGTTAAGACAGATATAGTTGGAGCTCCTTCCTCAAATTTCAAACTATCTACCCTCTACTTATCTACAACAATTTTCATCTAAGTACCTAGTAGCATACTTGGTTATGGATGCCAATAAAGTAAAAGGTTATAAGGGAGGTCATGGAGAACAACTAGGTGAGGTGTTTGAAACCTACAATATGCATTCGAAGTTATGGTTCTCACCCTCTTCTTTTGTATAGATGCAAGTACCAGTCTTCACCTTTACCCCTATTGTGATATACTTTTATTGGTTCTATCCATGATGAATAATGTTGCAATGTACTTTTTAATAAAAATCTAATTGACAAAACATTCCTCCTCTTGATGCTATTAATAACGTTGCTAGTGTACTCATGTTCCAATGTTAATTACTTTTTGAAATCAACTCTCCTTCATGGATTTTTTAACTAGTGATACACTCACTTTAATCTTATTTATGTGCTTGTTTGAATCTAATGTATATGCCCTTTAGTAACACACACACACACACACACACACACACACACACGCACGCACGCACGCACGCACGCACGCACGCGCGCGCGCACATGCGTGTGCGCACACGCGCGCGCACATGCGTGTGCGCACACGCACACGCACGCACACACACACGCACACACACACGCACGCACACACACACACACACACACACACACACACACACACACACACACACACACACACACACACACACACACACACACACACACACACACACACACACACACACACACACACACACACACACACACACACACACACACACACACACACACACACACACACACACACACACACACACACACACACACGTGTGTGTGTGTGTGTGTGCGCGCGCGTGTGTGTGTGTGTGCGCGCGCGTGTGTGTGCATGCGCGCATATACATATAGGAACATTCATCCTTGTATATACTATACCACACACATTGAATACTTCATTTATTGTCTTTCTATATGATACACTCTATCTCTTTCCCACTTCTTCCTTGTGTCATTTACATGTCACATACACACTCTTCCTTTCTCACTAGTATCCCTTGTAATGTATTGACTTAGAAGGCCATATGTGTAAATGTATATCCACATCAAACCCATACGAGATAGACCCATCAAACCTATATATCTACATTGGATACTCCTCCTAACTAACACTAATGGACCTTCGTTTTAGGTGTAGTAACTATTGGTTTTCTTGGCATTGTTGATAATCAATTAGCTTAAATCATTATAGATAGTTGGTGTTGCTGTACATTAGAACATTGAATATAATATTGTGCTAAAAATGAATGGTGATGAGGCTGCTAAATTGAGGGTTGTGATTTTTGGGAGGGATTTTGGAAATTCACTTTTCAATATATGTCAAGGTGATTGAAGGCATAGCATAAGGGAAACCAAGTGTCTTGCCAATACATAGTGTTAGGGTACATGCCAATGTGCTCAGCTACCCATCTTACTCACCCTAACTACATAATTCTTTGAGTGATATGACAATAAGGTATTGCTTGCAAGAGAGCTACTGGAGGCACCATAAATATAGTTTCTTCTTTGTCACACTCTCTCTATTTTGTTGAACCCATGTGATACCCTTACATATTTGTGAGTGACCCACTTGAGTGCTAGCCAAGAATCCCTTCATGCTAACTTGAAGCTTAAAGATTATTGAAACATAGAGGATTGGATGAGAGACCTACTTTCAAAGTGTGTTATCTAGAGTGTTTGGGTTTGACAATTTCAATTACATGTTTTAGATGTGATGTTAATAAGAATTGAAAATTGCATTTAGTATAACTTAAGTTTTAGAGAATTGTTAATGAAGCTTGAAGAGAATTTCAACCCATCTAATTATTGCAATAGTAAAGAAACAAACTAATGTAGAAAGAAACACCAAACATTCAAGAGTAGCTCTTTGATTCATGTTTTAAATAAGGATTTTTGAAAAACATACTTACAAGTTAGTTTATGAGAGGATAAGCACAATCCAAGGCTAAAGACAAAAAGTCAAGGCATGAATCATGCAACTTTGACAAAATATGCTTGCAAACTGAGTGATATTAATTATAGAGAGAGAAGACATATTAGGTTATTTAGAGATTTATAGTGTTTTATTAACATGCTATGCATATGAAAATGCAGAGATTGACGATATGAAGCCCAAGTGAGAGGTACTAAGGAAGAGATATAGGCACCAATACAAAAGGGTTATATTTGGCTAGATGCCCTTCAAGTCCTTTGGTCTTGATATCTTTACTAGTTTTCTTTTCCCTGTTTGTCGATTTCTCCATCCTTGTTCATAAAGCCTCCTCCATGGGCCCATCCTCGTCCATCATTTCATGCCTTAAAAGTTAAAACAAAGGTCCTTAATGGGTACACAAATCTCTTCCATACATTACTACCATTTTTAGCATCCATCAAAATCCCCTGTACTACACAAGTTTCCTAGTCTCAAACCATTAGCATAGAAATCTGATAATAGTTTTGTAAAATTACACGGCACATCGGACATAATCTGAGCAAGGAGTAGAGAACACGCAGAAAATATGAGAAGAAGAGAGACTGCTTTAATTTCAAATGAATCAATACAAAGATGACTTTGTCCACTCGTGTGCTTCCACATTAAAGGATGGTGATCCGAATAGATGATCGACGAAGAACTGAGGACAGCTAGAAGAACTCTGACTGGGTGATAGATAGATTGACAACAACTTTAGAGGGGTCTTCCATTTATAGCCTAGGAAGGTAGTCTGGCCGGCAAGTTCGGACCATATTATAAACCTTCCTTAGTCGACCAGGGAATATTCTAGAAAATATTCCCTTTACAATGTCGGGATGGGGACGCTACCCCAAGAGCTAGGGGTTGAGACCCCCCAGCCCACTAGGGGCCACTTTTGCGACCCCAAGACCCCAAAATAAGGGCCCCTAATAAATCCCACATCCAGCAACTCGATGCATTGTGCCTTGAGTTGCTGCTACCATAACTACTCTATCTACCCTAAAGGCTAGATTCACAAAGATCACCTTTTTGCCACCCGATCGCATAGACCTCATCTGACATACAAGTCACGACCCACCCAATGTCCATGCTCACACATGGCTTCTCCTCATAATGGAGGCCTTACAACTTTAAGCACCATGGATCATTTTGGCACCTTACGAGAGTGGGACATTGAGCATATCTAACAAGTTTATAATATATGCACATTTCCTTATACATTCTCCACTCTCAAACTTATTTATCTACCTCTCACATAGATGTCTTATACTCAAGCTTCCAACCATCTTTTCTCTCTTCAATATCATCCCAAGGGTACAAAAAAGGAAAGAAATGTCAATTACAAATATAATTCATCAATACCTTAAAAGCTCACTTGTTGTAGTCTAACTATGTAAACTAGACTCCCAAGGCTCACAATACTCCCCAATGCACAAATGGGAGCTCTTGAAGGTTTTACTTTTCCTTGATCCATTTTGTGCCAGGCCTATCTAACACCCCTTGAAGGCACAATTTCTTGATCCATTCTGTGTGTCATGCATATCCAATGCCGTGTACGATTTTGATAGTCCATCAAGAGATATCCCTAGGTGGCTTCATCGAAACTCCTTGGAATATCCAAACTTCGTGGCGTATGTTGATTGAGTCTATCATTGCACAGAGGAAGCTTTGTTCCATTCCCACAAGGATGGATCTGCAATAAGATTCCTTAATGACTTCTAAGGTTACCTAATAAGTTTTTGGCATTGGTTTTGGGTAGTTGCTTATGTAAAACAACCCGAACTGAAGAAAACCCATGTTACACTTGGTTCAAAGAGAATGAGGAATGAGGGTGAGCTAAACACATTGACCCTTCTACTTGTAGGATAAAGTTTCACCACATTTGCTTCATTTATGATGATACTCTAGAACAACTAGTGTTTGGCTCTTTCCTAAATTCTCCAGATTCAATGTATTCTTGAGGGCAAACCTCTTAGCTAATCGAGACCGCTCTACCATAGGATAAATTGCTCAGGGATTGGCCCTTCCACTTCCTATTCGTGATAGGTTTGTTGGGGGTTAAAGTTCATGTGTGCCTAGGCACCTATATTTATTATACATAGGCTTGCACACATGTACATTGCAGGTGGGGTACCCATCACTATCAATTTATTCTTTATTCTTTTAGTGGCTATTGAATAAGGGGAGGTTAGTGACACATTGTGAGTGTTGGATTTCCCACACGTGGTGTCTTTCTCTCTTGCTCTCTTGCTCCATCCATCATAGTTCTTGCTTCACTCTTGCTTCCGCTTGTGTGCTTCCACTTGGGCTCTCTACCTTTCAATTGGTATCATAGCTTAGACTTGAGGAGCTTCATCGAGCATTACTTCGGCCCCAAAGCTTCATTCACTATTTTATGGTAGCCATTACTTCAGTATTTCAAGGTACGCATTGAGCTATTCCTTCTTCTAGCTTGCTTTAGATTACTCCAGGACACTTGAGGATCTTCAAGGGGATACTTTAAGCATTGGCAACAATCATTTTAGCTCTAATAGCTTTAGCCTACTACATCAAGCACATATCAGTGTGTATTTTTAGCCCTTGTTCTCCACACTTCACCATGCTCCAGGGCATTTCCTTTTTTCTCCCGGCTCTTGGGCAAACATCTTGGCACTTATCCCACATCAGTGGATTCTATTTGGTGGTCATCTAGAGTAGTACAACCTTTGTCATTACCGTTATATATAGTAGACCTACTAAATATAGGTGATATAATTTATTTCAAAGTTTGGAGCTCATTTATGCTTTTATTGATGCCCATATGCTCACATATTAATGTTAGATCATTTGTGGATGTATTAAGGTACTTTTGGGATGCATTTGAGCTTGCATCATATTTGATAGGGTATTCACTCTTGTAACAATGGACAACAAGCTTTTACTGAGAAGGCTTTATGGCTCTTGTGCCTACTAGTCTTTCAAGTATACTACATGTCTATGATGATGTGTGTCTAACATTGATATATGAACTTGAATATGGTTATAACATGCTTTGGCACTTAGATTTGAGCTACATTTTGATGTGTTTAGGCTTTAATCAATTGCTTTGAGCTTCCATGCTTAGCCACGGGTATTAAAGCTTCATTGGACACTTACACTCCTGGATATATTTGTGATGCACTTGGGCTTCTTGGATGCTTTGATGTAGATGTATTGAGCTTTGTTTGCTCACTTTGAATTTCAGATTCGCTTCTAGATGGAGATGCTTATACTTATTGGCAGGGCTTGGTTCTTTGAGACAGTAGGACTCTTGGTTTGTGTATATGCTCTCTTGTATACTATTGGATGTAGTTATCTCTACTTGTGGGTTGATTTGATTAGTATGTTTTGGACATTGGCACTTTTCACTATTGTCAATGATGTATACATGCATATTGGTTATGTATTGAGTGTCATTTCTCTTTGCTTAGTCAGTTGTGGTTTGGCATATCTTGGCCATTCCTCTTTGCTTAGTCAGTTGTGCTCTGGCATATCTTGGCCATTCCTCTTGAGATCTCCTATGTATGTTATATATGCTTATGGGATGTATGGCTTACTGACACTTTGAGTTTGTGATAGTCTTTGGTATCGATGTTCTATGCTCACTCACTACTATTTGCATTCTTTCTATCTTGATTGCTACCCAAATATCCTTGGCTATGGGAACTTGCTCTCTTAGCTGTTTGCCCACAGTTGGATCGACATATTCTATTGTCTTTTTGTGATTATAGTTTTCAAGATTTTTTTGGAGAGCAAAATTTGTTTTGGCACTCTTTTGATTGCAAATTGTGGATAGCTATATCCCCATTTGTTGCTATTTGTTTTGCCTACCCTTTTGGATTTGTTTTGGGGTTGTTTTGCTTTATTTACAACAATATGTACTTTTGTCATTTGCAAATATTTGTAGTCATTAAGGTAGGTTCATTAGCCGTAAAGTGCTATTTTGAATATTGAAAAGCTTGATGGCAATAACTTTCAATGTTGAAAGATGCATAAATGGCAAGTCTTGGTGCAAAAGAGGCAAGTTAAACCATATTAAAGTTAGAGGGCATCAAGCTTGAGCTTTATGATGTCGAGGATTGGGTAGAACTTGATGAGCTATGCACATCCACTATCATTTTGTCATTATCAAAGTAGGTGTATTTTAATGTCATTGACATTGAGGGTGGTGCTTATGCATTATGGAAAAAGATTTGTGATCTTTATGACAAAGAAAGTCATGTATCTCAATTATACTAGTTGAAGAAGCTTGTGGACCTTTGCATGAAGGAGCGTATGATAATTAATGTCTACTCATTTGAACGAGTTTCATTCCATTTCTAGCAAGCTTGTCTTGTAGGGTGCTCGATTTAAAGATAATATCAGGCCTTTTTTCTTGCTTGTTACATTGCTTGAGTCATGGGATACTTTTCATATTGCTATGAGTGCTTGTTATACTATCTGAGTCATGGGATACTTTTCATATTGCTATGAGTGCTCATCCCCTTAAGGTTGGTTTTAAATGTAATGTGTACAGAGTGCTCTACTGATAAAAGAGGTAAATATAAAGAACATTGATACAACATCCTTGCACTTCTCATGCATTGACTGTTAGATGCTAAAATGGTGGTAATGGCAATAATAACTATACTAGAGACTCCCGGTCAGACTCCCAACCCAACATGGGTAAGTCGCAATCTCGTGGGCAATCTCATAGTAAGTTCTGTATTGTAGACGTAAGTCCTATTTAATATGCCATTATTGTGAGAAGCAAGGTCATATTAGGCCATATCACCATAAAATGTGCAATGAAAAAGGCAAGGAGAAGATGCAAGATAAAGCCAAGTCTAATAATCATAGCATTGTCCCTGATACACCCAACATGAAGATTGAAGAGATAAATGTAGTCTAGATTGAGTCTGATGATAGCTATAACTTAGTTGTTTCATCTTTTGATGCTACTTAGTTGATCAATGCTTCATCTACTTACTCTCAGTGTTTGTTGCTTGATTCGAGGGCTTCTTTCCATGTTACCCCTCATTGGGATTGGTTTTATATCTATCACAACATTATAGATTCTATGAGACTAGGAAATGACATTGCATTGGATATCATCGGTATTGGGGATATTAGAATGTAGTTTATTTTAGGTAGTTCTTTTGTTTTGCATAATGTATATCATGTATTGGCTTTGGCCAAAATCCTACTATTTTTTTTCAAAAATTGATTTATGTTGAAAACAAAATTGTAAATATTGCACATTTTTAAAACTAGCTCTAATTGTGAAGATAATTGAAGGAAGGCTTGGGAAACCCTCCCAAGGCAAGCTTATTAAAACTATGTTTGTAGTATAGAACAACAAAAAGAACTAGCCTAGTGGATAGTCACTTGGAAGTTAAGTGCACTTGGGTGACGACACTGCGCGGATGGGTGACCTTTCAGGAAGCTTTTCCTACAAGCTAGTAGGAGCTTCTCGTGCGCAGCCAATGGCGCCAACAACGAAGCCTTTGTAGTCATTGCCAAGTATGCCAAGGTCAATGCCTTGGTTGTGATCCTTGGAGTGACGCCTGCTCGCTTGATGATGCGACACGCGGTGCTCGCCGTATCTTTATCTCCATGCTACGTTCCAAAAACGGAGCCCCTCTCTAACATCATCGATGATGTCATCGAAAACGCTAAAAGAAAGCATTCTCTCTTTTTTCCCCTGAATACTATACAAACATGGATAGAGTGTCATGTCAAAAGAACAACCCATGCAGAAGTCTGTCTAGTGTTGATGCTACAAAGCTCTGCTGCAATCAGCCAATAGCCTCTCTCTCTCCACACCTACACGGAAGTACTGCTCAAATCCATTAAGCTTCTTCCATGGCTCCTAAGAGACGTCAAGATGCTAAGGGAGGTCATGCTCAGAGAGCTCCCCAATGCGAGGAAGTAGTCGTTGTTGAGGGAACTTAACATGAAGTTGAAGTGTAAGCGGAAGTTACCCCCGAATCCATTCAACCCAAAGGACCGGTTATTCCACAACAAACTAAGGTTGTGGTTATACCCCATAATCACGATGGATGGGATGACCGAATGGAGATAATCAAGTTTAGTACATAAGAAAAAGATTACTTTTAAGCTATCCACAACTTCTTAATTTTTCTATTGCTTTTTTGCATCTTACAATAAAATGAGGGATAAGAGGAATGTTAGAAAAGCCCATAGGATAAGTTTGTTACATAGATTACGATTAATTAGAACGTACTTAAACTTACAAAAAAATGTTAGTATTATCAATTGATTTTTAGGAAAGAATACGAGAATTGATGAGGGGGATAGATTCTATACATCACATACATTAACAAGTGTGCTAAAAATGTTTTATGGTTATGACTACTTTTGGATTTGTGAATGGTGAATTATGATTTCGTGCTTGTAATAGTTGGGAAGGACGAGTTGTGGATTGTGGTGGTTTAGGATGTTGGGGTCCCCAACCCAATGCTCCCTAAACACTCTGTGGAGCGTGGAAAAACTCACATGCGGGTGGGGGTCCTATGCTCCTGAGGGAGGTAGGTGTTTTTGGTTTTTGATCACTTGAGCATCTGAGAGGGAAAAGGGCCGAGTGATAAGTACCCTTACTATGTAGGATGGCTCCCAAGGCTCAAGGAAGCTTAGAGAGGCTCTAAGCCAGTAAATTTCCTATTGACTGCATATGGAGTGCGATCACATATAGCCTAATCCTATGAGATTGGAAGGTCCTATCCTAGGCTGGACAATGTCTTTTTGAGGAAAGACAGTTTCGTACCACTCTGCGGAGTGATGGTTGTGCTTGTTATTATGACATAAAGTATTTGATTTTTGAATTGTTTATTATGTGCTAAAGATTGAGTTTAACAAACCCAATTTAACCGAGTAATAAAGGGAAGCTATTTTTTAAAATGTCCAAATAGCATGGTAGTATGGTTTGCTAATTAGAAACTAAAGCAAACCCAATAGAGGAAAGTGGGAAGCTTTGATCCTGATGATTGGACACCTATGGCTGGGTGGACCCAACAAGTCGGGGTAACTTTCCAACACTAGATAGAGCTGATTAAATCATGACCCTCCCAATATCGGTGGGATTAGTTACCAGGTTTAACACCGTTTTAGGGGTTGGAGCTGAGATTTTACCTTATGGGTAGGGGGATCGAGTTACACTCTCCCCTCTCTCTCTCTTTTTGAACCAAGTGTGGTGTTAACCTCACTCCTGTCTTTGATTGATTACAAAGTGGTATTTCTTAGGTGGGCATTAGATTGCTGTTAGGGGTGACTTGTCACACTTCCCCTATAAAGTAAAATTGAGATTCCCATGTTCAACTAAATCTTAGGTTTCCCACGGGGGGAGACTAGATGGTGATGTGCATGGATATGAATTTTGGTTGACTACTAGGAGGACTCCTTCGGGTCTGATGGAGGAGGCATCTTACAAAAAGGCTACTATTTTTTGTAAGAAAGTTGAATGATGCACAATATCATGTCTCTTTTGGTCATTTTATATGGTAGATTGTAGATTACCCATGGTTGCCTTGTTTTTACTTGAGATGCTAAGGCTAGTATCCTTTATCCTTTGTTTGTATCTAGGTCTATTGACCATGTATTGGTTGTGACCAATTTACCACATATATCTTTATGGCATCGCCACCTTGGAATAAAAGTACTTACTCGTTTGTAGTATCTTTCACCTCTTGATTACTTGCATTTTGACTCATGTGATCATTATCTTTATGGCATGCAGACACATAACCCTTATAAAAAGTTTGAATCTATGCACACCAGGTGAGCAGCCTTTGGCTCTTATACATTGTAATGCATGTGATCCCATGCCATGTTAGTCATTAGGTGGTGGAAAGTACTTTTTTATATTTATTGATGATCATTCATGTAAGACTTGATCTTGTTCTATTTAGCAAAAAGGAGATATTCTAGCTACATTTTAGTATTTTGTCACTCTTGTTGAGAACTGGTTTGGATATAGGCTGAAATGTCCAAGGTCTGATAATGGGGATGAATATGTCTCTAAGGCATTTGAGTAGTCCTATGATGAAAAGGGTATTAAATGTCGATTGCATGTCCCATACATCTCACCCTAGAATACTATTATAGAGGGCATAAACAAGTCTATTCAAGAAATAGTCCATAGTATGCTTAGTTATGTAAGCTTATCATAGTACTTTTGGGTTGAGGCAGTTACTATTGCACTGCATCTCATGAATAGATTCCCATGCAATACTCCTGGTTTTCAAGTTGCAGAGGGGATATGATCTAGGAAACCTCCTTCATATGGTCATTTGAGGATCTTTAGATGTGAGGCTTTTTGCCACATTTCCAAAGATAAGCACAATAAGTTGGATCCAAAGTTTGTCAAACGCATCTTTCTTGGATATGGAAATGTAGGTAAGGTGGACTATTGTCTTTGGGATACACAAGCTCAAAAGGTTATCCATAGTCATGATGTGATCTTCATGAGGAGAAGAATATGGGTAAGCAGCATGAGCAAGTAGTTGAGGTATGTAGGGTGGTCTTTTAGGAGGAGCCTCCTATTACCTGCACAGCTAGTCCCAGTGAGAGAGCCTGCTATAGTTGATAATGTAGTGGCCCACAATCCACATGTTGTGTAGGATATGCCATATAGGCCCCACATCCAACTTTGAGGAACTTTGCTAGAGTTTCATGTCCTCTTGATCACTATGAGCTTCTATGGATTATGTCATGATGATAGACTTTGTTGAGAAACTTATATATGAGGAGGCTATGTGCACATGTATTCTCATTCTTAGAAGAGGTTAGTTTAAGTTTGATTCTCTGTAGAAGAACTATACATGGGACTTAGTTTCCTTGCTTGATAGGTAACATGAATTGCCATGCAAGTGAGTGTAAAATTTGAAGAATATCACTTGTCACTTTAAGCTATATATAAGGTTAGATTGGTTGCAAAGGCTTTTAAGTGGAGCATGGTGTTGATTTTGATGAAGTCTTTTCTCCTACAGTCAAGATGACTATCCTACACTTGGTCATGGCCTTGGTTACTTGGTTGGATTTGGATCTTTGATGGCTTTTCTATATGGGGACTTGTATGATGAGATTGTTACGTAGTAGCCCAAGTGCTTTGTAGAGAAAGGCATGGAACACCTAGCGTGAAAATTGAAGACGAGTCTTTATGGGCTTAAGTAGGCACCTAGAGAGTGGTATCATAAATTTGATGCTTTTATGCATTCGCAAGGGTATTCCCACATTGAAGTGGATTCGTGTCTATACACAAAGAAGGCCCATGATGATAGTCTCCTTATTTTGGTTCTTTATGTTAATTATATGCTTATAGCTAGGAGTGCTTATGCTAAGATGGTGCTTTAAAGTCTTAGCTCAAGAAGAGATTTGAGACAAAGGACATGGGACAGGCCTCACACATATTTGGTATGCGCATTACGCGTAATCGCTCTAAGGGACTTCTCTACTTGTCTAAGGAGTACATTCATAGAATACTTGAGCAATTTCATATGCATGATGGTAAGTCTATTTTACCTTCTCATGTAAAGGTTAGTTAGACCAATTGTTCACAATCAGATGATGAGAGGGCCAATATGGCCAAGGTTCTATATGCATCCGTAGTGGGTAGTTTGATGTATATGCCATGATAGCCACTCATCTTGACGTAGCATTTATAGTGGGAGTTGTAGCATGCTATATAGCTACACTTGGCAGGTGATATTGAGATACTATGAAAAGCATATCATGAGATACTTGAAAGGCATAGTGGATATGTGCATTTGCGATAGTAGCTAGGATACAAGAGTCATGGGTTACACTGACTCAAACTATTTAGGACATGTAGACAATAGAGAATCCACCTCTGGCTATGTCTTTACCTATGCTGGAGGTGCTATCTCTTGGATGTGTAGGGTACAAAAATGTATAGCCTTGTCTATTGCCAAGATTAAGTATATTGCAACCACTAATACATGAGTTGTGGGTTGTGACTCAGACTATGTAAGACATGCAAAAAATAGAAAATCCACCTCTAGGTGTATCTTTACCTATGCTCGAGATGCTATCTCTTGGATATCTAGAGCATAGAAATACACGACCTTGTCTACTACACATAGGTTGAGTATATTGCAGCCATTGATGCTTACAAGGCGGTTCTATGGTCAGGTTGTTTGTTTGGAGATCTTAATATGACTATGGGTCCTACACTGCATTTAGGCTCCATGAGTGCCATTTAGTTAGCCTGTAATTTGGTCTTCCATGCAAAAACAAAGCACATTGAGATGCACTATCACTTCATTAGGGAGATGGTAGATGATAAGTCCATTGAGCTTCTCAAGTCCCTTACAGATATGAATCTTATAGCTCTCTTAATAAAATTCTTATAGTGAAATGATATACCTTCCTTAGGAGGTTGATGGATGTAGGATGAGATGATGTCTTTACTCATCCGGTAGTACTCTATGTGCATGTTATAATTTTCTATTTTTCCTTTTAATTCTCACTAAGACACATTTTCCTTTAAGTGGGAGGTTGTTGAGGACGTCTGTGCTTAGCCATCTACATTTATCGTATACAACCCAGATACTTGCACACTATATGTGGTGGATACCCATTATTGTCACTTTATTCTTTATTCTTTCAGTCATGGACTATTAAATAAGAGAAGGCCAATAACACATTGTGACCATTGGAGTTATATAGTGTCTCCCTCTCTTTCTTTCTTGCTCCATCCACCATAGGTCTTGCTTCACTTTTGCTTTTGCTTATGTGCTTCCACTCGGGCTTTACCTTTCAAGGTTTTCTTAGTTATCTAATTACCTATCACATTTAATTTTACACATAAAACTTACTTTCTTAATTAACCCATTAAAAATAATTTCATTTACATAAATTAATCATAGGAATCACCACAAGGATATGGGGATATAGCGGTGGCCATTTGTGACGAGAAATAGCGGCGTTGGTATTTGCATCGCTATTAGCGTCACAAATGCGATGCTAATAGTGACACAAATAGCGACGGTACCCAGACAAAAGAAACGCGGGCCAAAACCCGAGCGCGTCATTTTTCGCGCATTTACGAAAGAGAGAGCGAAATGGAGAGCAAGAGGGAGAGCGAGCATTTAGCTGAGAGGGAGAGAAAGAGAGAAAAAGAGAGAAAGACGGCTTCTCACTGCCACCGCCGTCACCGCCGCTGTTCGCGAAAAAGAGGAGGAGGTGTATAGAGGGCGAAGAGGAGCCGCCAAACCCTTTTTCGAGCCTTTACGGTGAGTGCATTGTCCATTCTTGCTTTGCTTTTGTGTTTTCTCTCTCTTTTACTTGTTTTCGTGTGTATTGAGAGAGGGAGAGGAAATGAGAGAGAAAGAGAGAGAGAGGGAGAGGGAGGGAGAGGAAATGAGAGAGAGAGAGGGAGAGGGAGGAAGAGGAAATGAGGGAAGGAGAGGAGAGAGAAAAAGAGAGAAAAGATGTTAAACATAATAGGGAAAGAGAGAAAGAGAGGGAGAGGGAGGGAGAGGAAATGAGAGAGGGAGAGGAAGAGAGAAAGGGAAATGAGAGATGGAGAGGAGAGAGAAAAAACATTAAACATAATAGGGAAAGAGAGAAAGAGAGGGAGAGGGTGAGAGTGAGGGAGGGAGAGGAAATGAGAGAGGGAGAGAAAGGGATAAAAAATGAGAGAAAGAGAAAAAAAATGAGAGAGGGAGAGAGAAAAAGAGAAAAAAAAACATTAAACCTGATAGGGAAAGAGAGAAAGAGAGGGTGAGGGTGAGGGAGGGAGCGTTTACGAGAGAGGGAGAGAAAGAGAGAAAAGGAAATGAGAGAGGAAGAGGAGAGAGAAAAAAATGAGAGAGGGAGAGGAGAGAGAAAAAGAGAGAAAAAACCCATATACCTAATAGGGAAAGAGAGAAAGAGAGGGAGAGGGTGAGGGAGGGAGAGGAAACGAGAGAGGGAGAGAAAGAGAGAAAAGGAAATGAGAGAGGGGGAGGAGGGAGAAAAAAATGAGACAAGGAGAGGAGAGAGAAAAAGAGAGAAAAAACATTAAATCTAATAGGGAAAGAGAGAAAGAGAGGGAGAGGGTGAGGCAGGGAGAGGAAATGAGAGAGGGAGAGGAAGAGAGAAAAGAAAATGAGAGAGGGAGAGGAGAGAGAAAAGAAAATGAGAGAGGGAGAGGAGAGAGAAAAAACATTAAACATAATAGGGAAAGAGAGAAGAGAGGGAGAGGGTGAGGGAGGGAGAGGAAATGAGAGAGGGAGAGAAAGAGAGAAAAGGAAATGAGAGAGGGAGAGGAGAGAGAAAAAGAGAGAAAAAATATTAAACCTGATAGGGAGAGAGAGAAAGAGAGGGAGAGGGTGAGGGAGGGAGAGGAAATGAGAGAGGGAGAGGAAGAGAGAAAAGGAAATTAATTGTTGTTGTTTGTTGTAGTAGTAGTAGTACTAGTTTTTTTTTTCTTTTCTTGTTTATTGTTGTTTAGTTTTCTTGTTCTTTTTTGAAGTAGTAGTAGTAGTAGTAGTTTTTTCTTCTTTTCTTGTTTATTGTAGTAGTAGTAGTAGTTGATGTTGTTGTTGTTTTTTTTTCTTCTTTTCTTATTTATTATAGTGGTCGTAGTCGTGGTAGTAGTAGTGGTAGTGGTAGTGGTAGTGGTAGTGGTAGTGGTAGTGGTAGTGGTAGTGGTAGTGGTGGTCGTGGTCGTGGCCGTGGTCGTAGTCGTGGTTGTGGTCGTGGTCATAGTCGTAGTCGTAGTTGTAGTCGTAGTCCTAGTTGTAGTCATGGTTGTGGTCGTGGTCGTGGTCGTAGTCGTAATCATAGTCGTAGTCGTGGTCGTAGTCTTCATCATAGTCGTAGCTGTGATCGTTAAAGAAAATGAGAGAGAGGGAGGAAGAGAAAAAAGAAGAAGGAACGAGAGAGAGGAAATAAATATACATCATAATAAAGAAAGAGAAAAAGAGAGAGATGGAAGGAGAGGATAAAAAACAAAGAGTGAGTGGTGGCGAGGTTTGGTGCAACACCACAAGACAGGAAACACTCTATGTTAATTTGTGGGTGGGTGGGTGGAGACTTTACATACGTTAATTTTTGTCAAGTTACAAGAGAAGAAATCCCTTCTCAAACAATTTAAGAAAGAAAAAAAGAATAATAACAAAAATAAATTGTTTGTCCTAACGTAGACAAAATGGAAAACGATGAAGGTCTTATTGTTCAAGATCACAAGGCGTATCTTAATCAGCGTGTCCCATGTCCTTACTCTCAATGCAAGCTGGCATTTAGACGAAAATGTTGATCGTCTATAGAACACGTACGACGCTTCGATGAGTTTCAATCTGAGATCATTGATCAGGCGATCTTGGATTTTTAGCAAATGGTAAGAAAAGTTAATATCAATCATGCATTGTACTTGCAAGCTAATTGAATGCCATATACAAGAAGATTGTGTGTGGTTGGAAAATTTTCTATCCAGGGAGGTGACATCTCGTCCCAAGGAGGAGTGCACCCTTTGTGGCCAATTAGAAGAGTTCGTGGGCGTGCAATGGATGGAGTGGCTGAGCCAATTCACCACTTGGAAGGTACTACCCAATCTATACCATCAATACCAGAGGAGACAGGCAACCTTCCAGACCTACTTACGATCTTGGAGCCTGAGATGGAGGCAATGATCGATGCATTGATTTCCATGGATGTCGAGACTTCTGATCCGCTTAGAGAGGAAGCATCCATACCATTATATGATGGGTGCCGAGTATCTCGCCTGAAGATACTGCTTGCACTCCTAAGTGTGCAAGCAAAATATGGGTGGAGCGATGCGAGTGTGACCAAGTTTTTCAAGTACCTTGTACGTATGCTCCGTTGATTTCTTTTTGGCACTATCATTAAAAACATTTATGCTTTTTCAAGGTATATTATGATTTTTTTCAGCTTACTGAAATTTCATACATTACCACCTGCAAATACCATGCCTGAGTCTCGTGATGATGCACGATATGTTTTACGAAAGCTTGGCATGGACTATAATAGCATCCATACATGTATCAACGATTGCATACTATTTTGAGGAGAATATGAGACTATAGAGACATGTCCAAAGTGTGGTGCTCACAGGTATTGACAGGGCTTGCAAGAGCAAACCATCCCTCAAAAAGTTCTTAGACACTTTTCGCTTATCCCCTGCATAAACCACATGTTTCGTACGTTTGACATGGCGAGCTTGACAACGTGGCATGTGCAGAATAGGTCCACAGATGGAGTTCAACGAATATCATCGGATTCATGTGTATGGAGCCACATTGACTCTACCTTCCCAGGCTTTGCCCGAGAGCCAAGGAATCTTCGGCTCGGTCTTGCAATGGATGGCATGAACCCATTCAGTCTGTGCTCAACTTCTTACAATGTGTGGGCTATAGTCCTTGTCAACTACAATATCCCTCCATGGCTTTCTACGAAGAAAGAACATCTCATTCTTAGCTTACTCATCCCCGGCTGCTACAAAGTCAAAAATATGGACGTGTATCTTCGTCCATTAGTCAATAAGCTTAAGATTTTGTGGGAGGAGGGGGTCACCGTGCAAGATATGAGCAAGCGCAACGGTCGACGGTCTGCCAATATTCGAGCCATTCTCATGTAGATGATGCATGACTTTTCGGGATTCGAAGAGTGCTCAGGTAAATAGGCTTCCGTTCTCATTGGTAATATCTATATTTTATCTCGTTCAAGTTTGTATTCACTAGATAGAGGTATTGGAACAAGTTTGGTTACCTCAGGTTATCATGCATGTCCATTGTGCGGGCCATAGTTAGACTCCCGAAGGTCACGAACCATGAAGAAGATTGTATATCAAGGACATGCCGCTTTCTCGCCAAAGGGTCATGAACTCAGGGAAGGTTTTCTTGGACAACATCCAACACGTATAAATGCTGCCAGCTGGTACGAGCTGAAAATGGTCCATGCGGAGTCACATCCAAACGGAATGCGACGGTTCTCAGTTTTCTAGGAGTTGCCATATTGGACCCACTTACAAATCAACCACGTATTGGATCCCATGCATATATTCAAGAATGTGGGCAGCTTGCTATGGAACCACATCACAGGAAAGAGACACACTATAGGAGCACGAATGGATTTGAAGGAGGTAGGCAAGATGGAGGCGCTTTGGCCGCAGTCGAGTGCGGATGGTCGCGTGCAGTTACCTCGCGCTCCTTGGGTTTTGTCCACTAAAGAAGAGCGCATTGTGAAGCAAGTAGTTAAGTCTATCCGTACTCCGATGGGTATGATGCGTTCTCTTAGATCTGCATTTTCTAAAGACGACCAATTATCAGGGCTAAAATCCCATGACTGACATAAGATATGTCAGGTTTGTACTACGAATGGATTGTAATTGGCGTGTGCATTTTGCTATTTGGAGTGTAGCCATTGTTCATAATGCTTTCTCATTTGTGGCAGTTTGTACTACCGATCGTGATCCCAGGATGCCTTACTCCAGAAATACGCGGGGCCATTTACAGGTTGTCGACTTTAGTGCAATGGATCACACAAAAGGAGATTAAGGCGTCCTCTATTGAATCCACGAGGTGGGGATCAGTGGAGACGGTCTCTCTTTGAGAAATACCTACCTCCCAGCATGCTCATGATACAAATTCACCTTCTTGTGCATCTTGTAGATGAAGTGGAGATTGCTGGACTTGTCCATATGCGATGGATGTTCTTCTTGGAGCCTTCATGAAAACCCTGAAAGGCTTTGTGTGACAGCGAGCTCGGCTAGAAGGTAGCATGGTTGAAGGTTGGTTGGTGTCTGAGGCGCTAGTGCATATTTCACAATGGCTACCAACGGTGGATCCAGACAACAAAATGCTATGGTCTCGCTGAAGGACAATGATAGACTGATCGAAGATGTCGTGGTTGGAAGTGGGGTAGAAAAAAGAATGGATGTTGCAATGGAGGAGAAGGTGAATCACTTTTGTATGTTGCACCATGTCTCTATGGAGATGTGGCTCGCTAGGTACCAGATCGCTAGGCAAGATCGAGAGAAAGCGCGATCTGAATTTCGACATAGTATGCGCCATCGACCAATTCGATATCCCGAGGGCATGGAGGAGATGCCACGGTTCATGTCAACGCGATGGTTGTATGGAGCTTTGACCGTAGTGTCTCGCGAAGAGGCAGAGGTCTCAATTGAGGAGTGGGAATTCTCGAGGAGATGTAGTCCAAAGGTGATGACGTGTTTAGGATTTTTCGTATCTATATTTTATATGCGACAACTAATTTGAGTGTTTCAATGTATAGTACAAAATATATAGTGCAGCATGGTCGTGCGGACGACATTTTAGCGTGGAGCATATTGACAAAATACCCTCCACAATGGACTGTGGTATCATGGCAAGGTTCGAGCAGGAGATCCGATGACAAGTAACGGATCCAACCACGGTTATAGAGATGAGATGGAGTATTTTGGGAACTTGCAAAGTATTGTTACGGTGGATTACCATAGCTTCTCCATGATACCATTCGATGTGCAATGGTTCAAAGTGGTACTTGAATGAAGGAGTTGGAGCAACAATTCGACAAGGTCCATCTAGATTTCTCGAAATAGATTCCAAAAAAAAAAGGGCGGATTTGCATGACACCTTTTTATTGCCGGCCCATTGTGAATAGGTGCATGAACTCATTTGTTTGTTAATTATATTACAACATGGTACATGTCACAATAGTTTAATCTCTCTTGTACGTGTTTGTGAACATGTAATCTTCTTTGCAAACTCCCGACAACCTCAATGGTGGTATGTTATACCTTCAGCTCTCCGAAGTGTGAGATTATATGATCAAAGAGATGTTTCGAGCATAGATAAGGACAATATGCAAATAGAGGGGTCGATATTGCAAGGGGTGGAGGCCACCAAAATCTTGGAGCATGTAGAGGAGCCAGCATTGGCTAACAATGATGGGGAGTGACGGGAACTCAAGAGAATGAGCTATGGCTATCGGGAAGGAGACCCAATGCAAGTGGGGAGTCGATGGGAAGCTGAGAATGCCATGAGCCAAGCTCAAGAGTCGAGAAGCCGTGCTCTGATACCGATTGAAAGGAGAGAAGGATCGAAGCTTGCACTCGAGAGCTATGGCGGAAGAGCAAGAGCAAGAAAGAGAGAGAGAGAGAGAGAGAGAGAGAGAGAGAGAGAGAGAGAGAGAGAGAGAGAGAGAGAGAGAGAGAGAGAGAGAGAGAGAGACATGAAATGGGAAATGTGTGACCGGGCCTTCCTTTATTCAAACTGTCACTAAAAGAATAAAGAATAAAGTGATGGTGATGGACACCCACCACCTACAGTGTGCACTGGGCGGTGACTGCCAGTGTAGTAATACACGGGCGGTTAGGCGGAGGTGCCTTTACCCCCAACATTTTATAAATATAAAGGTACAAATAATTCAACTCAAGCAAGGGCTAAATACTTTAAAGAAATGAAAATGTCTGTCAATGAGTATGTTTCGAAGGTGAAAAACATAGCAAAATCTTTGGTAGTGATTGATACAATGCTTGATGATGATGATTTAGTATTATCTACTTTGAGTAGTCTTAATAGTGAAAATGCTTAAAAATCATTTGTTATTTTTGTGTATGGTACAAAAGCCATTTCCAGATTTTGATTTCTCTTATGATCACTAAAGAGATCAACATATAGAGTGAATCATCAAAAAAAGTGATAGATAGGTCCAAGAATTCTCTTATGATCACTAAAGAGATCAACATGTAGGGTGAATCATTAAAAAAAGTGGTAGATAGGTCCAAGAATTCTACTCTAGTTCAAAAAAGGAATGTGGCAGGTTCTCTTTAAAAGGTCATAGTATGTGATGTGCTAGTGATAATTAGCGTAACATGCTAAATTAGCAATTTGGTGATATGTAGGTTTCAAGAGGTCATGGAAAATTTAGAGATAGGGGGAGCTTAGAGGAAGAGGTGGATGGTAGAATAGATGTTCTAGCAATTCTGGTATTATTTGTCATTATTGTGGCAAAATAGGTCATATTGTAGCCCAATGTTATACTAAGAAGAATGATATCTAAAGTGGGCAAATTGCAACAAGGAAACTATGCATCATATTCACAACATAGTGAAAAAAAAAAATAAGTACTTGCTTATTATGGAGCATATGATAAATGTTGTTATAAGAAAGGGGATACAAGATTATGTATGGTATGTTGATTCAAGTACATCTAATCATATGACCAATATGCTAAATGGTTTGGAGAGATACACGTTTTACAAAAATCCAGGTTATGTGTAAATAGGTGATGATTCATACCACTCAATTTCACACATTGAAGAAGTTTTCTTGTCCTTGCATAATGATCCGCGACAAAGAGTTTGCCAGATATATTACATGTGCCATCTACCACAAAGAATTTAGTATTTGTTAGTTAGATGGTAGATCAAGGGTTACATATTCAATTTAATGCAAAAGATTATTTTGTGGAAGATTTTAATGATAAGTATAGGTTAGTTGCAAAAGAAAGTATTGGTTGCATGGTTACTTTAGATGCTATAATTCCTGATATGAATGCTACTATATATACTAAAGGCAAATGAGTGGCACCGATATTTAAATATAGCACAAAGGTATTCGACATGCAAATGTGCAAATGATAAAATTAATACAATCCAAAGGATTGGTTACAAGGTTGCTTACTTCTAGAGTTGCAGAATTTCATAAAGTGTGTGAAGCATGTCAATTTGGTATAAGTAGACAAGAGAACCTTTTTCACATGATAGAGACGTGAGTATGAGTATACTTGATATTGTGCATACAAATATTTGGGGGCTTACATAAAACATATCTGTTAGTGGTAGCAAATATTTTGTCACATTTATGGATGATTGTTCAAGAAAGTTGTGGGTACATTTCATGAAAGAAAAGAGTGATGTGTTTGAGCATTTCAAAACTTTCAAGGTTGTTGTTGAAATAGAAATAGGCTTGAAATTTAATAGCATGATGTCAAATGGAGGGGGAGAGTACGTCTCTAACGAGTTTAGTGACTTCTTAAGGTCTCATGGATAAAGATACAATTTGCTTACAAGTATACCCCACAACAAAATGGAATTGTAGGAAGGAAAAATAAATGTATTGTAAAACTTGCATGGGCATTAATGTGATTGGAAAGAATTTGCCAAAACATATTTGGTTTGAAGTTATTCATACTACTATCTATATTATGAACAAAACTCCCACAATTGCAATCCATGAAATGATTCTTAAAGAATGCTTTACAGGCAAGAAGCCCAATGTGTTACACTTGAAAGTGCTTGTTTGTATTGCATATGTTTATGTACTAGGTGAGCTTAAAAAAATTTGATTCAAAAACTAAAAAGTGTGTATTTTCATTGGATCCTCTTTAGAACAGAAAATGTATCACTATTATAATCCTATCAAATGTGATGAGTAGCACAGATGTTATTTTTGATAAGATGAGCCATTGGTATGCATCTAGTGGTGATACATTGGATAATGATGATAATCATCATAGTCATGTGTAGAAAGAAATGTAAGAATCATGGAGCTTTAATGGACCAAAAACATCAACTAGTACTAGATCTGCAACAATCAATATAAGGATATAGGAGAATAGCGATAGAAATTTGCGACACAAATTAGCGGTGTCGCTATTTGCGTCACAAATAGTCATTGCTACTCAGACAAAAAAAAAACAGGTTGAAACCCGTGCGTGACATTTTGCGCAAAAGAACGAAAGAGAGAGCGAATTACATTGTGCGTTTGGGAGAGAAAGAGGGAGAAGGAGAGCTTCTCACCGTCACCATCGCCGTTTTCGAAGAAGAGGAGGAAGTGCATGAAGGGCGAAGAGGAAGTGCCGTCGTGCAGAGGAGCCACTGAATCCATCCTCGGGCCTTTATAGTGAGTGCATTGCTCCCTCTTGGTTTGTTCTTATTTTTTCTCATTTTCTTTTATTTGTTTTCTTTAAGAATGATGTGTATTGAGGGAGAAAGAGAGGAAATGAGAGAGGGAGAGGAAGGGAGAAAAAGAAACAAATAACGAGAGAGAGAGAGAGAGAGAGAGAGAGAGGGAATAAACATGAAACATAATAAAGAATGAGAGAAAGAGAGAAAGATAGAGGGAGGGAGGGAGAGAAGGAATGAATAAAAAACAAAGAGAGGGTAAGATCTTGTTCTTTAATTTCTTCTTTTCTTGTTTGTAGTAGTAGTAGTAGTAGTAGTAGTAGAGAGAGAAAGAGATGTTTTGTTAAAGGTGCACCTTGGGTGTGTTCGACACTTCGGGAAGATGAGTAGTAAAGTGGCGAGGTCTAGTGCAATACCACGGGACATGGAACACTCTGACATAGGGTAGTTAGTTCCTAGTTCCCATGCATATCATATCATTTTGTTGAGTTATAAGAGAAGAAATTCCTTCTCAAACAATTTAAGAAAGAAAAAAAGAATGATAACAAAAACAAATTGTTTGTCGTAACGTAGACCAAATGGAAAATGATGAAGGTCGTGATGTTCAAGATCGCGAGGCGTATCATAATCAACGTGCCCCATGTCCTTGCTCTCAATGTAAGCTGTCAATTAGACGAAAACGTCAATTATCTATAGAACACGTAGGATGCTTCGGTGAGTTTCAATCAGAGATTATTGATTAGGCAATCTCAGATTTTGAGCAAATGGTAAGAAAAGTATATATCAATCATGCATTGTATTTGCAAACTAATGTGGCCGTAAAATTTATTACAAGGAGCTGACGTCTCATCCCAAGGAGGAGTGCATCTTTTGCGACCAGTTAGAAGAGTTTGTGGGCATGCGATGGATGGAATGCCTAAGCTAATCCATCACTTGGAAGGCACTACCCAATATATATCGTCAATACCAGAGGAGATAGGCAGCATTTTAGACGTTCCTATAATCTTGGAGCCTAAGATGGAGGCAATGATTGATGCATTGATACCCATGGATGTGGAGACATCTGATCCACTTAGAGAGGAATCATCCATACCATTATATGATGGGTGTCGAGTATCTCACCTGAAGACACTTTTTGCACTCCTATGTGTGTAAGCAAAATACAGGTGGAGCGATGCGAGTGTGACCGAGTTGTTTAGGTACCTTCTACGTATGCTTTGTTGATATCTTTTTGGCACCATCATAAAAAAAAATTGTGATTTTTCAAGGTGTTTTATGATTTCTTTTCAGGTTGCTAAAATCATATATTACCACTTGCAAATACCATGCCTGCGTCTCGTGATGACACACGACATGTTTTACAAAAGCTTGGCATGGACTACAACAGCATCCATGCATGTGTCAATGATTGCGTATTGTTTCAAGGAGAATATGAGACTATAGAGACATATCAAAAGTGTGGTGCTCACAGGTATCGACAGGACTTGCAAGTGAAAACTATCCCTCAAAAAGTTCTTGGACACTTTCCGCTTATCCCCCGTATACATCACATGTTTCGTACGTCCGGCATGGCGAGCTTGACAACTTGCCATGTGCAGAATAGATCCACAGATGGAGTCCAATGAATATCAGTGGATTCACGTGCATGGAGCCACATTGACTCTACCTTTCCAAGCCTTGCTTGAGAGCCAAGGAATCTTCGGCTCGATCTTGCTATGGATGGTGTGAACCCATTTGGTATGTGCTCAACTTCTTACAGTGTATGGCATGTAGTCCTTGTTAACTATAACATCCCTCCATGGCTTTCTACGAAAATAAGGACACCTCATCCTTAACTTGCTCGTTCTTAGCCGCTATAAAGTTAAGAATATGGACGTGTACCTTTGTCCATTAGTCAATGAGCTTAAGATTTTGTGGGAGGAGGGCATGGAAGATATGAGTAAGCGCGATGGTCGACGATCTGCCAATATATGATCCATTCTCATGTAGACCATGCATGACTTTTCGAGATTATCTGAGTGCTAAGGTAAGTAGGCTTCCATTCTTGTTGGTCATATCTATCATAGCTTGTTCAAGTTTGTGTTCACTAAATAAAGGTGTTGGGACAGGTTTGGTTACCTCAAGTTATTATGCATGTCCATCGTGTGGGCCATAGTTAGACTCCCGAAGGTTACGAACCATGAAGAAGATGGTGTATTAAGGACATGCTGCTTTCTTGCTGGAGGGTCATGAACTGAGGGAAGGTTTCTTGGATAACCTCTAGCACGAATGAATGCCCAAAGCTGGTACGAGCCGAAAATGGTCCACACGGAGTCGCATCCAAATGGAATGCAAGGGTTTTCAAATTTTTACGAGTTTTCGTATCGAACCCACTTACAGATCAACTACTTGTTGGATCCCATGCATATTTTCAAGAATGTGTGCAGCTTACTATGGGACCACATCACAGGAAAGAGAGACACTACAGGGGCATGAATGGATTTGAAGGAGGTAGGTAAGATGGAGGTGCTTTGGCTACAGTTGTTGACCGCAGTCGAGTGCAAATGGTTGGTTGAAACTACCTCGCGCTCCTTGGGTTTTGTTCACTAAAGAAGAGCGCATTGTGAAGCAAATTATCAAGTCTATCCGCACTTAGACGGGTATAGTGCGTTCTCTTAGGTCCGTGTTTTCTAAAGACGACCAATTATCAGGGCTAAAATCCCATGATTGACATAAGATATGTCAGGTTTATACTATGAATGGATTGTAAGTGGCCTGCATATTTTGCTATTTGGAGTCTAGTCATTATTTATAATGCTTCTTTATTTGTGGCAGTTTGTACTACCGATCACGATTCCAGTCACGATCGTAGGATGCCTTACTCTAGAAATACGTGGAGCGATTTACAAGTTATCAACTTTAGTGCAATGGATCTCACAGAAGGAGATCAAGACATCCTCTATTGAATCCGCAAGGCGGGGAGTAGTGGAAACTATCTCTCTCTTTGAGAAGTACCTGCCCACAAGCATGGTCACGATACAAACCCATCTCCTGGTGCATCTTGTAGAGGAAGTGGAGATTGCAGGACCTATCCATACGCAATGGATGTTCTTTTTGGAGCACTTCATGAAAACTTTGAAAGGATTTGTGTGACAACGAGCTCGGCCAGAAGGTAGTATGGCTGAAGGTTGGTTGGTGTCTGAGGTGTTAGTGCATATTTCACAGTGGCTACCAACAGTGGGTTCAGACAATAGTATGCTATGGTTACTGAAGGACGATGATAGATTGATTGGAGATGTGGTGGTTGGAAATGGGGTAGAAAAAATGATGGATATTGCAATGGAGGAGAAAGTGAATCGTTTTTGTGTGTTGCACAATTCCTCTATGGAGACGTGGCTCGTTAGGTACGAACAAGCCAGGAAAGATTGAAAAGAAGTACAATCTAAATTTCGATGTAGTATGCACCATTGACCGATTCGATATCCCGAGGGCATGGAGGAGATGCCATGGCTAATGTCAATGCGATGGTTGCATGGAGCTTTGACCACAGCGTCTCGTGAAGGGACGGAGGTCTCAACTGAGGAGTGGAAATTCTCGAGGGGATGTAGTTCAAAGGTGACGACATGTTTTATAAGGTGTCGTATCTAGATTTTATATGCGACAACTAATTAACTGTTTCAATATACAGTACAAAATATATAGTGTGGCGTGGTCGTGCGGATGATATTTTTGTGTGGAGCGTATCGACAAAATGCACTCCACAACGGATTGTGGTACCATGGCAAAGTTCGAGCAAGAGAGCCGACAACGAGAAATGGATCCAAACATCATTATAGATGAGATTGAGTATTTTGGAAATTTGCAAAGTATTATCATGGTGGATTACCGTAGCTTCTCCATGATCCTATTCGATGTGCAGTGGTTCAAAGTGGTACTAGAAGGAGCCGAGGCAACAGTTCGATGAGGTCCATCTGAATTTCTTGAAATAGATTCCGAAAAAAGATAGACAGATTTGCGTGACATGTTTGTATTTCCGACCCATTATGAACATGTGCAGGAACTCACATTTTTTAAAATTTTATTACGACATGGTACATGCCACAAAAGTTAAATCTCTCTTGTACGTGATTTTGAATAGGTAATTTTTTCTATCCAAACCCCCGACAACCTCGATGGTGGTATGTTGTACCTTCAGCTCCCTGAAGTGCGAGAGTATATGATGAAAGCAATGTTCCTAGTGTAGATGAGGAGATTATGCAAATAAAGGGGTCAATATTGCAAAAAGGGGTAGAGGCCACCGAAAGCTTGGAGCATGTAGAGGATCCAAAATCAAGTAACAATGATGGAAAGACACGAGACCAAGAATTCTTTGAAAATGAGGTGGACTCATTCTTTTGTGGTGACCTTTTTATCAACCTTCCAGTGTATGCAAAGTTATGTCAGGAGATTGACATGGGATCATAGGGTATGTCATACTTGGAGCATCCACCTACTCAATTCATTGATGAATCACTTATAAGGGTACATAAGATATGCGCTTTAAGTAAGATCATTTTTTAAATATTTATATTATCGTGCTTTTCTTGATTTCTATTGATTATGCTAACATCAATTTTTGTCTATGCAGGTGACCTTTGTGGATATTTGGATTCGCACGACGAGTCAAGGAAAGAGCGATGAGGAGCTACAGGAGATCTTCACATGTATGTCTCCAGATCAGATGGCTTGATTCAGAGATATGGCAGAACAGGAGCTGTCTTGGACACCATCATGCCGTTTTGTTAGATCTATTTCGGTACGCTCTGATGCTTCGGTTTCCAATAGACGAGATTGACGCTCTAGACTTGGGCCAGACGGAGGGAGTGGTTCTAGGGGATGCTGCGGAGATGTGGATGCAGTGAACCCGCAGTCGGCTTGAGATACAGGTGCTACTCCTCACTCTCGTGGCAGTTCGAGAGAGTGTGGCTCAGGTGGTTGTTGTGGAGGTACCGACGCAATGTCTCCGTCTTGTCGTTCTGTTGGAGTTGCATCACCTGTGGGATTTGTCACACCTGTGGAGACATCTACTCCAATCACTCTAGCTTTTGCTTAGCTGTCCGTAGATGGTACCCCTATGGGTGCTACTTCGAGAGATACCACCCTCGTAGGTACATCAAATGTACAGGGTCTCTTGGATATGCCCAGGAGCATGGTCACATGTGGAGAGGTTACATCTTAGACATACCCCAGTGAGGTACGGATACCTTGTAGATGATAGGATAAGAGCCATCATCATGAATGATGAGGGGAGGAGGGTGATGGCTCGTATGAGAGAGTTGTGCCAACAAATTTTTTGGCACAATGTCTCGGATCATTGAAAGAACATACCGGAGGGTAGCAAGGACTACATAGTAGCATCCTTGCATGAGGAGTTTTCAGTACCCACTACAACAGATAGGTTTTCCATAGGTTGGATGATGGAGTGCATGCATGCGTACATGTCACACAGACGATCGAATGCATGCAAGGCACTTAAGAGTGGGGTCTCAAAGCTCGAGTGGCTAGATGCAGATGACTGGCACCAACTCATGGAGGAGGCTATAGATTCTCCAGGATGTTGGAGATAGTAATATGAGGCAACAAGGGCACGATTGGAGGCAGGAGTGGTCCATCATCTTGGGAGTGGAAGTCACAAGACTTATCTGGAGGACTTTCTAAGTTTTTCTTTTGTTCTTTTTGCTTATTTTTTTGTAATATCCCTTGTACTGACAATCATGTTTCTAACAATTGTATTTTGTTTTCTTTGCAGCATTCCATTACAAACTGTGATCCCATTGGCCTAGAGACTCGATACGCAAAGAGACATGGTCTCACTGCATTGATCGACCGATTGCATGCACGCGACAGCCCAGTAAGTCACTCATGTTTCTATTCTCTCTTTGTCTCTCTCATCACATGATTCATATGATTTTTTCATGGTAGCAAGACCAAATGAAAATCCCAAAAACTTAAGCAAGTCGTTAATGGCTCCTCAAACCTTAACTTATGATGCTTCCATGACATTCAACAAGCCTAAGGTGAAGAAGGCTGTGAGATGAAGGCTATGAGATAATAGTGTTGAGAAATTCCATTATCAATTCATGCCTTGTGCCTGCCAAACAATTTGTGCAACAAATAGTTGGTATGTGTGTGGCACAAAAGTGAGTTCCTTTGACGACTGGTTCAAGTCAAATGACTAAGAATTGAGCTTAACTCATGTGATAATGGGTTGTTCTTGTGATGAGTAGCACAAGTCCTATATGAGAACTGAGAGATTTGAGTTTATGTGTAGACAAGTTGGACTATTTATGTGTCAATTAGTTGAAATGTTTTCATGTGTCAATGGAATGACAATATCCTTATGTTAGTAATACTCCTTGTATTGATGAATTGTGACAGGTTTTGTGTACTGATAAGTTGACATGTTTGAGTGTTGAGATGAGTTGATGAGTTTCTAATCATTGAATTGGCAAGCTCATGTGGATAAGTTGCATATATTGACATTGATACATTAGTTTATGTTTCAACAAGTTTCCTTATGTTGATAGTTTTATGTGAAAACGAGTTTCATGTATCGACAAGTTGACAAGTTGTTGTATTGATATGTTGATCAATTCTGTGTGGACGAATTGATGAGTTTGTGTCTTGAGATGACTTGATCAAATTTGTGTGTCGATGGATTGACAAGTTGACAAGTCCCTTGTGATGAGTTAAGTTGATGAGTCTACTTGTTGATAATTTGGAAAGTTCTCCAATTTTATTGACAAGTTGAGAGGTTTTTCTTTGTTCTGGGGCAAGTTGATAGTTGGTACATTGATAAGTTGGAAAGTTCCCTTTCCCAATGAGTTGACAAGTTTCTTTTGTCTTGATGGGTTGATCAATTTTGGCTGATACTTGACAAGTTGCCGAGCTGATAGCTAATAGTTGATATGTTGCCAAGTTGATAAGTTATGTTTTGATGAGTTGGTATATTGACAAGTTAATAGTTGTGTCAATGAGTTGATCAATTGGTATGCCAACAAGTTGACGACTCTATGTGTTGATGGCTCGACAAGTTTTCATGTGTTGATAGACTAACAAGTTTTATGTGCTAGCATATTGACGACTTTATGTGTTGGAAGCTTGACAAGTTTTATATGTTGATATGTTGATAAGTTGGTGTGTATCATGATAGGTTGACAAGTTGATAAGTTGATGTGTATCATGATGTGTTGATACATTGATAAGTTGGTGTGTACCATGACATGTTGACAAGTTCTTATGTCTGTGAGCTGATAAGTTGATGTCTTAGTGGTGAGTTGACAAGTTGATGAACTATTTATAGATGAGTTGGTGCATTGACAAGTTGACATGTTGACAAGTTAGTGAGCTATGTGTTGATGAGTTGTTGATCAATTGTGGTGGGTTCTTAAAATCACAGATACTTGTAATATTCTAATATGGGCTAAATGACAACACAAGTAACCAATTCTTATTACAACATATTGTCTTCAATGCACTAATACTCTCCTTTGATTTCATTGGCACTAGCACAATCTCTGTATGTAGTTCACTCTTTGAATTGATCATCACAAAAATACACTCTTAGAGTGACTCACAAAAATCACAAAGGCATGTTATCCACTCTCTCAATTAATCATGATCATCACAAAAGCATCAAACTCACTACACTTAAGAGAATCAAAACAACATCATACATAGAGTTGGCTGATGGATTTCTTGTGGTCCTCTATTTCTTGCTATGTTTGTCAATGGCTCCTCCTCTAGTACTAGCTTCTCTTGCTTGTAGTGGTCTAAAGGGTGGTTGTTATGGACAGAGGTAGTAAGGGATATAGCTGAAGAAGATAGTGGTTATATTGGTCCTAGGTGTGGTTAGTGGGTGGAGAGAGTTGGGGGTATGAGTGGAAGTTGTGGTCAAGAAGAGGAGATGGGGTAGAGGGTATGGTGGAGAGAGCAGGGGGTGTGGAGGATGGGGAAGATGAAGGGTTGAGATGGGAGATGGAGTAATAGTGATGATGGTAGAGGGAAAGGGGATAGAGTGGGGAAGATGAAGGGTTGAGATGGGAGATGGAGTGGTAGTGATGATGATGGTAGAGGGAAAGGGGATAGAATGGAGAGTTGGGAGATATTGGTAGATACAAGAAGTTAAGGTGGGATGAAGGTGAAGAAGAGGATGCAAACGGTGACAATTAAGTAGTCAAAAAAAGCAACAATAGTTAAAAAGAAGTGTTAGATATCAATTTGGTTTATAACAAGTCCCATAGGAAATGGCAATATTATAGAGAAAACTCTCCTCATGATTGGAGATGCTAGCTTGTGCCTTTTACAAAATTTTGAGAAGAAACACACAATAGAGCTCTACCTACTCTATGGGATTTGATTAGTGTTATTGCAAAGATTGAACATTGATATGAGACTTGTACTAGGTGTTGTTGTACAATTTGCCCCAACATTGGCTACCCTCTCATGTTGCACTTGTCAAAAGGACATCCAATTTTATCATCAAGTGGCTTAGCTATATGTCGATGATTAGGTCGCCTTCAAGAAGATGGCCATGAAATGATTAGACAAGAATCTAATGATTTTTCAAGACTATGGAAAATAGGTAGTGGTAATTGGTGCTACTACTTGGCGATCGAGGTGATGGGGAAGGTTATGCGGCGATTGACGACATTGTGAACTATTGGCATTGTTGGATGAGTACCTATCAATAGTTAGTGGCTTAAGGGGTAGAAGGTATTAGGTGTGATGTTGGTTAGAGGTGAGTAGTAGCCGTAGTTCAAGGTGTGATGGTAAGTGTGTAATAGGTGCATGTCAATGTGATGATGGTGGACATAATGTTTGGAAGGGGGGATCACCTTTTGGTTACCCCTACACCACAATCTCTTGCTTTTTTTGTTTTTAAAAATAAATTAAGTAAAACACACATTACAATTTAAAAACCAAGTTTTTTAAAAGAAAAACAATTTCTCGAAGGCCTAATTGATGCTTGTTCTCATGCAAGCATCCTTATTCTTTCCAGTGGGTCACATAGGAGAGCTCCCCATTCTCTTACCATAGCATCTTGATTCCTTTGTGTGTGTGTAGACATATATCCTTCTCCCTTGTGTCAACCACAAGTTAGTCCCTCTCTCACGTACCTAAAGACATTATCCTCTTTCTCTATTCTTGAAATATTTCCTCGTTCACACACAAGAAGCTTCTCTTAAGGAATTGCAAAGAAAAACTTGCAAGAAATACATATTTTCTTTCCCAATCCCTCATGCAAATGTGTGTATATTTCTCTCTTTTAGAAAACATATTTATCAGATTTCTATTTATGTAGAAAATTGGAAAGAACAAACTATGATTAAAAAAAATTCATGATATTTAGTGGAGAAACGAAAGTAGAATTGCTCAGTGTCTACCAATGAAAATAGAAACTAGCTATTCGCATGAGTTTCAGAGTTGGCACACAGAAACCCACTCCTAATCCATGTTGTGAGACAAATGAGCAACTTTATGGCCTATCTATCTTGGTCCTCATGATGAAACTCCATATGTGTTGTGCTCTACAAGCCCAACACAAGACTTAGAACACAACCCTTATTACTTCAAGGGCACACCACACTTTGTCATAACTATCTCTCACCTAGCCAACTCACCACATGCAAGAGAATCTATCTAGCACATATACAATATACTGACTCGAACCATAGGTGAAGCCAATATACTTATCCCTTACCTTCCAACACTTAGGATGTCTCGACAAGTATGCTCCTCAATAGATGTGATGCTTCTTAGTTGCTCCACATCCTCACATTCACCTTTGTGCACAAAGTAAAGAGGGAAATATGAGGAAGAAGAGTTGAAGTAGAGCAAAAAATCTTCTTGATGTATCCCTCACTCCCTCTCAACTCTAGCTCATGTAGTCCCTCAGGCTAGCCTTTCACCGTGATAGGAAAGAATGGGAGAAGAGGAATAGCAAGAGCTTTTCTCCACTAAGTCCCTTATTCTCTCACTCTCCCCCTCTCCTTCACTCTCATAATAACATGGAAAAATGAGTAAGAATAAGGAGACCAAATGTTTGCACACTAATGAATAGTTTGTTTTATTCTTTTTCATCCCTTTTATACATGGACTTCAGGGTTTCTACTCTTTTTGGTCATCTGGCCCACTCTTGTGGCCCTTTGACTAGGCATTTACATCGCATACATTTTGAGATTCAAGTGAGACTCAACTCCAAACTAGAATAATTACAATTTACATGGAAGTGAGCTGGCTCTCAATTTCACATTGAACACAACATCTTTTGAAGAAACAATTACAATTATTTTCTCATATGAAATTATGGCACTTGCATTGGAAATATTTACTCAAGTTTTATTGCTGCTCTCTTGCTCCATTTTCTCACTAATTGGGTTGACATTGGAATTGCTTGCATACATGCACATTGATTTGAAAAGGAAGAAAGCTTCATTTTGCAAACATCGCTCTTATATAACTTAAATAAAAAAGTGTTGAAAGTACCACTACATTGCTTTGAGAACTCAACAAGAAGATTTGCCCTTGTGGCAAACCTCCTACAAGTAGTATACGACACAACATTATGTGCCAAAATTATCTATCTCTTGCAAACAAGAATCAAGGAACCCAAGAAACATTTTGTCACTTCTTCATAAAGAGCTTCTTGTTTGTGCTTGTGAACCGCAAGGTGATCCTTGCTTCCATAAGGGAGCGGAGCCATATCCCCAAACCAACCACTGCAGCATCAATCCTTTTAGTCCACTCTAGTCTCACGAGTTCAATCCTAAGACCACACCACTCATAGTTCTCATTGATCATATGATTAATCTAGTCAATCAAGAAATATCAAACCACAAGCCTTGAATATGTTGAGAAAAGCAAATATGTATGACTAGATGTATGCCCATAAGTGGCTTTGTATGGAAGATAGACATATGATGTATGCTCTAGGAAGAGATGACAGAACCCCATAAGCATAGTGAGGTAGAGTAGTACTATCTAAATGTTATATAAGCATGTATTTGACACTCATTTCAATGTAATGGAACTATTAGTTTGAGTCATTGTCACTAAATTGATTGCTTATTATGCGTTCTCTATTTAATAAATTCATGTCAATAAATTAATGACTCACTTTTCTTTAAGTGTTGATGATGATCTAGCATGGCCATGAGACCATTGAGAGACCAATATTCCTAGTGTATCACTTAATGGGGTGATCAGAGCATTGTGACAGGGATATCTGGTACAGGCAGTACAAGTTATGAAGGGGGAAAGAAGTGTCTGCCAAGTGTAAGAGTGTACACAAGAACCAAGGAGTTACACATAAATATGAAGATGGATTAAGTTCTAAGAAGAGGAAGTGCATTAACATTGTGTATATGTATTTATGTGTGCATCCGAGGACTCCTAGAATGTTTACTTGTGTGTAATGAACATTGCATTCATTTGGGTCATCCTCTCCCTTACAAGTCAAGGTTTAAGGTCTTTTCTTTCATTAAGAAAGACAAGAGAGGTAATTCTCTCACTAAGAAAGACAAGAGACGCGATCCTCTGGAAGTGAGGAGAGAAGTGATTTTCTCTTTTTAAGGTCTAAAAAGACACAAGCTTTTGTGTGGAAGTCAATCTTAAGGTTGAGGCCCAAGACAATTTAATGAACTCTCCTTAAGGTGGTTGCATGGACTAAAAGTTAAGAGTATAGTTTGAGAAGTTGTTCTTTTTAAAAAAGACATGGTGAATCCTTTTTTAAAATATCTTGCGATAGAAAGACGATCTATAAAAATGGGCCACGATGATTAGTGGAAACAACAAGATCTATAAATTTTGTGTTGGATGTTTTTTCATCCGAACAACGCACAGAGAGATATCTCAAAATTAGTGCTCCAAAGTAGGTCGTGGAACAATCACATCTTGCATGAAGATCAACTCAAGTCTCTCTCCAAGAAGAGAAGCTCTTGAAAGCCTATAAAAGAGGAGGCTCTCCTTGGGTATAAGAGAGGTAAAGGAGGCATCACTTTGCATGAATCCAAGAGGAGAAGAGAAGGTGCAAGTACTGTGGAAGCTATGTTGAAATCAAGCGCCAAGAGGAGAGCCCTACATATATTGTGTAGGAGAGAAGGAGACTCAAGAAGGATCAAAAAGTCCCAACTTCCAAGTTGTGCAAGTGTTAGCCGGTTGTGTACCGTGCAAGGAACCATGATCTTGTTTCCAAGATCTACAAGTAAGAATTGGCTTATGTGTAACGAAGGAGCTTGCTCCTTGTCAATAATATAACTCCATAAGGGGGGGGACTACCCATCTTGCAGTCCCTACTCGAGTGTGTATCTCGGATCTTATAACAGTGGTATCAAAGTAGGTCTCTTTGCTTTTCTCAAAGTAAAGGTGATCCTTGCAAGAAGAAGGTAAAAATGGCAACTGATGAAGCACCTACAAATGAGCAATTACAGGCCTAATTAATAGAGTATCATAGCTTGTTGGAGATTCTTGAAGTACATGAATTGATTGACAACTTAAGGGCAAGGGAAGAAGCTACTCATGAAGGACCGAATTCTCCAAAAGATGGTGATACTGGAGGAAACACCATTGCACCAATTGATGGTGAAGGTGCAAAGCATCCAATTGCTAAGAAGCTTCCTAGAAGGAAGAAGGACTCTTGGGTCAAGAAGAGTAAAAAGACCTCACCTCGAGTGAGGCGAATAAGGATGGAGTCATCTCCCTCAACAACCAGCTACTCCCCTGATTACTCAAGTTCCTCCTCCTCCTCATCAACTTCTAGTTCCTAGTCTCTTGGTTCTAAGTCTCATACTATCCACAAATGGTGAAAGAGGGACAATAAGAGGAGGAAGCTTAAGAAGACTAAGACTTTCAAGTCTGGGGATAGGGACATAAAGTTTGACTCTTACTCCGGTAAGAGAGATCCTGCTAAGGCGTTAGCATTTGTCACGAAATTTGAAGTTGCTTTTTTTAATGGTAATTTCTCAGAAAAGTCCAAGCTAAGGCATGTAGGCATACACTTGAAAGACACCGCTAGCAATTGGTGGTTGACTCTCATTTTGGAGGGAAGGAAACCCACGACTTGGAAAAAGTTCAAAAAGAAGTTTTATGCTCAGTTCTTGCCTCTTGATTTTGAGAATGATGTCAAGAAGGAGTGGGATTGGCCAGGCCAGAAAGAGAATGAGAAAGTCACTAGTTATGTGGACAAGTTTTGATCTACTCTTCTCAAGGTTACTCCTTTCATGGAGATCAGCGATGAAGAGAAGAAAATGAAGTTTGAAGCTGGCCTACTCCCTCATTTACACAGATCCATGAAGGTGTATCCACATGAAACCTTATCTCGCATGATGGAGTCTGCCATCATAGCTGAAAGTTTGCATACACCTGATACATCTTGAAAGTTGGAGATGAGTTCTTTTAGAGCTAGACAAGAGCAGCTCTACGATCAACCAAGAGATAGGACTAATCGAAGAAGACCTGCCTTTACCCATGACCAATATTCAAAGCCAAAGGGTAATAAGAAGAATCACAAGTATCTCTCACCCTCTGAGATACAAAAGTACAAAGAGGAAGGAAGGTGCTTTCTTTGTGGTGAGTTAGGGCATATGAAGCCTGATTGTCCTCACAAAAGGAAGGAAGCAAATGTGGTTAAAGATCCTCCTCCACCATCCTCAAATTCTATTCCGGATGTGCAAGCTAACACTCATTCAAATGAGAAGAAAATACAACTCTTAAAGGGTTGGGGGACCCTCAACAATCAACGAGTTTTGATACTCTTTGATCCAAGTTCCACAGATAATTTTGTGTCAATGGATACTGTTGAAAGGCTACAAATTCCACTGGATCGATTAGAAACACTAATTGGATCATGTTTGGCATTTGAAGGACTTACAACCAATTCTACTCCTATCCAAGGGAAGTTGAATCTTAGAATTGGGGATTACCGTGACCAAGAATTTTTCCTACTTGCACCCATTAGTAACTGTGATGTTATCTTAGGCATGCCTTGGCATTACAAGATTAGACCTCTTCCTGATTTTGTTAAGAAGACCCTTGCATTTCAATTCAAGGGTCGGAACATAGTATGCATTGCTGATGCTAGGGATTGGTTTGTGCCGATGGTTAGTCATGTTAGCATTTCTAAAGAAATGAAGAAAGTGATTTCTACGTACATGATTTTTGTGAGAGAGTCAAAAGAAGCTAATGATTCAAGGGCACTTGATGCCTCTAATGAACACACAATACCAACTAATGCTTCTAAGTTTCAGACTTTAAAAGAACCCCTCTGTTTAATTGATCAAGGCAGATATGATTTTGTTAAACAATATAAATATTTTTTAGTGATTCATTCCCAGGAGAGTTACCTCCTAAGCACCCGAAAGATCACACAATTGATCTTATCCCAAGCAATTCACTACCTAACGAACTGCCTTACTGAGTAAGTGCAAGTCAGCAAGAGGAGATCCTAAATCAAGTAAACGAACTGTTGGAAAAAGGGTTAGTTCAACCTAGCTCTTCTCCATATTGCTCTCTAGTCTTACTTGTTCAAAAGAAAGATGGTTCTTTCCGTATGTGCATAGACTACACATCTTTGAACAAGATCACAATCAAGAATCATTTTCCTATCCCAAGGATAGATGATATCTTGGATAAGTTGCAAGGGGCTAGTATCTTTAGTTGCATTGATCTCAAGAGCGGCTATCACTAGATACGGATAGCACCTCAAGATGTTCATAAGACAACTTTTCGTACAACATTTGGACTATACGAGTTTCTAGTCATGGCATTTGGTTTGACTAATGCACTCGCCACATTCAATTGAATGATGGAGAGAATTTTCAGACCTTACTCAAATTTCACAAGTGTCTTCTTTGATGACATTCTAATATTTTCATGATCTGAAGAAGAGCATAGAAAACATTGATCTATTGTTTTTCAAGAGCTTCGCAAGCATAGACTACAAGTCAATGCTAAGAAGAGTGAATTCTTCCTTTCAAAAATTCATTACTTGGGCCATATTGTTTCTCACAATTTGGTGAGAATGGATCCTGAGAAGATTCAAGCCATTATTGAATGACCTACACCTACTTTTGTACATGAAGTTAGAAGTTTCTTGGGCCTATGTTCATACTACAAGAGGTTCATACAAGATTTTGTATATGTTGCATCTCCTCTACATGACCTTACTTAGAAGCGAATGCCTTTTGGCTGGGGATTAAGGCAACTACAAGCCTTTGAAAGAATTAAGTTTCTTGTGACTCAAGAACCACTTCTCATAGTTCCGGATCTTCAAAAACCTTTTGAATTTCAGTGAGATGCTTTTAGGAATCGCATTGGAGCTGTGCTTAACCAAGAGCATCATGCAATAGCATTTGAGAGCTAACACCTCAAGGATCATGAGCTATATGCTCTAGAATATGAGAAAGAGCTTATGGCAGTGGTACATGCTCTTCAAGTATGGAAACACTACTTACTTGGTGCAAATTTTGTCATTAAAATAGATCACCTATGTTTAAGATACTTCCTCACTCAGGAGAAGCTCTTAGAGAAAGAGATGCAATGGGCATTTTTCTTATGTATGTTTCATTTTCAAATCCTTCATACATCTCAAACTAAGAATGTGGTAGCAGATGCTCTATCACGGTGACCTTGAGTGAATGCAATCACAACTGTTTACCATAACGAGTTCATGGATTTACCCAAAATGTATGCAATTTATTTTGACTTCTCAACCATATGGGATCAGCTTAACTCAGGTTAGTCAATTACACCTTACTCAATTCGAGATGGTTCTTTGTATCATCATCAAGCAATTTGTATAGCATTACCATTGCGACACAAGGTTATGGATGGAGCACATGCATCTCCACATGCTGGACATAGGGGTATTCTACCCACTACTCAAGCATTGGAAAGATATTTCTTTTGGCCCACTCTTAGAGCTGATATCAAAAGATATGTCTGCGAGTGCAAGATATGCCAAAAAGTAAAGTATGACAAGCATAAACCACCTGGTTTACTGAATCCATTACCTATTCCCAATGAGCGTTGGGAAAGTATAGCCATGGACTTTATCATGGAGCTTCCTTGCACACAAGCAGCCAATGATGCAATCTGGACTATCATTGAGAGATTCAATAAGAAAGCTCACTTTATACCTGTGCGAAAGACAATCAAAGCCAATCATATGGCTATCATATGGCTAAGCTATTCATTCCTCATATTTTCAAACATCATGGTATGCCTAAGTCCATTATAAGTGATCGAGATCCCCACATGACCATCCTCTTTTGGCAAGCTCTCTTTGAGAACCTCGGGACAAAGTTAAAGTTTTTATCCTCTTATCATCCTCAAACGGATGGGCAGAGTGAAAGTGATAATCCTACTATTCTGGACCTTTTGAAATCCTATGTCTTTGATAATCAAAGAGAATGGAAAAAGTATTTGCCTTTAGTAGAGTTTGCATACAATAATATGGTGCACTCTAGTACTGGTAAGGCACCCTTTGAGATCATCTATGGTAAGCCTCATTTACCACCCATCCTTCTTACGAAGGATAAGATCTTTGCAGTAGATGAGTTTGTTAGAGACATTGATACAACTTTCACTCAAGTAAAAGCTGTTATCTAAAGAATATAAGAGAAGCAGAAATGCAAAGCCGATAAGCATCGTCGTAAGTAAATTAGTGCTCCAGAGTAGGTCCTGGAACAACTATATCTTGCGTGAAGATCAACTCAAGTCTCTCCCCAAGAAGGGAAACTCTTGAAAGCCTATAAAAGAGGAGGCTCTCCTTGGGTGTGAGAGAGGTAAAGGAAGCATCACTTTGCATGCATCCAAGAGGAGAAGAGAAGGTGCAAGTACCGCGGAAGCTCTACTAAAATCAAGTTCCAAGAGGAGAAGAGAAGGTGCAAGTGCTATGGAAGCTCTAGTATAATCAAGCGCCAAGAGGAGAGCCCTACACATATTGTGTAGGAGAGAAGGAGACTCAAGAAGGATCAAAAGGTGCCAACTTCCAAGTTGTGCGTGTTAGCCGGTTGTATATCGTGCAAGGAACTATGATCTTGTTTCCAAGATCTACAAGCAAGAATTGGCTTATGTGTAACGAAGGAGCTTGCTCCTTGTCAATAATATAACTCCATAAGGGGGGGACTGCCCATCTTCCAGTCCCTAGTGTGTTGCCAGTTTCTCTACTTCTCTCTCTCTCTCTCTCTACATCTTTCTTTTCTCTCATCTATTCTCCCTCTGTGCGAGCATAATATTTGCCATATATATTTCAAGTATATAAGAAATTCAAGCATGTATCTTGGATCTTATAACAGCCATTGTCAGTGTCATTATCCATCTTACACAAGAATGTGTTTATGAGTCCAAGATTCCATCTTGGAACCTAATTCACATGTGTAACAGTTAGTCTATCTAAGTCTATGTCACCATGAGTTGTGTATTCATCTTCCATCATCCATAGCTCCTGCCATGTTCTAGATACATATTTTTGACATGGTATCTAAGCTTAGCTGAGCATGGAATAGCTCCATATATTGCTTCTCTAGTCTCTCTTCACCTTTGGCCATCTTTGTCCCTAGCTCACATCCAGCTCATGACTCCATCTTCAACTTCAACTTCATCTTTTATCTTGTGGCAGCCATAGCCAGCTGACCTACCCACCTTGGAGCTTCTAGATCTCTCTCTACAGGCCATATCTTCCAGTGATTCCTTTTGGAGATATCTTCTTTTGCTTAGGATAATTCCTCATGGCACTTCAAACATAGACATTGGTGGTCTACATCTTCATCATTGGTAAAAATTGTGGTCGTTGTCCTGGTTGTGTCTACGTGCTGTCGTACGGCTGGATGTGCGTGCCCGCCTGTGTGTTACAACGTCCACTCTAACCATAGGGCTTTGAAAGCCCACTATTCAAGCTTCCTTCTCACCAAATCTTGCACCAAATGATCCATCCCACGAGTTGCAATAGACAAAAAATTAGTCAGGTTCAAAAACCCTAAATGTGGATTCCATAGCCACTCAAGCTTCAAGCACATCTTTCACTTCAATCTCTTAATTCCTTCAACTCAAGCTTGTCAATGCCACTCTAACCTATTGTAACACTCAGTATCCCCAGCAAGGAAATCACAACAAATCAGCAAGCAAGTGCTCCAACATCAAGATTCAACTTGGAGATTCAAGAACAATATATTATCTTTTTGATACTCATTCAATGTTGATAAACACTAATCTTCTTGTGTCTATTGACACATTGAAATGTAATTCTTATGCTGAGTAAAATCAGAATTTGAAACTCATTATCTCACTTGTGGGAATGACCAAAATCAAGTTTTTTATGAAGATACTTGTTACAAAGAGAGCGATATAACTCTCCTTGCCAAATTGTACTACATAGAAGATGCCTTTATTCTATCTACATGAAGAAATGCAAATGCCTACTCTAAAGTGCAATCAATGATTTCATTTGAATTTTTTGAAGACATTTCAGGTGCCTTGGGTACCTTTGCTTGAGGGAGACAAGAATAACAAAGTCAAAGTCAAAGAAGTTACAAGCAAAGTAAAGAGTGATAAAGCAAGCAAAATGAAGGACAAGATGTTGTATGATCTCAGGAGAAAATCCAATGTAATGCCAAGCCATGAGTCAAAGCCATATGAGATCCTAAAATCTATATATCCTAAGATTTATGCCATGGTTCAACAAGTCATGTCAAGTCACAACAATGTGCCTATTTGTATCCATCTCAAACTCATAGAGAAAAGGAATCTTACAAAGAAGACTAGAGCACAAGATAATGAAGAACAAGGCAAAGATAAAAAGCATGAAGAAAAGACCAAGAAGACCAAAGACAACAATATGAAAACCAAGAAGATTGAGGACATCACCAAAGGATGCCAAAGAAGCAAAATAAAAATGAAGAAGATACATTCCACTCTACTAACAACAAAAAATTTCCCATGAATGGATCATGTTTTCCCATAGTGGATCTTTATTTCCCGTAGTGGATCTTGTTTTCCATAGTGGATATAAAAGCCCTTACCAAAGATGTAAAGTTTCAAGCCTTAACTTGACTAGGTTGCCAAAGAGCTAGTCTCCCGAGCCATGTCATCATGTGGGGGGGGATCCAGCAAGGGTAGAGACTCATCATTTGAGGGAGGTGTTGAGAAAAGAAAATGATGTATGACCAGATGTATGCCCATAAGTGGCTTTGTATGGAAGATAGTTATATGATGTATGCTCTAGGAAGAAATGACAGAATCCCATAAGCATAGTGAGGTAGAGTGGTACTATCCAAATGCTATATAAGCATGTACTTGACACTCATTTCAATGTAATAGAACTATTAGTTTGAGTCATTGTCATTGTCATTGTCCATCTTACACTAGAATTTATTTATGAGTCCAAGCTTCCATCTTGGAACCTAATTCACTTGTGTAATAGTTTGTCTATCTAAGTTTATGTCACCATGAGTTGTGTATTCATCTTCCATCCTCCAGACATTCGGGATTTCTTAGAAAGCTACTATAGGACCACACACTTTAGCTCTTCAAAACCAAGGGACTTGTACCTTTACCAAGATTCTTAAATATGGAATGGACATGCAACAAGAGTTGCTAACCATGAAATTGAAAGTGGATGGAATTAAGAACATGTTTTTAAACAGAAGGACACCCATTACACCCTAATGGACCTCATCCAATGCACACTTTTTTATCAAACTAAGGAATTGACTATAGGAGCTCATATATCCCAAACTTTATTAACGAGGATAGAAAAAAAACATCCCAATGAGACCAAGGCACCTAATAGCCAAAACTTTTGATAAGTATCATGTCAGAGATTATCCATATAGCTTCATAGAGTAGTTTGAGCAAGTTTGTGAGGCCAAGAACCTCATTAAGGATGCCAATAGATGAGGCTTAAGATTTTGGGAACTAGAGGATGATAAGGGTCGCACTTGCATTTGGTTTATAGGCCTTCATGAGATAGGAAAAGCTTCTTTTGTAGTCCTTAAGACTCTGTACATGAAGAGATTTATAGAAGTAGGCTATGGGGACAACCTCATTGTTTGACTAATGAACATCAAGCAATAAGAGGAAGAGAGCATGCAAGATTATGTGTCCAAATTGAGAGGGATATACAAGAGAATAGTACTTGTACAAAAACTAGCTACCAAAGCATTCGTGAAGGCTTTGATCAAGGGAATCTATGAAAAGATCTACGAGGCATTGGCTAGAAACTCATCCTTGTTGAGTGCACAAATATAAATGGATTTTGAATTAAAGCAATTAGATTTGAGGATTTAAATAAGAAGAGAAGTTGAGATGAGAAAGAAAAAGGCATGGAGCTTAAGACCCAATCTATTAGAGGCAAGCTTGAGCTAGGAAATATTCAAATCCAGAACCTCATGGTAGACATGGTGAAATAACAATAGGGGCTACTGAAAATGATTAAATCATTCAATCAGAAGCAGTCATACCGACATGTGATTCCCATTTCCATCAATGCCATCACCAAAGCATAGGCCAATCAAGGAGGAGCTAGTATCCCTAGACTACCATTAGCAACCACCTTTGTCATTGGAAAGAAGAACGCAAAGAAGTGAGCCAAGCACCAACCCTTTAGTTGAAGAGTGAAAGAGTAATCTTAGTACCCACAATCACTTCTAGTGCTAAAAAAGTGACCTTTGCTCCGCATAGAGGAAAATGGCTACCTCAACTAAAGTAGGTGAATACCTAGATCTAGAGCATGAACTAAAGGAGATAAGCAAGTTTAAAGACTGGGTGGCAGAGGCACAATTTGAAATCAGAATTAAGGCAGCCAAGGAAAAACTAAAGATATACATTGAGGCTAGTACACTCCATTGTCTTCACAAATTGAACCTCACACTTTTGGAAGATCTACTATTTGGACTTGAAGCATGTTAATCACCATACATGCTAAGAAGAGATAAGGAAGTTTCACTACTACAAAGTAGGACCAAGACTTTTAGTTGTATTGACCACCACTAGTGCCTCAATTGCATTGAGTATATTACTCAAGGAAAATCCTTCCATTTGGAAAGCATTCAAGACCTAGATTGATGGAAGCAATGAGACCTAGATCAATTAGGACAATTCATGAGATTCTATGCATGTCTCCCCACCTACCTTGGTGCTCTTGGAGCTGCTACATTATGGGAGGGTGCTAAATGACACATAGTTTTGCTTGTGGAAGTCCTTGGCGACTCCATAAGAATATATATTGTAGATAGAGGAGTTGGTGTCAGTATTGTGAATCAAGAGATGCATAAGACATGGGGGAAACCCCTTGATTGATGCTACTCATTTCAATTTTACCATTGTCAATGGTTCCAAGGTACATCCTTTGGGAGTATTGAAGAAATGGCTTTGGTGAAGATTGCTAGTGTCAAGTCCTCTGTCACTTTTGTGGTTATAAAGGGAGTTGACTCAACCATCCATGGACTCACAATGCACAACTCATTGAAGATTGGGGCAATGGTCTAGTCGTTTTGAAAAACTATATTGAAGTTGTGTGAATTAAAATGAATAGTTGAAAGACCACATGAATTAACTTAGATGCTATCTCCAATTTGTTGTGAGGTGAAACCATTTGTCCTCCAACACAAAAGTTACTAAATAGATATGTTCCATGCTTCGAGGATAAGCATGAGTGGGTGTATCTCCTTCACATTCATTTACAAAGGAAGGAGAGTAAAAAGAAACCAATGAACACTTGATTTAAGAAGGCCTAAAGGCAACCCAATTAGCATGCTTGAACCCCTAGAATAACTTTCTTTTGTGTTGTTGTTGATGATGAGTGAAGCCCAATATAATTTTATGGGAGCAGTATAGAGAGAGGTTTGGGTTAGAGTGAGGCCCATCAGCATTAGGCCACATAGACTAGTGGCGGTAGGCTGCATCCTGAATGGTGTCAAGAACTTGATCTAGCTCCTCCACTTTGGTGGCTAGCTTCTTTCTCCATTTTGGGGTTGGAGTGCGGTGGTTCCTTGGCTTTGTTTTGTTGCACTTGGTCCTTGGTGTGGATTACTAACCCTTGATGATTGGCTAAGGCCTACAAAATAAAATTTTGTTTTAGAGCACAAGAGGTAGATTCAAATTTACCTTTAAAGATTGAATCATTGCGTTGACACCAAATGACCCGTAGGCAATGGGCTCTTACAAAGGCCCAAAATATCATAAGCAAGCCATTGAATCCACCCGAAAGGAGAGAAACACGCCTGCTCTCATGATAACTTGGTTGATCCTTATCGCTAATTTTTGGATCCCATAAGCGTATACATATTACCTTCACCTAACTTTAATATCTCTCTTTCATAAAAGAAGAAAGGTCAACTACAAACGCTTTGTGTGGTGTATAGTTGGCCAAAAAACGCTCTACTTACTATAAAGCATCGGCATGTAAGTAAACCTCTCCAAGCTACATCCTTTGCAAAAGAGGACGAGGTGCTTGAAGCTTGGCGCCCCCGCCCCCTGTGTGAAGTGCTGAGACTAGGCGGGGGCGGGCAGGCAAGAGCCTTTTTCGCGAGTGCGTGGGCGACAGGTGGGCGGACGAGCTCCTTTGCAGGAGCACACAGGCGGTGGGCCCTCCAAAGATTTTCTCTTTTTGTTTGGGGCGGCAAAACCTTTCCCTAATAGGTAGTAGAGTATAAATCTATGAGTGCAACGGCTGAGTATGTATAGGTCCGATTAATTATAGCTGTCTTTTTACAAGACACAACAAAGTTTGAAGGGGAAGTATGAGTGCGTGGGTAAAGAATTAACCTTTTGGAATGAATGGATGACATCAGGCTACATAGGACAGATATGGATGGCGTCGTACCAGGAGGCAGGCAGAAGTTAGGAGTAGCTATATACAATGTAACCCCGGCGAGGGCCGAGAGAGACCAGCTTGTGCTGAATCAAAATGATGATGCCTTGGGTAAAAGGAATCAGTTGAGATTTTAAATGGAGCTGAAAAGAGAGATCGGCCACTTGCGTAGCCAGCATCTACATGATGGCCGTCGGCGTACTTCCTACTCTGCCATCTCATCGATCTCTCCTCGTCGGCAACATAAGCGCCGTCTAATCCATGGTTCATTCTATCTGTCCCACGTTCCGTATTCACTTGGTCTGAACTAGCGCCTCAAGGATCATCTCACTTTAACCAAGCATTGCCTACCGCATCTGCTTTCGTATGACCTTTATCACGCTTGGTAACTGCTAAAACCTGGCATATCAACTTTTAGCAAGCCTCATCTACATCTTCATACTAATCACAAGTTCATTGTACCTAGTAAAGAGAATTAGGCGCTTCCCGTGCTTCGCATCATCAGCGTGGTTTGGGACACTTTGCATGCCAAGAGACACATCTCATATAAGCATCGTATTTGCGTATTGTGGCTCACCCACGAAATCAAGTTTATGGCTTGCACTCCAAATCACATAAAAGCTATCAAAAGAAACCATATCCATACTAAAATGCTATGCAGCTTCTATACTAATTTTGTTATATCACACTTGTTGTATATCTAATCATATGATCTTAATTTCTCACTTCCCCTTCTACATGTGACGAATTGAGAGAGTGGTTGGTACTTAACATTAAATTTAGTAACAATTAGGGAACTTCACATCATAAGGTATGCTACATATAACAAATAGACACACATGGTATGTCACAACTAACAGTCTAACCCACAACCCTCAAGCTTAAGTGTATCCTTTTAGTACACTAGCACAAGCCACTACGGCAAAAGCACATTAGAGAACTTACAAGAACTCATCGCCAAAGCATTAGTACACTAGCATAACATTCGGGCATGCAACAAGACAGTGCCACTAGAGCTCACTTGAAATCACGCACTATAGAAAAAAACACTAGTACATATAACACAACACTATAGAACATGACCATTAGAGCACATGTGCCTAACACCATAACACCCAAAAACTAGAGCACATATTTATGCACAATACATGGACTTGGACACATGATATACAAATAGGCTTACACTGGTACGCATAAACTTACTCTAGAACACAAGCACATACACTATTATCAACACACACATACATCATAAGCTAGTGCACGCAATACACAATTACTCGCATGCAATGGACCAATAAATATGTTGAGTATGAATGTTATATATTGCTTTGGACAATCCACATCAATAATGTTCAATATATGCTTAATAAATCACTTAGTTGACTACTTAACAAGGTATGAAAGTCATAGTCATCCTCCCTTAGCATAGGACTTATAAGGATGGTTTTATGTGTTTGTGTAGTCTATAGAGTACTAAATAAATAAAATGACCACCAAGTGTAGATTTATTGCTCCTCCATAGTGTCTAAATTTCATTCATCCAACACAAGTCTTACAAGGATTGTTCTATGAGTCCATGTAGACTATAGAGCTCTTTCTCAATGCAATATTGTGGGCATAGTGAGTTGCTAGTCATGTTATTTGATTTGGACAATGCTACACTATCTTGATGACTTGTTGAAAAGCCTTAATCGACAACCTTTCATACATGTTATTTAGCTTAGAGAAATAGAATAGCTTGGACTTCTCAAGAAGCCTTAATTGATAGCCTTTCATATAATTCATTTTTAAATTCATTGTGTTAGCCTTTGGGGTTTCACATGTAGGTTTGTCAACCTCTGATATCACAGGCCTAGCATCCCAAGCTGAAATCATTGACTTGCATAATCGAATGATATCCTTTAATGCTCCATAATCCCACAATGCATTGAGGCCTAGATTCTCTCATGTATATAGACTATATCTCCCATATTGTGCACCATACTCCTCTTTTATCCCCTTGACCTCAAACATTTCCCTTATGCTTCTATCGTCTATAATGTAGTTGTATCCATTAGCTTAACACAGACAAGGATTGACCACTCCCTCTTGGCTACTACCGCTTCGACAAGGTATAATGCATTAGATCTTTCTTCCTTCTCTCTCATCGGACACACCCCTTGGACTTAATCCCTCCATTCACTTGTCCCACTATGTGTTTGGGCCCAAATTCTCTCATGTATATAGACCAAATCTGGTGCGCAAATCAGATGTTGGATGTGTACGTAGCGAGCACTAGAAGGTCCCCAAGAACAAAAGAACTCTACTTAAGCTCAAAAAGCAAGAAGATAGATTTGCACGACATGAGGCAAAAAGGCCAATTGGATATAATCTCCCCCCATGCCTTGTGTGAGCACTCCACAAGGCATGTATTTATAAATTTATTCATCTCAAAGCTCAAAAATAGCCCAAATTTACAATTAGTATGCTTTAGCTTTTGTGTTTGCTTTTGTCCAAATAAAGAATAAAGCGGTTGGTGGCCCAAGAGTGGCTATGCCCAAATGTAATGTTTAATAATGAATATTTAAATCGTGTGCCCATGCGTATATAAAATAATAAATATTTATCAAGCACTTCAATAAATAAGTGTGCCTAAATAAATATTAGTGCCACGTCTTTAATGATAAGACATGCGCCCATAAAAAATGATGATTTCTTCTAGGTAATTTGAATACACGCTATTGCCCAGTGTTTCCCAATGCCACTGCCGCTTGCTCTACATATCAACTGAAGCATTCACAATTGTTATAAAATAATAAAATTAAATTGACAAAAGTGAATACCTAGTAGTCTTCAGCTACAAAATAAATAAATACGTTGGAACTCAGCCCTAACCTTAATTTAATATGAGTGCACACTCTAAACTCATAAATGTCCATTAATTTAAATATGTATTTTGCGAAATCACCCATATGCACATTAAATTAACGTGGCGCTCGAAAAGGACATGCATCCCCGTCAACTTCTCATGCAAGGAATCCACCTTGTGTACAAGCCCTGGCAAATAAATATAGTTTTACGGAATTTGCCAAAAAGCCTCATGGAATTCACCGTGGAATAAAAATTCATAGAATTCACTGTGGATTATGCCTCCTGGCATCATACCCCCGGGGTGGGATAGCAATTGTCCTCAATTGCTATTAGCTCAATGCGGAGCGAGTAGTGAGGGGTAAGTACTTAGGTCACGAGCGTGCATCTATTGGGCCTGTTCAACATGATGATTTTTAAACTTTACCAAATATCTAGAATATCTACGGGCTAGTTCGAGTGGTCATAAAGTCAGTGTCTAGAATAGCTGCAGGTTCGAGGATTTCAGTGTCTTCTTCTAACAAAGGAGGGTTTTCATAGACAGGGTGGACATATAATTTGGCCTTTAAAAGGTCATAACAAATTGATATGAAAAGTATTGTGGATTTTTCCAGTGTTGGGGTAATTCTAATTTAAATGCATTGTCATTGATTTTGTGAATGATTTTGAAAGGTCCATACAATCTAGGGGCTAACTTAACAATAGGATGTTTCTCAACACTTTGTAATCTTCTCTTTTCAATGTGTAACCAAACATAATCATGAATTTTGAAAATCATAGCTTTTCTTTTCTTATTAGCTTGTTTTGTGTACGATTGTTGGGCTTTCGCAATCATGTCTTTGACTTCAGTAAAAATAGTAGTATGCATATTGGCGATATCATCAGCAGCTTTAACTTTTTTTGACAATGATGTAACAGGTGTAGGCAATTTATATCCATAAATGATTTCAAAAGGTGTTTTTTGTGTAGTTGTATGTGGTGTGTTATTGTATGCAAACTGAAGTAGATGCAAGTGTGTATCCTATGTTTGTGGTTTGGAAATTCTGTATGCACGCAAATGATCTAAAATTGTATTGTTAGTAGCTTCTGTTTGCCCATTTGTTTCCAGATGAAATGTAGATGAAAAATCAATCTTTGTACCTAAATTAGCAAACAAATTAGTCCAAAAGTTATTGCAGAATCTAGAATCACGGTCAGAAATAATAACTTTTGGTAAACCATGGTTAGTGAAAATAATCTTCAAAAATAATTGTGCAGCTTGAGATGCAGTTACTGTTTTCTTGCATGGAATGAAATATTCTTGTTTGCTTAATCGATCTACAATAGTCCAGATCATATTATGATTAGCTTGGGTGTTAGGCAAACCAATTATAAAATCCATTGAAATAGGTTCCCATGGTCGTTCTGGAATTGGTAAAGGCATTAGTAAACCATATTACTTACCATGGTGTCGCTCAACTCTTTGACAATTTAAAAATTCAGATACAAAATTAGAAACATCAGATTCCATCAGTGGCTAGTAAAAATCTTCAACCAATGTACATAAAGTAGAAATAATGCCTCTATGGCCTTGATATGGAGGACAATGAATTTCATGCAACACAAATGATCGAAATGGAATAGTTACACACAACCTTTTCTCATAAAACATAAATCCATCAACATAAGACAATGAATCAATTGGAATCTAGTTATTTGCAACTAATTTATTCAAATTAGCTTGAAAACTGGGGTCTTGATCATATGTATCTTTCATAGGGATAAGGAAATCAAAAGATATCACGGAGATTATGGATAGTTGGTCTTCTACTCAAGGCATCGGCAACAATATTCTCTTTTCCAGGTTGATATTGGATAAGTGGATGAAAACTTTGAATAAAAGAATACCATTTAATATGACCATTAGAGATTTGTGGCTGACTAAGGAGATGTTTGATACTTTGTTGGTCAGTTTTGATCATGAGTTCGAATTTCATTAAATAGTATTTCCATTGATGTAAAGCTTGTACTACTACTAGCAATTCCTTATCATAGGTAGAATACTTGAGTTCAGATGGTTTAAGTTTGCTGCTAGAGTAGGCTATGGGATGTGAATCTTGCATAAGGACAGCTCCTATTCCAGATCCACTAGCGTCATTGACTACTAGGAAGAATGGTCTATTAAAGTCAGGTAATTGCAATACAAGAGCATGTGTTGAGGCATGTTTCAATAAATCAAAATACTTTTGTTGATTTTCAGACCAATGATATACAATACCTTTCTTTAATAATTTTGTCAAAGGCAATGCAAGCAATGAAATTTTTCTCACAAATTTTCTGTAAAAGCTAGCAAGACTAAGAAAGAACATAATTTATGTACATTTTTAGGTATCGACCAATTCAAAATTGGGTCTATCTTTTTAGGATAAACTTTAATATCGTTAGATGAAAGAATATATCCTAAGTATTCAATGTGGGTTTGAAAAAAATCACTCTTTTCAGGATTAGCATATAATTGATTCTCTTTCAATAATTTGAAATCCAAGGATAAATGTTCATAATGCTTGTTCTCATTCTTGCTAAAAACTAATATGTCATCAGAGAAAATAATGACACAATGTTGATACTTCAAAAATATGTGATTCATCATATGATTGAACATGGTTGGTGCATTAGTTAAACCAAATGGCATAACAAGGAATTCATAATGTCCAAATTGAGTCCTAAATGCAATTTTGAAAATATCAGATGTTTCCAATCGTACTTGATAGTATCCAGATTTAAGATATATCTTGCTAAATATTGTAGCCCCTTGTAGTTTATTCATGAGGTCATCTACCCTAGGGATCGGATATCTATTCTTGACAGTGATCTTGTTTAGGACATGATAATCAACGAACATTCTATAGGTGTTATTTTTCTTCTTGACTAACACGACATATGCACCAAAAGGAGAACTACTAGGCCTAATGAGTCCTCGGGTTAACAATTCTTCAACTTGGGTTTGAATTCCTTTCTGGTCAATTTGATTATGCTGATAAGGTGCTCTACATGGTGGTTGAGAACCTCGTATTAAGTCTATTTTATGATATTCAAGACATGTAGGTGGTAAGCTAGGTGGTAAGTCAGTAACAAAACAATCTTTAAATTGTGAAAGAAATTGTGCATGCCTAGGATGCATCTGGTTTTCCTTAGCTTCAATTTCATTCATCCATAATAAGTATAGTTTGCTACCTTTTCTTAATGCATGTTTAGCCTGTGTATGACTAAGCAATGGAAAATTATCAACGGTGTGCGTACCATGCAATGTGATTTGTTTCCTATTAGAATGAATCTTCATTGAACGCGTGGAATAATCTATATCAGGATTATATTTATGACGCTAAGGCATTCCTAAGATAATGTCACTAGATTGCAAAGACACAACTAAGAAATTTCTGTTCTCAACATAATCACCAATTTTAATTTCTAAGTCATGCACTTCTTGTGTTCCATTGTATCTACTGCCTAAGAATGCAGCCTTGATGCGATAATGAGTCGAAACAGTATGTAAATTCAATTTGCAGAAATAAAATTGTGTGTGCTCCTGTCATCATGTAAAATAAGCTTTTCTCTACCATGCACAAGACATTTCATCGTTAATAAAGAATGAGGATTTGGCATACTTGGTAAAGTATTTGAAGTAGTACCGATATCGTCATCATCTTCTGTGAAATCTAGCATTTCTTCATGGTCTTCATCTTCTGTTGCTCCCAAGTAGTTGATGTGAACAATTGACTTTTTGGATTGACAATTCACTGCTAGATGTCTAGGTTGATGGCACTTATAGCAGACTATAAACTTGGCTTTGGAAACATTATTAGTAATATTGGGGAGTTTAGAAATGTTAGGATTTGACTGAAAAGATGGCTTAGGATTTGTATTTTTGTTTGATGGTAAAGCAGGGGGTCGTGTCCAAGATTTACGGAAAGAAGATGGAACAAAGCGGTTTTGATTGAATCTTTGAAAGTTAGAATTGAATTGTTTTGTATCGAAGTTACCGTTAGTTGGGAATTGTTGTGGTCGCTTCTCTTGTCCTTGAATTTTGTCTTCAACATCATGGGCCAAGGAAATTGCGTCCTCGAGAGTCGTTGGCTTGAACATGTTCACTTCCGCATAGAAGTGACCAAGCAAACTAGACATAAACTTACGCTTATGGATCACATCAGGTACATCTTCGAGCATTCGAAGTTGTAATAAGGCATTCTAGAAATACTCGTATATTGTGAAATAGGCTTGCGATCTCTTTGTTGCAGAAGATCCCACTGTTTGATTGCTTTTTCGTGGAATTAAGGCGGAATAAAATTTTGCAAAAATTTCTTTTGAAAAGTCTCCCAAGTAGTAGGACAATCAATACTTTTGTGGACAACAGTCCACCATAGTGATGCTCTGTCCACTAAATGGTTAGTGACACACTTGAGTTTGTCTTTTTCAGCATACTATTCTTCATGAAAATAATAATCAAACTAACTGATAAAAGGGAGAATAGTCTTTCCATCACGTAATCCATTCAAAGTACGGAATTTGAAATTTATTTTACTTATCTTAGCTTCTTTCCTATTAGATTGTGCTTCAAGTGTCACATCGATCGTACGTCGTATAACATCTTCGGGTTGCGGTCCATCTTGATCCGTAGTAGATCATTGAAGAGTGGCCAGTTGAGCTTGCAAAGTTTGACATGCTCTTTGTTCCTCTTGAAGCTTCATCATAATTAGATCCAGTTTTCCTCCATTGTTGGTTCTGGTAAGTCACCTTCGGCCATAAAATCTTCCATATTTTGATCGATCATCCTGCAAAATTTCAAACAACCTCACACACTCCAAATCTTGTTAGTGGGATGAGCATAGCTCAAAGTCAGGTTTACAAGGCTTGTTTTTAAAAATGGCTTTATTGCGATCTTTCTCCTTTTTGCGGGTACAGAAATTGATGAAATCCTTCTTCAACAAATACTTTGCTCGTGTAGACTCTGTATAGCAATATGCTTACTGGAAATTATCTTTGTCACATCACGGGTGTGAACAGAGGCTTGGAGGGAGGTTGAAAACAAGTTCGCGATTGATTCAGAGAAGAAATCAGTGTGAACGCTTGCTAGGAAAAAATTTGAAGATTGAATTTTCAAGTTTTGAAAAGCTTTAAAGCCTTAAGCTTTAGAAAAGCTTAAGCTTTATAGGATTAATCATGACAGTTTAGGACAACGGAAGCTTTTCGGTGACGTCGTAATCTTAGAGTACGTCCTCCTGCCACAGACGACTGAGTTTTGGAACATTTAAGCATTAAGCTTAAACAATAAGCTAAGCTTAATGATTGATATTTAATTTTTCTGTCTGAGAGAGAAGAAAAAAAAAACGTGTTTACAAAGGAGCTTTCCGAGTGGTCCTCCGTCAGTAGAGAGTGGTCCTTCGTGTTCTAATAGCACAGCAGGGGGTTCTTCATCGCCAAGAACACGATGGTATTGATGGATCGTTGTGAGATTGATTGTAGATCTTGTTTATTCCAGGAGCTTTGCCTTCGCGCGAGATGGTAAGCGATTGGAAAGCCTTGATCTCAGCTTCTCTTTGATACCATTGGGGTGCAAATCGGATGCTGGATGCGTATGTAGTGAGCATCGAAAGGTCCCCAAGAAAAAAATAACTCTACTTAAGCTTTAAAAGCAAGAAGATAGACTTGTATAACATGAGGCAAAAAGACCAATTGGGTACAATCTCCCCCCATGCCTTGTGTGAGTGCTCCACAAGGCATGTATTTATAAATGTATTCATCTCAAAACTAAAAAATAGCCCAATTTTACAATTAGCATGATTTAGCTTTTGTGTTTGATTTTTTCCAAATAAAGAATAAAGCAGTTGGGCGGCCCAAGAGTCGGCGAGCTATGCCCAAATACAATGTCCAATAATTAATATTTAAACCGTGTGCCCATGGGCATACAAAATAATAAATATTTATCAAGCGCTTCAATAAATAAGCGCACCTAAATAAATATTAGCGCCATGCCTTTAATGATAAGACGTGCGCCCATAAAAAATGATGATTTCTTCTAGGTAATTTGAATACACACTATCGCCCAGTGCTTCCCTACACCACCGCTGCCTACTCTACACATCAACTAAATGGAGCCCCAAGAGAGTCAACAAGGAAAAGAGGTTTCTACTGTAAGAAAATCTATTTTGTAACATCAATAAGATTTTGTTTCATTCTTTTGATGACCAAAACAAGAAAAACAACAATTCTTCACGCAGTATCATAGTAGATATCTCCCACGGATTTGATAGAATCAACCATAACCTTCAACATCTTCACAGAATCCATCAATAGAGAAAAGAACATAAAAGAATACACTACTTTTGAATGGAAATCAATCACATAGTATTCATCTTCAATGTCTTCATAGTTTTCTCTCTCAATCTCTCATAGATAGACACATTGTTTTGATAGAATTGACTATCTCTGACTCTCTCTCTCTCTCTATCAATAGTACATCATCTCCTTACTACAATACTCAATAATGATACTTAATAATCCTTCTTAGGTCGTGGATGCACCTCCCAAGAGGTATGGGAGGTATGAAAGGGCACCAGAGCCACTACATTGTCTCTTCATAGCTCACTATTATCATTGTCACTTCAGTCTTCAACAATTGCTTCTTCCATTTGTTTTAGCTCTTTTGAACTTAGATTCATCCTTTCCAAAAGTTAGAAAACTTTCCCAAAGTCAAACATAAAAGATCTACAAAACAGAACAGAACAGAAACATAGCAGAGACAGAGGCTCTACGGAAGGTCTACAGAGGGTTACAGAAGGTCATAAGAGAACAATAGATCCTCATAACTCATACCAAATCCATTCCAAACTATCAAAAGCTACTCAATAAGCTTTCAAAAGACCTCAACCTTCATCAATCATTAATCCATGCTTCATACAGAAGAAAATCAGAACAAAACAAAAGTTAAACGGAAGGTATCAGAACCTCAACAGAAACTATCAAAACATCACAGAGCCTCATATTTCCACTAAGAATAATCATGAGCTTCCAAAACATAATCAATATCATCCAAAACACTCTCAAACGCTTTCAAAAACAACCAAACATAACTCAAAATCTATCAAAATCAATCATTTAGACCTAAAAAATAACAAAAATCAATCAAACATAACTCAAAATCTATCAAAATCAATCATTTAGACCTAAAAAATAACAAAAATCAATAAAAAATTCAATCTTGTTTCACTCTCAACATATCCCCACACTTAGAAAGGAAGCGTCCTCGTGACCTAAGGAGAAGAAGAATATAATTTCAGTAAAGAGCTCAATTAAATATTCTTTAATATCTTCAATAATCACCCAACCACAACCCCAACTTATCACCTGTATCTAAGAAAGAATACAACTAAATGAAAATATTGTTATTCATTAAAACATGACAAATTTGTAAAGGATATAAGAGGTTCCTCAGCATTGTATCATAGGCTTGCCATCCACCATTACCATAGTCGAAAAGAGAGATTTCAAACAAATTATTCAACCAACACGAACTCATCACATAGAAATTAATACAGCATAAACACAAAACAATCATCTGAATGGCATCTCCAAAAAATATATCATTAAGAAGCATAGAAGATACATTCAGGGGTATCAATGAAGATGATCCCTCTTGAAAGCTTGAATTTGAGGAAAACCCTGAGGTTGGAAAAGGAGAGGTAAGATAGCTGCTGAGTTGGATTGATAAAGGGAAAAATAAGCATAATAGAGATGGGCCATTTGTCGATAATACAATAAGCTAGGAACAGAGGGACCTAAGACAGATCGTCGATGGTAGGAATCAAAGAAGGATGAATCAAATGGATGGTTCTTGGAAAGATAAGCTAAAAGATCCACCTTCAGTTGGTTAGTATTCTGCACATGAGTAGAGGCTGTATTCTGTCATTGGTTCAGGACTACAGAATCAATCATTGAATGCCATAAAGTGTCAGGGCAAGCAACCACTTTAGAAGAATAGCACTGGAACATTTCATCTATCCTCAACTCCAAATGGTTGACATACAAGGTAGCTTGTAAGACCACATCCCTTACATACCAAGCAAGACCTACATCATCTGGATTTAACAGATCACCTCTAGATACATATAAGACAGCAACACAGTATCCATCATCACAAAATCTTCAAATACCATACGGATAACTTCTGTCAGCAAATCAGAAGACCAGGCTCCACTCCAACCATAATCTAGAAGAGGTAGATCCATCATTGAGAGCTTAATATAGAAGGCCAACTTCTGCAACTGATAGTGGACAAAAAATGAATGGTCGGAAGGAACATACTCCTGAAATTGCTCAAATGTAGACCATAATAAATCCATCTTGGAGTGCAATCTTTCCACTTTGTCTTGAAACAACGGATATAATGTGGCCTGTCTCTAGAGAACTGCCAAGTCCTGCTGAGAGATAGAAGGAATCATGGGGACACTAGGACTTAAAGGGATGGATAGTGACTGCGCCAGTTGATCTTTCAATTGTTTAATCTAGGAAGCTTGGGATTCCATTGTATTGTGAGCAGTCTGCAAAACTGACAATTTCGTATCCAAAAGAGTCTTAAACTCTTGAGCTTCTTTGGACATTTTCTCTTTCTCTTCCGAAACCCTAGTGACCCCTCTGATTGAGCTTTGCTATAACTGAGTTTTCAAAGAAGATATTTCGTCTCTCTAGGTCTCAATCATTTGTGTCTGCTACTCCATCTGCTTAAACAGATCGAAAAGAGTGTCTTTAGTAGAGGCTAACTTTGTGGTTGCCTTATGCATCTGGTCTTTGGATTGCATCAATTCTTCATAGAAAGAAGTATATAATTGTTGAACACAAGCTGTCACTGAGAGTTCAATAGAACTATGGACATCGTTACAAAGGAAAGGAATGGCATCCCCTGACACTAATTTGTTCAGCTAAGGAACTGATATATCCAAATAACCCTCTCGGTGTGCCCTGAATAAGTTGTTGCATGTGAGGTAGGCAGGGAGGTCACTTCCAAAGGTAGCAGGAACTCACATTGAAGGAATGACTGGTGGAATTTTCTCTACTACATGCTTCAAGCGCTTCCGCTGAATGACCAACAGAGGAGAGGAGTTAGTATCCTCTATGTCAATGGGTTTTGAATCTTCTGAAGGTGGCGGGGGTGGGACTGGATCAGATGGAGGAGGGGGTAAAACACCCTTCTTAAGGTCTGAATATGTCAGTAAAGCGTATAAATATGAACCATAGATTACATTGTTGGTAACATTCCCTCTAGTCACCTTGACAAAATGTTGATCCATCTTCATAAGAAGGTAAGTACTCTAGTCAATGGCAAACCCTTTTAAAACCATCATGGAACCTGTGAAGAGCTCCTTGGACAAATAGTGAGATGGTGTCTTGGCAGGCATGAACCTGTCTTGGAGAAATTGGCAGACTAGCTTCCAGAGAGGATCAGTGATCATTGAGAAAGACACTCCTGAAGTGTTAATCACCTTCTTGACATCAAGAACCTCTTTAGTTTGCTTCTGTAATAGCTTGAGGATCTCTTCATTTGAGAATGATTGTTTGGTTGTGACGAAGGGCTCTCCTTTGTAGGGAAGAGATAAAGCCTTCCCTAACCCTCTAGGTGTTAGGACCATAGAAGTACCACAAACCAAGCCCGATTTCTTACTATATGACGTGAGAAACTCATCACATAGGGCTGGATCGTTTGGAATCAGAGGAAGTGAAGCAAGCACAAAAGATGCAAGGCCAGCTTTCGCAATAGGCTCAAAAGTCAGTAGGGAAGAATAATCCCTACTGATCAATGGGATATACTGAACATGAGGAGAAGCTTGAGGTGCCATTCAGATGGAATATACACACACACCATACACACAGACCATCATAGTGTATGCTTGCAAACTAACATAATATCTATAAAAAAAAAATCGATAAGAATAAGCATACACAATCGCGGCTAATCAACAGACCACCCCAAAAAATCCACATCCAGGAAAAAATTCGGCATGACCCCTACACATATGCGATCAAAAACTTCATGCTATGCAACAAACATGCACCTGAGATCCCATATAAGGCAGAAAAGAAAATTATAGACCGCACCCGTAATCATATCACACAATCAAACCATAATACCTCAATAACCCTCTCAGCACATAACCAGAACTTCTATAAGTAATGACAACTTGAAAGACTGCACGTGTCCATCCCATGAAGCGTATTTATTGAAAATGAGAAAAAGTGTAGTGAGGGAAATGATTTTAGTGAAGGGTTCGTTTTAATAAATTATTAACAATGGTTGAAATTTTATTAGGTTGTAAACCATAATAAGAAAACAACAGCTCATTTTTAAATTGTTAGTTACAATTTATTAATGTGAAACGGTGCTTTTAACGAATTTCGGACTTCGATACTTAGACTTGGTCTCTAAATGCATATTCATTGATTAAAAATTTGATGTGTTTGAAGCCCTCTTCTTTTTCAACGTGTGCATTTTTGTGATGGCTGGTTCATTTTTATTTAAAATTCAGGTGCATCTGAAGCGCACATAGCACATGCAAAGTGAATGGTAGGTTGATTTTAATTTATTAAAAAAATATGTGTTTGACACGAGCGCGCGTGCCATGGTGGTGTTTAGGATTCATTTTAAGAATTAATCGTGAATTTTGGGGTAGCGAGAAAATTAAAAATAGGAAGGAAAAAAAAAGTATCTAGAAATGGGTGTGTGTGTATATAATGAATAGAATGCGCACGTCTCAATTCCAAAGATGCAAATCAATAGTTCAAAAATGAGAAAAAAACCATGACTAAAAATGATATGTTAAGGCAAGATTAGTGGAAGTATATTTATTCGGTGTGCATAATTTGTTTTGTTTTTGTTTTTGTTGATTGTGTTATTATGTTAAATTTTTTTATTTTTTAAAATTTATTTCAAATGTAATATCCATTGTTTGTTTGTTTGTTTGTTTTAAATATGATTAAAATAAAATAAATGAGACACATGAATATATTGTAAATTTTGATGGTGAGGTTTCAACAATCCACCATGAATAAAAACTAGACCATAAAATTTCAACAATGTTTCTGGACTTATCTAGTATTTTCAACTTATTTTCGAAATTGAAAATGATTTTTCCATGAATTTAAGTATTGAATTTAGCATTTTTGCCTTAAAATAAAAGTTGGACTATTTGACAAAGCATTTTTAGTATGTGGAGCATTTTAAAAATATTCATATAAGTTGATGGATTTTTTTGAAATCATTTTTGATTTTTAATGAATTTTGTTTAATTTTTAATTAATTTTGAAGGATTTTAAATATTTCTAATTTATCTATAATTTATTTTTTACATTTCAACTAGGAAAATAAACAAGAAAAAATTCCAATTTGGTTAAGGTTTTTTAAGTTATTTTTTGTTTTTTAATTTAACTTTTTATGATTTTTAAAGAAAATTTAAGTTTTTAGATGTTTTCTCTGGTTTTTAATCAGGTTTTTAAATTTAAAATAGGTATACGAGCTGCGTGTGAACAGCTACATGGAAACGACTAAGTACGCACCACCACACGGACAAGGCCGTACGCACGTCCTCGCGCATGAACACCTGCTCACGAACACGATCATGATCACGAACACCCGCACGAACATGCGTAAGCAATGTGGTTGGTTGAGGTGGCGACATGGGTACGAGTTTGGAAGAGGAGATGCTAGGGGTTCGGGGAACGGTGGTTCGACGGGTGTCAATGGGGGAAGGGGGGCTATGGGTGGGTGTAAGGTGTTCGCGGGGGGGGGCTTAGGAAGGGGGTAAAAATAGGGGAAAGGCTTAAATAGGAAAGGCCAAATTAGGGGGGGGGGGGGTAAATTGGGGGGTGGGAAGGTAAATGTGGCAGAGGGGGGTAAATTTAGGGGGTGGAGGGGTTAATTTTAGGGGCGGGGTATGGACGAGTGGGGCGAGGAAGGTCAAATGGGGGGGAGAGGGGGTAAATGTAGGGGGGGTCTAGCGGGGTGTGATAAACCTGCACTCGTTACGCACTCAACACGGCACAGAAAGGTAACACGATATGAGCTCAAGGTATACTCTTGTATTATTCAATCCAAAAGCGGGACAACATAGACACATCCCAGGACTACACCCTCGTGACGCCGCACATAAGAGGGTTCACCACTGGGCATAGGGAATCACACGTAGAGTGGAAACAAGGTAGGGCTTTGAGTCACTACTACTCCCTATATAGGTGCAATCGGTAGCAATGGCATGGTATAGCTACAAAGCCCTTACACTCACCCCCGCTTACTGGATTGCTGACCTCAGCAATCTAAGGGTAGCGTTTGTTATTTGACTCATCTGGGGTCTTAACGCAGCTTTTTCTAGCAAGCTGGTCAGTGTCTGCCAGTCTAAGGGGACCACGGGGTCTTAACACAGTCTATACTATCAAACTGGTCAGTGTCTGCCGCACTAAGATGTTGGGGCTTTTTCTCTTTGATGGAGTTATTTGTGATGATTGCTACCATGCGAGTCCACCCTCGACTCGATTACATTTGAGGAGTGGAGGCACAATTGGGGTCTATGATTGAGAACTGCATTATTTGTTGAAGTGTTGAGGCGGCTCAAGGGTCGGTAGAAGGAGCAGGGGGTTCTGCTCGAGCCAAAGGGCGAAGGCATCTTTTCCGCGTTCACAGGCCTCCGCTTCTGAGATCCAAGTGGCCTCCTTGAGTGGACGCCCGCGCCACTTGGTGAGGTATTCGGGAAAGCCTCTTTGTTCCCAGTGTCGGAGGAATGCTTCTACTTCGAAGGGACCATTGGAATGGAGCATTGGTATGCACCGTCCCCATTGGTTGTCGGGATAGAACCTGCGCAGAAGACGAGCATGAAATGCATTATGAACACAAACACTGTCTGGCAGGTCCAGCTTGTAGGTGACTTCGTTCAGCACTTGAGTGATTCGGTAGGGTCCATAGTAGCGGTGATTGAACTTGGGGGTCATGTTTTTGGGAAGTGACATATTCTTAGAGCTCACTAGGACCAGGTCTCCTTTGGCGAATAGTACCGCCTTTCTCTTCTTTTTTGCTTGCTCTGTCATTGTTATCTTGCTCTGCTCGAGACTTTGCTTAGCTGCTGCATTGCGATCTCTCCATTTCTTCAAGAATTCTTCTGCATCTTGATCCTCCGCTTTGGCTGCTCCGGATGCTAAGGCCAGTGGTGTAATGACTTCTTTTCCTGTGGCTAACTCAAAGGGAGTGTACCCCGTAGCCGAGTGGATGGAGTTATTATATTGGAATTCCAAGACATCAAGGTACAAGGCCCAATCTTTCTGATCCACTCTAGCATAGCTGCGGAGGTAATCTTCGATGCCTTGGTTGACTCGTTCTGTTTGTCCATCTGTCTCCGGGTGGAAGGATGATGAGAATCTCAGTTGGGTTTCTAGAGTTTTGAAGAGTTCCTTCCACATGTCGCTCATGAATCTTCCATCTCTATCTGATACAATGGCCAGTGGTAAGCCATGCAGTTTGAATACATGTGTGAAGAAGAGGCGTGCTACCTCCTTGGCATTCAATGGTGGTTTGGCCGGGATGAAGTGGGCCTGTTTGGAGAAATAGTCCACCACTACAAAGATGATTGTGTACCCATGGGATTCCGGTAGTTCCACAATGAAGTGCATGCTGATGACATCCCATGGGCGGCTAGGTACTGGTAATGGCTGTAGTAGTTCGGCTGATTTTGATCTTGGTGCTTTGACCATTTGGCAGGTGGGGCAAGTTTTGATGTAGTCTATCACTTCTTCCTTCATGTTCAACCAAAAGAACTGCTTCCTAAGGGCCTCCAAGGTTTTGCTTTGCCCTTTGTGGCCTCCAATCTTGCCGTCGTGTATCTCATGGAGGATGAGTTTCTTTAATTCCACATTGTTGGGGATATACAATCTCTTACCTAAAAATAGAATACCCTCTTCTAAGGTGTACATTCCATGTAGTGTCTTCTCTGCTTCCACATCTTTGATTACCTTGTGCATTTCTTGATCTTGTTCTAGGGCCAACATTTCTTTTTCATGTGTGCTCCACCTTGTTTCAGCATCGGTAAATTTCTTTGACTCATACGCAATGGGGTGACCCTCTTGGACTAGTACACCCCCTATGCCATAGTCAGATGCATCTGTAGAGATTTCAAAGGGTTTGGTGAAGTTCGGCACCCTTAGGATGGGAGTTTGGCTCATGCACTTCTTCATCTGCTCAAAGGCTTCTTGCTGCGCATTCCCCCATGTAAAAGAGTGGTCTTCTTTGGTGAGGTGGGAGAGGGGGGCAGTGATAAGGCTGTAATCTTTGATGAATCTTCGACAAAACACTGTGAAGCTTAGGAACTCCCGCACTTCTCTTACAGTTTTTAGTACGGGCCATTTTTGGACAGCTTCCACTTTCTTAGGGTCCACTTTGATTCCATCTGCTCCTACAATAAAGCCTAAGAATTCCAATTCTTTCACTGCGAACTCACATTTTTCCGGCTTGGCATATAACTGATGTTGCCGCAATTTTTCAAAAACTTTGCATAAGTGTTGCTTGTGCTCTTCTAAGGTATTGTTGTAGACTAGGAGGTCATCTATGTAGATAATGACAAAGATATCTATCTCCGGTCTAAAAATTTCATCCATGAGGCCACAAAATGTGCCTGGCCCATTGCTTAGGCCGAACCCTAATACTAACCACTCAAAACTACCATATCGGGTACGAAAGGCTGTTTTTGGGATATCTTCTTCGACTATGCGGATTTGGTGGTATCCTGATCTAAGATCAATCCTACTGAAGTGTTTAGCCTCGTGCAATCTATCTAAGAGGTCTTCCACTAGGGGCATGGGGTATTTGTTTTTTATGGTGATTTTGTTAAGAGCCCTATAATCTACACAGAGTCTAAGTCCCCCATCCTTTTTCTTTACAAACAACACTGGAGCACCAAAGGGGGATTTGCTAGGGCAGATGAATCCTTGTTCTTCTAGTTCATGTAGTTGCTTCTTCAATTCCATGAGCTCGGTGTGGTTGATGCGATAGGGAGCTCGGGCCGGTGGGGCAGACCCTGGAAATAGTTCAATCTTGTGGTCCACATCTCATATGGGTGGTAGACCCTTGGGTAGTTCGGCTAGCATTACATCTTTGAATTCTTCAAGTATTTCTGCCACTTTTGTGTTCCTCTTCTGTTGGGTTTCTTGCCATTTTCTTCTTCTTCAATTGGTCTGATCATACACAGATAGACCATATCTCCTTGCTTGACTGACTTCTCGACTTGCTTTGCACTGCATGTCATGATACATGGCCTGATAATGGTCCCTTGGACCGGTGCTTTTTGGGTTTGACCCTTTGGTTGGTTTGCAGTTGGTTTTGCTATTTGGCATGATACTCCTGGCTTATTCTCCTTCATTTGCACCTTGATTGGGGTCCTACCAGGTAGCCGCATTCTTTCACATGGTACTCTTACGCCTTCTCCTTGCATATCTAGCATCATTTCATTCACACCCTTACCAAACATTGCAATGACATACTTGTCATAGAATTCCAAGCCTAATATCACTTCAAAATCATCCATGGGGATTACTAAGAAGTCGAGTTTCACTTTCCACTTGTCGGCTTCCACTTGGACTGCAAATACTTGTTTTACTTCCTTGGCTTCTCCTTGTGCGAATGTTACTGTTAATCCTTCTGGGGCTTTTGATAGCTTCAATCCATGTTTTGCTGCACACTGTGGTGTCATGAAGTTGTGTGTTGCTCCTGTGTCCACCATGATAGGTTGGTTTCCTTCGCCCATTCGGCCTTTGATGTATAGATGGTGGACTGCCGCTACCCTGGCTGCCATGCATTGGGGTCGGGCACTAACTGACCCTATCCTTGGGTGATCCATGCTCTCTTCACTCCCATTTGGAATTTCCTGGATATGCGGTGGTAGCGGTTCTTCTCCTCCATATGCACAAGTTGCATTCACCCTTGATCCGCTCGATGAAGTTGTGTCTTCTATTGGGCATCTGTTTTGGTAGTGTGGACCCCCGCATTTGAAGCATCTGATGCCGGTGGAAGGGCCTGGGGGTCTCCACCATGATGTGTTTGATCTTGCGGGCCCATATGATGTGCTAGGGATTGGCCTGTAGTGATTGTTTCCCCATCTTCCTGCTGCTTCTCTTGGTACTAATGCGGTTTGGGATACGGCCGTGGTGTTAGTGGTGTTTTGACTCCTTGTATCTGTGAATGCCCCTCTAGGAGCATTGGGCCTTTGGTTCCAGGAGTTGTTGTTGTTGAAGGTGTTGTTGAACCTGTTTTGATTCCCTTGTGCTGTTCTTCTGCCTTCCAGGTCCATTAGTCGTTCGGCCATTCTCATGGCTTCTGCTAAGCTTGTTGGCTCCTGTCTCTCTACATCTCTTCTAGCCCATTCTTGCATCCCAAACAAAAATCCATGTAGCTTAGTGTCAGTATCCATGTTTGGTAGCTGCAGCATGATTTGCCTATATTTGCTGACATACTCTTTCATCTTTCCCTGTGCTTGCTTAAGGTTCCTCCATTCATCTCTCACTTTGAATTTCTCCAGCTTTGGAATGAAGTAGTCCTTCAGTTCTTCCTGGAGTTCTTCCCACGAACAGATTGTGTGGCCCTGCTCTTGTTCTAGCAGGTACCAACTGGCAGCGTCTTCCTCCAAGTAAATGGCTGCCACCTCCGCCTTCCTGTCTTCGGTAATTCTTGAATACTTTAAATACCTATCCACCTCTGCGATCCATTTCTTCAGAACCAACCCATCTCTCTCTCCCTTGTACTTGGCGGGTTGGGGCAGCTTGAATTTTCTGTAATCATCTTCTGAACTACTGCTATCTTCCTCTTCTTTGCGATGGTGCTTCTTCTCCTTCTTCTTGTCTTTCTTTTTGCTTCCTAATTCTACTACTTTCTCCTTCTCCTTCCTTGTATCTTGCGCCCTCCTAGATGACTCCTCTCTACCCGTTCTATCCATCTCCTCTTGCATTTGGTGTCTCTTCTCCTCTTCTTGTTGTTGACTCACCCATTCTCTATAGCCCTGCTCTACTTCTAGTTTTTTCCTCCTTTCTTCCTCTTCCTCTTTCATCTGCATGTTCCTCCATATTGATTCTAGCATGCCTGACATACCATCTAATTGTCTTTCTAGTTCGGCCACCTTCTCCTCTTGGGCCACTCTCCATTCTTGTCCCCTACTCTTCTTCCTCTCCTCCAGTGTCGGGGGGGGGGGGGGGGGGGGGTGATGTTCTCCCTTTCTTCCTCCATGTGATTGGTGGTGGTGTCGACGCGGGGAAGCCGCGTTTCGCCTATGGTGGTGTGGGTCGTGCCATGGGGAAGTCGCGTCACGTCTTCAGACGGTGGGATGTCGAGGTTGGGGCGTCACGCCGGGGCGATGCGTCGGGGGCGTCGCGACGTGGGGCGACGCAACGTGGGTCGATGCGACATGGGGTGACGCGACGTGGGGCGACAAGACGTGGGGCGACAAGACGTGGGGTGTCACACTTGTGGGGCGTTACGACTTCGATCTCTTCGGGGCACTGGATCTTTCCTCCTGCTTCCGTGGGCACTCCTTCACTCCGAGCAAGAGTTGCTCTGATGCCAAGTGTGATAAACCTGCACTCGTTACGCACTCAACACGGCACAAAAAGGTAACACGATATGAGCTCAAGGTATACTCTTGTATTATTCAATCCAAAAGCGGGACAACATAGACACATCCCAGGACTACACCCTCGTGACGCTGCACATAAGAGGGTTCACCACTGGGCATAGGGAATCACACGTAGAGTGGAAACAAGGCAGGGCTTTGAGTCACTACTACTCCCTATATAGGTGCAATCGGTAGCAACGGCATGGTATAGCTACAAAGCCCTTACACGAGGGGGGGGGGGGGGGGGAGGGGGCACAAATAGGGGGGTGGTAATTGGTAGGCGGGGTGGTGGGGGACGGGCGGGGTGGTGGGGGGGAAGTCGCTGCCGGGCGAGGGGTGGTCGTAGATAGCAGTTGGACAGGGGGGGTGATCGCAGCGGGCGAGGCGGTGGTAGCGGCCGGGCAGGGGGGTGGTTGTAGCGGCCGGGGTGGTGGGAAGGAAGTCAAGGTGAAGAGGGTGGGGAGAGGAGGAAGGAGGCGAAGAGGGTGGAGGAGGAGGAAGCCCAAGGCTAGAGGAGACCACAAGGAGGTGAGACAGTTGCAAGCAAGAAGTAGAAGAAGAAGAAGAAGAAGAAGAAATGGAGGTGGTTGGCCCGTTCGTTTTTTTTTTTAAATATTGTGTTTTTGTTTTGTTATTTTTTGGGTAATTTGTTGGATTATTATTGGTTTTTTTATTTTTTATAGTGGTATAAAGGGTTGGTTGTTTTTTTTCTTTGTTTATTTTTATTATTATGGTTTTTAAAAAAAAATTATGTTTTTTTGATGTTTGGTTGGTTTGTGGTTGTGTTGCTTGTGTTGGGTTTTTAAAAAAAAATTATTTTGTTTTAAATTTTGGTTTATTTGTTTTTTAAATTAAATTGTAGTTGTTTCTTTATGCTTGTTTTTTTGTGTTTTTAATTATTTTAATTATTTTATTTGTTTTGTCTTGTTGTTTTTTAAAATTTTGTTAGGTTTTTTTATTTTTACTTTTTTATTTTGTTGTTATTTTGGTTTGGTTGGTGAATGTTGTATTTGGGTATTGGGGGTTTTAGTTGTGATTATGTTGTGTGGTTAAATGTTTAGGGTTGTGGGGTTTGTTGGTAGTGGTGTTGTGGGTGGGGTTTTGTTTTTGTTTTTGTTTTTTTTGTTTTTTGTTTTGTTTTGTTTTGTTTTTTGTGTTGTTTTTGTTTGTTGTTTTGTTTGTTTGTTTGTTTTTTTTTGCTTCATTTTCTTGTTGAACAACATCAATCAGCAAGTTAACATATGTCAAGTGTTCAAGACGAGTGATGTGAAATACATATGAGGAATTTCGAATCGTGTTCCAAGCAAGCACTCCTAGCCCACAAATACGCAAGCCTGTATGAAATACACTTAGTTTCAAGGCCGTAGGGAGTGCATTGGTAACTTTGTGGTGTCAATGTTGCAATGGACCTTATTTCCCGCAATATAGATGAGCACAAGGAAGGCCACATCAAATGGTAGTTTGATGTTGGAGGATTGCCAGGGTCCTATGATCAAGCAGTCCTTAAATTGGTAAGAACATGTCGTGGAGGTTTGTTAGCATTGCATATGCCATTACAATGGTACAGTGACATGGTGATTGTTCGTTGGATAGGTACCCGAGTTAACGTGAGTGAAGTAGCCTACCTTTAGGAAAATTTGTGTCAAGTAACTTGGAGTTAAGGGGCATCGTTTAAGAGAGGATACGAACAAGAAAAGGGCAATGCTAAGATATTAGAACATACACTCGTGTTTTGAAACGATGTCAGTCTTGCAATTTGTTCAACATACAGACATACTTCATTTGATGGGTCGTGTGACTAGCGTGTTTTTATGTGCATCTTGTGGGAACACAACAAAACAAAGAAAAATTAATAACGCTCAAACCATGAAACGAAACACAATGCTGTAAAAAGAGAAACGGGGCCGAAAGGCGAGGGGGAGACTATGGAAAAGTACAACGGGATGGCTGGGATCAAATGAGGGCATTCACATGGGAAAAATATTAAAAATCGAGCTTGAAAACGCATACGACAATTAATATAAAAAAATCCATTCACTGAAATGAAACACGAGAAAAAGGAAAATTGTGAGAAAAGTCATACAGACAGGCCTATCATGTCAGAACACAATTCCGACGGAGATAAGACTCGTTCAAATGGAAAAAACCAAAAAATCAACCCTGAAACGGGATGAAGAAATTAATATAAAAAGTTATGTTCACCAAAACGAAGGGCAGTAAAAAGGAAAGACACTACAAGGGAATGGGGCAATAGCGACGCCGATTAGTGACGGCGGATGTCGGCGTCGCTATTGGCGTCGCAATTGGCGTCGCTATATGCGTCGCTATTTGCGACGCAAATAGCGACGCATATAGCGTCGCAAATAGCGACGCATATAGCGACGCCAATTGCGACGCCGCAGGGAAAAAAAGCGCGGCCGAAACCAGAGCTCCGTTTTCATTTTGTTTTCTTCGCCTTTTGAGAGCGAGAGCGAGGGAGAGAGCGAGGGAGAGAGCCAAGGCTTTGTGGGAGAAGAGGAGGAAGAGACTTGCCGCCGCCGCCGCCACCGTCGTTGTTCGTGAAGGAGAGGAGGAGCCCTCATTGCAAAGAGAAGCCGCCCATGCTCGCCATATCTCATTGGTGAGTCTCCCTCTCTCTTTCTTTTACTTGTTGAAGGTTTAAATCGTTCTCTTTTGTTTGTTTAGGAGAGGAAATGAAAGAGAAGGAGAGGGAGAGGGAGAGAGAGGGAGAGAAAGAGAGGGAGAGGGAGAGAAAGAGAGGGAGAGTGCATTCTCTCTCTCCCTTTTGCTTGTTTAATGTTTAAATTACTTTCTTCTTTGCTTGTTTAGGAGAGGAAACGAGAGAGTAAGAGAGAGGGAGAGGGAGAGGGAGAGGGAGAGGGAGAGGGAAAGAAAGAGAAAGAGAAATAGAGGGAGAGGGAGAGGGAGGGGGAGGAAATAGGAGAGGGAGAGAAAGAGAAAGAGAGGGAGAAGGAGGGAGAGTGCATTCTCTCTCTCCCTCCCTCTCCCTTTTGCTTGTTTAATGTTTGAATCACTTTATTTTTTACTTGTTTAGGAGAGGAAATGAGAGAGAAAGAGAGTGAGAGGGAGAGGAAGGGAAAGGAAATGAGAGAGGGATAGAAAGAGAAAGAGAGGGAGAGTGCATTGTATCTCTCCCTCTCCCTTTTGCTTGGAGGATGTTTAAATCACTTTATTTTTTGCTTGTTTAGGAAATGAGAGAGAAAGAGAGATAGAGAGGGAGAGGGAAAAAAAGAGAAAGAGAGGGAGAGGGAGAGGAAGAGGGAGAGGGAGGGGGAGGGGAAGGAAATGAGGGAGAGGGAGAGGGAGAGGGAGAGGGAGGGAGAGGGAGAGGGAGGGGGAGGGAGGAAATGAGAGAGGGAGAGAAAGAGAACGAGAGGGAGAGGGAGAGGGTGAGGGTGAGAGAAAGAGAGGAAGAGAGGGAGAGGGAGAGAAAGAGAGGGAGAGGGAGAGAAAGAGAGGGAGAGGGAAGGGAAGAAAATTTAAGATAATATACGTATTGATAATGGTATGCAATGTGCTTTGCATACGGCCACGTACTTCATCAAAATGAACCCAAAATTATTGTTATAGAAAAAGAAACCCTTAAATTGAGTATAGGATAATTTCTCTCAGGTCTTATGACTATGAGTAGAATTGATTGAAATAAATTTTATTACTATAGTTATAAAATTTCATAGATGGCGCGCATTAATTTTAAAATGGATTACTTATACCTAAAGCCGAGATATAACAAAAAATTATCTACTGGGACAAACAAATCGTTGAGCATGATACAAGGCCGAGATATAACATCGGAAAATCTCTCGACTACTATATACAATGCAAGGTTTATGGTCAACTTGCAACTTGACGTACATCTCCATAAAGCTATCCATTTAAGCCTTGTTTGCTGTAATGTAGATAAGATGGCAAACGAAGAAGGTCCTATTGTTCAAGACCGCGAGTCGTATCTTAATCAGCGTGTCCCATGTCCTTGCTCTCAATGCAAGTTGGCAATTAGACGAAAACGCCGATTGTCGTTAGAACACGTACGATGATTTGGCGAGTTTCAATCTGAGATCATTGATCAGGCGATTGCAGACTTTCAGCAAATGGTAATTTGAAGTTAGCATTTTTCATGCATTGTACTCTCAAGCTAATTGAAAACCATACACAATAAGATTGGGTCTTGTTGGTAAATTTTGTATCCAGGGGGGTGATGTCTCGACCCAAGGGGGAGTGCACCCTTTGCGGCCAATTAGAAGAGTTCGTGGACGTGCGATGGATGGATTGCAGGAGCCAATCGACCACTCGCAAGGCCCATCTATACCGTCAATGCTAGAGGAGACAGACAACCTTCCCGACTTGCTTACAATCTTGGAGCCTGAGATGGAGGCAATGATCGATGCATTGATTCCCATGGATGTTGAGACATCTGACCCGCTCAGAGAGGAAGCATCCATACCATTATATGATGGGTGCCGAGTATCTCGGTTGAAGACATTGCTTGCACTCTTAAGTGTGCAAGCAAAATACGGTTGGAGCGATACGAGTGTGACTGAGTTATTCAGGTACCTTGCACACAGACTTCATTGTTTTTTTTAAAAATAGTATTATTGCAAACATGGATAGATTTTTCAAGGTGTTTTATGATTTTTTCAGGTTATTGAAATATCATATATTGCCACCTGCAAACACCATGCCTGAGTCTCGTGATGATGCGCGACATGTTTTACGGAAGCTTGGCATGGACTACAATAACATCCATGCATGTATCAATGACTGCATATTGTTTCGAGATGAATACGAGAGTATGGAGACATGCCCAAAGTGTGGTGCTCACAGGTATCGACAGGACTTGCAAGGGCAAACCATCCCTCAAAAAGTCCTCAGACACTTTCCGGTCATCCCCCGCATAAACCACATGTTTCGCACGTCTGCCATGGCAAGCTTGACAACGTGGCATGTGCAGAATAGGTCCACGGATGGAGTTCAACGAATATCAGCAGATTTGCGCGCATGGAGCCACATTGACTCTACCTTCCCAGGCTTTGCGCGAGAGCCAAGGAATCTTCGGCTCGGTCTCGCCATGGATGGTGTGAACCCATTCGGTCTGCGCTCGACTTCTTACAGTGTGTGGCCTATAGTGCTTGTCAACTACAACATTCCTCCATGGCTTTCTACGAATAAAGGACATCTCATCCTTAGCTTGCTCGTCCCGGGCCGCTACAAAGTAAAAAATATGGACGTGTATCTTCGTCCATTAGTCGATGAGCTTAAGATTTTGTGGGAGGAGGGGGTCACGGTGCAAGATATGAGCAGGCGCGATGGTCGGCGGTCAGCCAACATTCGAGCCATTCTCATGTGGACGATGCATGACTTTCCGGGATTGGGAGAGTGCTCAGGTGAGCAGACCGAATTGTTCTCGCCGGTAATATCTATATTTTATTTCATTCAATCAAGTATTCACTAGGTCGTGGATCGCCTTGCAGGTCTCGTTACCTCAGGTTATCATGCATGTCCATTGTGTGGGCCACAGTTAGACTCCCGAAGGTCACGAACCATGAAGAAGATGGTATACCAAGGACACGCCGCTTTCTTGCCGGAGGATCATGAACTCAGGGAAGGTTTTCTTGGATGACCTCCAGCATGTATGAACACTGCAAGCTGGTACGAGCTGAAAATGGTAAACCCGGATTCACATCCAAATGGAATGCGGCGGTTCTCAGTTTTCTACGAGTTGCCATATTGGACCCACTTACAGGTCAACCACTTGTTGGATCCCATGCATATTTTCAAAAATGTGGGCAGCTTGCTATGGGACCACATCACAGGAAAGAGAGACACTACAGGGGCACGAATGGATTTAAAGGAGGTAGGTAAGATGGAGGCGCTTTGGCCGCAGTCGAGTGCTGAAGGGGGAGTGCAGCTTCCTCGCGCTCCCTGGGTTTTGTCTACCAAAGAAGAGCGCATTGTGAAGCAAGTAATCAAGTCTATCCGCACTCCGACGGGTATGATGCGTTCTCTCAGGTCCGCATTTTCTAAAGATGACCAGATTTCTGGGCTAAAATCCCATGATTGGCATAAGATATGTCAGGTTTGTGAACAGAATGGATTTTAATTAGCGTGGACATTTTGAAATTTGAAAAGTGACCATTATTCTTAATGCTTTCTCATTTTTGGCAGTTTGTCCTACCGATCGCGATCGCGGGATGCCTAACTCCAGAAATTCGCGGGGCCATTTACAAGCTGTCGACTTTGGTGCAATGGATCTCACAGAAAGAGATTAAGACGTCCTCTATTGAATCCGCAAGGCGGGGAGCAGTTGAGACGGTCTGTCTCTTTGAGAAATACCTGCCCACTAGCATGCTCACGATACAAGTTCACCTTCTTGTGCATCTTGTGGATGAAGTGGAGATTGCTGGACATGTCCATACGCGATGGATGTTCTTCCTGGAGCGCTTCATGAAAACCCTGAAAGGCTTTGTGCGACAACGAGCTCGTCTGAAAGGTAGCATGGCGGAAGGTTGGCTGGTGTCAGAGGCGTTAGTGCATATCTCACAATGGCTACCAACGGTGGAACCAGACAATGAAATGCTATGGATGCTGAAGGACGATGACAGGCTGACTGGAGATGTGGTGGTTGGAAATGGGGTAGAAAAAAGAATGGATGCCTCAATGGAAGAGAAGGTGAATCGCTTTTGTATGTTGCACCATGCCTCCATGGAGATGTGGCTCGCCAAGTACCAGATTGCAAGGCAAGATCGAGAGAAAGCACGAGCCGAATTCCGACGCAGTACGCGTCACCGACCGATTCGATATCCCGAAGGCATGGAGGAGATGCCGCGGTTTATGTCAACACGATGGTTGCATGGAGCCTTGACCGCAGCATCCAGCGAAGGGACAAAGGTCTCAATGGAGGAGTGGGAGTTCTCGAGGGGATGTAGTCCAAAGGTAATGAGGGGTTTAGAATGTGTCGTATCTAAATTTGCTTGCTACATCTAATTTGAGTGTTTCAATGTGCAGTACAAAATATATAGTGCAGCGTGGTCGCGCGGACGGCATTTTCGGGTGGAGCGTATTGACAAAATGCGCTCCACAATGGACTGTGGTGTCATGGCAAGGTTTGAGCAAAAGAGCCGGCGACGAGCAACGGATCCGAACACGGTTGTGGATGAGATGGAGTATTTTGGGAATTTGCAAAGTATTATTACGGTGGATTACCGTAGATTCTCCATGATAATATTCGACGTGCAGTGGTTCAAAGTGGTACTTGGAGGAGCTGGCGCAACAGTTCGACGAGGTCCATCTGGATTTCTCGAAATAGATTCCGAAAAAAAATGGATGGATTTGCGCGACACCTTTGTGTTGCCGGCCCATTGTGAACAGGTGCAACTAGGCATTTGCTTGCTAATTGTAATACGACATGGTTTATGTCATAGTGGTTTGAAGACGGTTTGTAAGCGTTTGTGAACAGGTAATCTTCTATCCAAATCCCCGACAACTTCGATGGTGGTATGTTATACCTTCAACTCCTTGAGGTGCGAGAGTATACGATCAAAGCGATGTTCCAGGCATAGATGAAGAAAATATGCAAATAGAGGGATCGAAATTACAAGGGGTGGAGGCCACCGCAAGCTTGGAGCCTGCATCGGCTGACAATGATGGAAATACAGAAGTCGTAGAATTTTTTGAGAACGAGACAAACTCATTGTTTTGTGGTGACATGTCTATCGACCTTCCAGTGTATGCAGAGTTGTGTCAGGAGATTAACATGGGACCATAGAATACTTCATTCTTGGAGAATTGTATTACTCAATTCGTTGTTTAGATCTTCCATAAAGGTAGATAAGATATGCATTTTAAGAGGGATTTTTCAAAAATGATTTTATTAATGTGCTTTGTATAGTTTAAATTGATTATTCTAACATTATTTTTTATCTGTGCAGGTATCGACATTTTCAGGATGAGTCGAGGGATGAGCGATGAGGAGTTTCAGGAGATGATGGCACGTATGTCTCCAGATCAGCTCGCGAGATTCAGAGAGATAGCAGATCAGGAGCTGTCTCGTTCTTCGTCAGGACGCTCTGCTAGATCAGCTTCGGCGCGATCAGATGCTTCAGCTTCGAGTAGACGATCTTGACGCTCGCGACTTGGGCCAGAGGGAGGGACTGCGACTGCAGGAGGATCAGGGGGGTGCTGCTGTGGAGACACGGACGCGGTGTCTCCGTCTCGTCGTTCAGCTGGAGCTCGGTCACCTCCAGGATTTGTCACACCTGTGGGGACGTCCACTCCAGTTACTCCGGCTTTTGCGCAGCCGTCGGCAGATGTCACGCCTTTTGGTGGCACTCCTTTTGGTGGCACCCCCTCTGGTGGCACTCCTTTTGGTGGCACACCCTCTGGCGGCACCCCTTTGTGTGGCACTCCGGGAGAGGGTACCCCCGTCGGTACACCGGATGTTCAGGGATCTCCTGGATATGCCCAGGAGCGTGGACGGAGATGGGAGAGGGCCCATACACGGCACACTCCTAGGGATTATGGATACCTAGTGGATGGCAGGTCAGGAGCCATTATCATGAATGATGAGGGGAGGAGGGTGATGGCTCGCATGAGGGAGTTGTGCCAACAAGTTTTTCGGCACAACGTCCTGGATCATTGGAGGAACATACCGGAGGGGAGCAAGGAGTACATAGTAGCATCCTTGCACGAGGAGTTCCCGGTGCCAGTCGCAGTGGATAGATTCTCTACGGGCTGGATGATGGATTGCATGCGTGCATACATGTCACATAGACGATCCGACGCACGTAAGGCAATCAAGAGTGGGGCTCCAAAGCCCGAGTGGTTAGATGCAGACGACTGGCACCGACTGAGGGAGGAGGCTACAAATTCTCCAGGACGTTGAAGTCAGCAGCGGGAGGCGGCGAGGGCACGAATCGAGGCCGGATCGGTACATCATCTTGGGAGTGGCGGCCACAGGACATATTTGGAGGACTTTGTAAGATTCTCTTTTGTTTTGCTTATTTGTTTTTTTGAGATATTCTTTGTACTGACAATCATGTTTCTAACAGTTAGCATTTTGTTTTCTTTGCAGCACTCCATTACAAATCGCTATCCGCAAGGCCTTGAGACTCGATATGCGGAGAGGCACGGTCTCAGATCATTGATCGACCGATTGTATAGACGCGGCGGCCCAGTAAGTCACTCATCTTTCTTGTCCGTAGTTACCATGAGATATTTGAATGCATTATTGTATGGTGGATTGATATGTTGTTTCTTTTTCTGCAGAATCCGTTTGATGCTCCTTTACAGCGGGAAGAGCTTTCGGGGGACGACGATTTGTAGCTCGCCCTTGGATCCTTAGAGCTCACATACCTTTAGTTTTTAGTCGCCCGATCTATGTAGACATTTTCTATGTATTAGTGATATTGTTTTATGATTGTACCAATCGCATTTTATGCGATATCATGTATTTATTTCATCCATCAGTTTTATGATTTCAGTATACATTCTTTTTGTTTGCAAACGATTTGTATGAAGCAGTGCAGAAAATATTTTGTATGGCTCTCATACAGCACACAGTGCTATATGTGGCAGGGCAGCTTGCTGCCCTGTCACAATTTTTTTTTCTCTGTTACCGTCGCTATTTGCGTCGCAAATTTACTGCACTCGTCGCTATTGCCGTCGCTATCAGCGTCGCAAATTGTCTGTAACCGTCGCTATATGCGTCGCATTTGCGATGCATATAGCGACGCATATAGCGACGGTTATAGCGACGATTCTATGGCGTCGTCAATAACGACGCTTTTTGCGACGACGGGGGCAAATTTTGTTGTTTGTATTTTCGTCGCTTTAAACGTCGCTATAAGGTCTATATCTTGTAGTGAGAGGTCAGAGGAAAGGGGATTGATAGGGCTGGCACATTAAAATGCACATCCAAGGGAATGAGGAGGGGTTTCCAAATGAAAAAGGTGAAAATCGACCCCGAAAACGCATTTGAAAATTAATATTGAAAAATCCATGAGCCAAAAAAAAGGGAGGAAAGAAGGAAAAATGTGCAAAAAATTGTGTTCGACAATCCTATCACATCAAAACATAGTGCCGAGCAAAAGAAACCCAGTTCGCATGCGAAAAACCCAAAAAATTATATTCAAAACGGGATTCGAAAATTAATAGCGAACGATCCGTGCACTGGAATGTAGAAAAAGAAAAATGTCAACACATACAAAATCTTCAGGATTGTCACATCAAATCGCAGTTCAGATGGGGTTAGGAGGCGTTCACATGGAAAAAACAATAAAATGGAGCTCGATAACACTAATAAAAATTAATAACAAAAAAATTGAGAGGTCAAAACATGGCGGAGAAAAAAGGAGAATTGTGCAAAAAGGGTGGCTGGACAAGACAAGCTAATCAGAATTGAATTCCAAGGATAATAGGGCAGGTTCATATGGAAAAATGTCAAAAACATACGCGAAAAAGGCACGAAACCTTGCAAAAGTTAATTATGAACAAATTGTACTTCAAAATAACAGGTGGATAAAAGGAAAAATGTCCAAGGGAAGGCATAAGATAAGGCTGGTATGTCAGATCACTGTTTCGAAACAGTAAAGGAGCGTTCACATGGAAAAATATCCAAGTGGCTGGAATTTCTTCAAAAATTAATAATGCAAAAGTAGTAAGCTGGAACAGGGGGGATGTAAAAAGGAAAAGTGTGTCATTCAAAGGGATGAACAAGGCTATAAGGTTGGATCGGGAGTTTGGTGAACGTAGGGTATGTTCACATAGAAAAGAAAAAAATTGCGCAATAAAAGCAACCACAAGGAAAATGGCCTCGACGATAGGGTTTACGAGGGTGGGTGGGTGAGGAAGGGATCCCATTAGGGAAAAACTAGTACGTGGTAGACACGCATGATTGGGTAATGACATATGCACATTAGACGCATAGGGACGTGTCCCCACACTTAAGACCTTACCGATTAGAGTAGATTGATCGACATAGCCATGGACTTGTCAACCGACTGGACATTGACATCCCCACACTTAAGACATAACATGCACTTTTACAAACAGAGAGGTAGGGTTAGGAACACTTGGCCCATTTCGTAGATGGTTGAAGGGAACCGTCGTTGTTGATGCAGAAATATCGGAGCCATCGGCGGGTGGCAGGAGGGACCAAGGTGTGCCACAAAACACATCCTAGCATGGTAGGGACCATGCAACAACACCTAGGGAGGTAGTTTTGTCGATAAAGTGTGTCGAGTCAAGTGTCGATGACGAAGAATAAAACTCTCCGCTCATGGGCACTCAAGAGGATGATAGAACAGTCACTCACCCCATGACACACATAATTCTTTTTTTCTTTCTTAAATTGTTATCCTCTCCTTCTATCTCTCTCTTTTTTTTCTTTCTTAAATTGTTATCCTCTCCTTCCATCTCTCTCTTTTTTTTTCTTAAATTGTTATCCTCTCCTTCCATCTCTCTCTTTTTTTTCCATTCTTAAATTGTTATCCTCTCCTTCCATCTCTCTCTCTTTTTATACGTTACGACCACGACCACGACCATGACGACAACCGCATATCTTCAATGACTTGGTTGACTCGTTCCGTTTGACCATCGGTTTGGGGATGGTAAGCTGTACTGAAACAGATTTGAGTCCCAATGGCCTCGAAGATAGCCCTCCAGAAGTGTGAGGTGTGTGAAGAGAGTGTCACGATCATTAATGATTCTTCTGGGTAACCCATGCAGTTTGAATATCTCCTTGATGAATAACCTTGCGATGTCTGAGGATTTATAGTTTGTCTTAACAGGGATAATATGTGCAACCTTGGTGAGCATATCTACCATGACCATAATGGAGTTGTATCCTCCTTGAACTTGGGGCAGGCCAACAACAAAGTCCATACTAATGAATTCCCATTTCATTTGTGGAATGTCAAGTGGTTGCAATTTCCCTGGCATTTTGACATGCTCGGCCTTAATGCGTTGACAAGACAAACATTCTGTGACATATTTGAGAACGTCACCTTTGAGCCTATCCCAATAATAGCTCTTCTTGACCGCATTAAGGGTCTTAGCATAGCTAGGATGTCTTGAGAAAGGGGAGTCATGGGCTTCCCAAAGTATCTTCTGCTTGAGTGGTTGGCTTGCCGGGATACATAATCTCATCCTATAGTAGTAAAAGTCCACTATTGATAGAGAGTTCTTGATACTTTGTTTGTAGCTTCGGGTCTTGATCTTTGATGGGGATCTCCCTTAGCAATTTCTAATAGGTTGGGTCATGGCATGCCTCTTCTCTAGCTAGCTCAAGAATTGGGTTGTTTGGCATGGATACCTTTGTGGCTAGAGATCTGGTTGTTGATGGATCTTGCAAAATCAGAGAATTCAAAAATGCCTTGTGACTGAGTGCATTGGCAACTACATTCTCCTTTCCAGGCCGGTATTTGATTTCAAAGTCATATTCTTCCAGTACTTCAATCCATTGACGTTGCCTCATATTGAGCTCATTCTGGGTGAAAATCCATTTAAGACTCTTGTGGTCGGTTACTAAGGTAAATTTATTACCCAGCAAGTAGTGTCTCCAAAGTTTGAGAGCATGGATGACAGCCAATAGCTCCAGATCATGGGTAGCATAGTTCCTTTCATGGCTCTTTAGTTTCCTTGAAGAGTATGCTACGGGGTGACCTTTTTGTATGAGTACACATCCTAAGGCAAGTGCGCTAGCGTCAGTTATCACTTCAAACTCCTTACTAAGATCGGAAAGTTTCAGGATGGGTGCTGATACCAAGCTTTGCTTTAGTTTGTCAAAGCTGGTCTGTTCAGCAAGTGACCATACAATTGATACTTGCTTCTTTAGTAGATCAGTCAGAGGTGCTACAATCAAAGCATAGTTTTTGATAAAGACCCTGTACCATCCTGTCAATCCAAGAAAACTACGTATTTCTTTGACAGAAGTTGGTGTTGGCCACTCAAGAATGTCTCTGATGTTGGCCGGATCCATTGAAATTCCTTCCGTTGATATAATGAATCCTAGATATTCAATCTGTCGCTTGAAAAATGCACACTTCTTCTTCTTGGCATAAAGCTTGTGTGCTCTCATTGTTTCAAGAACAATGTGAAGCTAGGGTTCATGATCTTTTTCCTGCTTAGAGTAGACTAGGGTATCATTAAAGAAGACGAGTACGAAGTCATCAAGATAGGGCCTAAAGATATCCTGCATTAACCTGTTGAAGGTAGCAGGAGCATTTGTCAGCCCGAATGACATGACTAGGAATTCAAAGTGTCCATACCTTGTGCTGAATGCAGTCTTCGGGATATCTTCTTCCTTGATCCTTATCTGATAATATCCAGACCTGAGATCTATCTTAGAGAAGATCTTCTCACCTTGAAGACGGTCAAGAAGTTCATCTATTCTTGGAATGGGGTATTTGTTTTTAATGGTCAATTGATTCAACCGTCTGTAGTCAGTGCATAGCCGAAGCATTCCATCTTTCTTCTTCTGGAACATCACTGGAGCTCCCCATGGCGAACTGCTAGGATGGATGTAGCCTTGTTCTAACAATTGCTTGAGTTGCTCCTTCAGCTCAATCACTTCTAGGATGGACATCCTATATGGTCTCTTTGTGACTGGTGCAGCTCCTGGCGCCAGCTTGATTTTGTGATCGAATTCCCTTGGAGGAGGAAGTTTCGTCAGCTCTTCAGGAAATACGTCTGCGTATTCCTTTAACCATGAAAGTTCTTCCCTAGATTCTTGATTCTGATCTATCTTATTTGGCTTAATCAAATAGATAGGCAGGCCCTTCCTAACTCCTTTTATTATCCGTGTTATTTTTGCCAGAGTTGAATTTTTGGCTTACCAGCCTCTCCTTGAGTTGTGACTAGTTCCCCTTCAGAATTTCGAAAGGAGACTTGGCCCTTTCCACAGTGAATGTGGGCATCATTGGGGTATTAGCCAATCCATTCCGAGCAAACATTCGTGGACACCTAGGTTCATTACCTTGAATCTGACCGAAGTTGACTTTTCTCCCAGTAGGAATTTCACTTTAGTAGTTTGCCTGGTACAAGAGACCTCTCAGCCATTTGCTAATTCCACAAGTAAAGTAGGTGCATCTATTGTGGCTATTCCTAATCTTTTTGCATAGACTGGTGAAATGAAGGAATGTGTACTGCCACAATCAATCAAGGTTTTGAAGCTTTTACCTTGATAATCGAATGGATTTTGAATCATCAAGAATTGGTGATTCGGGCCTTTCTTGTGAAGAGCGGCATGAACCGTTGCTCTCTCAATGTCAACTTCCATGGATGAATCTTCTTCATCACCCAGCTCCTTGTTGGCAACACTGGAGGTTCTCCCTCTGGCCATGACGGTGGCTCCTTGGCCATGGATGGCTCCTTGGGATGGCCCTTGTCCTCTGCTAAGCTTGGGACACTGGCTTCTAAAGTGACTAGGCTCATTGCAATGGAAGCAACGGAGATTGCGGTCATTACCTTGTGTAGGAACGAAATTGTTGACAGTGTTGGCCCTAGCTTTCTTCCTTTGTCCCTAGTTTTGGCCTTGTGCTCTCTTAGCCTGTGACCTATACATTCCCTTGTTCTGATCCTTGTAAGACCAAGTCCTGTTATTCATTGGCTTGGTCTGCACCTCCTGTATTATCGGTGCAGCTCGAATGAATGCGTCTTGTAGGTCCGTTGGATGCATTGATTCCAAGTGGGTATTTATGGGTGAATTTAACCCAGCACAAAACTTTGACACCTGTTGTGTCATATCCATTTGTGGGTACTTTAAGAGAGAGACAAACTTTGAATAATATGCATCCAGGGATAGTCCAAGTTGCTTTAATTCATAGAATTTGTTCATCTTCTGTGTATGGTAGGCATGTGGCAGGTATCTCCCTCGCACAGCTTTTTTAAGCTTCTCCCAAGTAACTGACCCTTCCGAGATCCCTTGGTCTCTGCACCATTATTTCCACCAAAGTCTTGCTTCGTCGGTAAGCTTTCAGTTTGGCGAGCATAGCTTGGTTAGCGGGTGCCATTCTTGCTGCCTCAAAATAATCCTCCTTGGATTCGATCCAGACCTCGGCGTCAGTTTGGACAGTCCTTCCCTTACCATCGAATTCAGGTGGATTGATTTGTTTGAGAAGGAACTTCTTCTCTTGAATTACAGTTGTACTTAGTGCAGGGTTCGGACTAGGAATCTGCACTTAAGGTTGCGCCTGGGCAATAAGATTCTTTACGTTAAAAACTTGCTAAACGTTTCTCACATTACACTAATATGCCCAGTTCAGCTTTTAGCCAAGTGACTAATCACTTAACTCATCTTATTCATTCATGTGGGCATAACCCTTTTGAGTACATTTATTTTAGAAAGGTAGAACAAGCTGATTGGCACATCAGTTTTGGGAAAATAGGATTGTGTTACATTCGGCTACGGGGACTGAGTAATAATATGGAGTGGGGTCATGGATTTTCAGGAATCGATAGGTCATAGGAAGCTTGGGGTATTCCTTCCTTTGATACCCATTCTTCTCATAACGCCCCAACACCTTGATTCTCTCGGCAAGGATTATTCGTGTCACTTCCTCGTACACATAGTTGTTCTGCTTGACCTTCCGACCGCCGACAAGTAGGGTTGTGTTTGCGTGAGCCTCGACGAAGATGAACAACTTCACAATCTTTAAATCCTCCATTCACTTGATTTTCTTCAAGTTGGTCTGAAGGTATGCAAGTCGGTGGGCTGCTATGTAATATATCCCTGATTCACTTGTCCATCTCCATTCCACATACAGGGGTGAAGGATTGTAGATACGGTCTAGAATATTCATCATGCCTAGCCTTCGTCGATAATTCGAAGCACGCATTGCAGTCATAAACATAACCTGGAACACCAAGAATTTATTCCATGCTTCGCGACTATGCAGCCTAGCATCCATAAGTAAGTAAGGAAATGTTCTTAATGGCAACATTGCTCTACTTCCCCTCATTAAGTTCCCTTATAAATATTAGATCCCATTGGCTCGCTCTGATACCAATTGTAACGTGTCCCCCTATCCACTTGTAGGACATGTCTTAGTAGCCCATCGGGAAGAGAATCTAGAAAGCGCCGCCCATCACTCACAAGGAATGTCACCGGGTTTGTGATCAAGGTCTTCTCGAGTCTGCCACAAAGCAAAAGCACCTGGCCGTTCCCACTTAGGACCGACTTGAATCAGGATTTTCGTAATAGTCAAGTTCTTAGGAGGTAGCTAGCATCGAGCCCAAGACGAACCACTTTGCGTAGAAACATCAGGGTCAAAGCGGGTTTATACTGCACTTGGTTCAAGGAGAATGGGAAGTGAGAGTGATGCGAAGCTCGACCACTCTGCCTGTAAGACATAGTCCCATTCAGTTTCCCTAAAACAACATAAATCGTGATTCTAGCTCTATAGATTCTAGGTCATTGTTACCTCCTGTCAATTTTCCTTTGAGAAAAGTTCCCAGCCAACCGGGACCACCCTTCCGTAGGACGGACCCAGAGTTACGTCCACCGCACTTTCCTCGTGTTTCTTAGTTATCTAATTACCTACCACGTTTACTTTGACAAGCAAAAAAAACTTCCTTAATTAACCAATTAATCACTAGTTCCTTCACATAACTTAAGCACTGACACAGAAAAACAATGTTAAACAAGTTTCTTTTTCAACATTTGATCTTTATTAACTTGCCCGAAGGCTATCCCAACAATCCTCAGGGATCACTATTCCAAGTTCCGCCCGTTGACTAGTATACGGGCCTCAAGATCCCATCTCGAGTCACGTCGGCCTCTTGTGCAGGATTCGAAGATAAGGGATTTATGGCCAGAGCCTCCCCTAGCACCCAAGCGTCCTGCTTCAAGTAGCACCCATGGAGAGACCTCTCGCAGTGGGTTCGGTCCACGTACTCGACGCGGCTAACAATCCCCTTGGATAGGGTCAGGTAGACAGTTGGAGGTAACTGGAACTGCCTCTCCCTCCAGGATTTTTAACCTGAAGCATTAGTTGTTTTTCGTTAAATTAGTTCCTTGAGTAAAGAAGTGCAAACAGTGCACCTAGGTGTACAATCACGAGCATTCCAGTGGTCGTTTGTACGGCCAACTGCTAAGGTGTGATTCCTTCTCCCTGAATACTTCCAACATTCGATCCGGGATCAATCGCGACTTGGCAAGACCCCAAGGGTTTCGTAAGTTGAGTTGCTTGTTTACCCTTTTTCCTTGGGTTAGGGTTTATATCCTTTTGACCCAAATTGTCACTACTTTAGGTTTCCTAATATTATGGTCAATAAATCCTGGACAACCATGTTGTCCTAACTTGGTTGGTCAAATTGCTTCTTGGCAATTCACCACTACCCCAGCTTGGCAAATCAGTCCCAAGGAAGAGTGTTGTAGCAGGATGACTACTCAACTTCTAGAAAATTAGACTTGTAATTAGAACTCGCCAAACTTGGTCTAAGGTGTAGCAGTACCATTTTGTGATTTAGACACGAGAGCACCTGACGTTGCAGCTTGTTGCACGAGATAGGTGTCAATACCTAACTTGTGGGATTATATCTCCCATCATACGGTATTTCTTGATCAAGAATTCCTTTGATCAAGATATAGGATTTGGGAGTCCTATTGACCCAATCCAAAACCTTGACCCTACTAGACTGATAATCGTTTTGGCCCTAGGGTCCCTAAATTCATTGCGGAGGTCTAGTATTTGGTCAACTGATCCTTAGGGAGAGAACTCAAGATTATTCTTGCACGGGCAATTAGATAAATCCTAACATTTTCGACAATGTGGGTAGGACCTTTAAGATTGGAAATATTAAATCGGCACCCTGAGTGCGATACTAAGTAGAATTTTATCATAGCTTAACCCTACCTTGCACATTGAGGTGTCCGCCATATGCTAACTAATCATACCTTTATGAGTTTCATGTAAGCTACTCAATTACACATGAATTACTTAATTGATCTAACCAACCCACGATTAAAAATGATCTTACCTTTAAAGATGCAAATACTTTCTTCTAAACTTGCAAGTACTTTCCCTAAAAGATGTAAGTAACTGCAAGATGAGTGAGATGTATCATTCCATGCAATTTCAAGACCATTGACCTTTTTGCCTTTACGCAACTATAGGATCATTCTTTTCCTTACCCTATACTATAATGATTGACATTCAGAGCTAATTCTTATAAACCCTACCATGATGCATCGAATTCAAAGCTTTAGTATTTTAATGAAGATGCATCCTTTCTCAATTTCGAACTTTGATAAAAGAACTCTAGGTATGGATGCATCATTCTTTCATGACCGGATGCCAATGAATGCATCATTGATTTAATCCTTCTTTTATCACTTATCTCATCCTAAAATGTATCTATCATTGCATGTGAATTGCATAATATATGTTTCATTGACAAAGTTCATAAATCTTTTCCTTTCAATGCAACAATTTAGACATCATCTAGTGACCATCTACGATTATCTTATACACGAGTCACAACCAGGAATTTATACAAAGGTGCATTATGTTTTATATGCCCTATCCTTTGTGTGATGCGACAAGGACATGGTCTTAGCACAATTTCATCTTTTAAATTATGTAACATACGTTCAAAAATGTGACTACCCTTGACCATGGAAATGTAAGCAAATGCAAGTACTCGTCATGCAACTAAACTTTGTAAATCGAACGAGTATATAAATTCTCTGATGCATTTAAGTTTCCTATGTGAATTAAAACATGCTTTGTGCATCCTTCCCATGCGGGGATAATTTTTCAGAACCTGGGCATTCAATATTGGGGCATTGTCCACTCTCGCACTTTGGGTGGAAGCTCCCGTGTGCGCTCCTCTCGACTTTTGCTTAGGAGCCATTGACGAAGTAAACTTCGACTCAATGAACTCTCCCTTGGCTCTCTTACGCGTTTTGAAGTCACTACTGCCCGAGATTTCCTTCCCTGTGCAGGAAACGAGCCTTGCAAGGCACGGTCTTAAAAAAACCGGGAGGCACGGGTGAACTTGGCCTAGAGAAGCTTCAATAGAAGCTTCTATTGAAGCTTCTCAAGCTTCTAGAAGAAACAAGGAGATGACATGTATTGGTGAGGATGATGAAGATGACGATGAGGGTGACGACGACGACGACGACGATGACGACGACGACGACGACGACGACGATGATGATGATGATGATGATGATGATGATGATGATGATGGTGATGGGGGCGGTGGTAGCCATGCAGTGTGGCGAGTACAACGACCATAGTAGGTCGACAGCGGGCGGCTCCTTGACGGCGGGCAACACCACGATGCCCCTCCCAAGCTTGGGAAGGGGGTTTATATGGGGTGAAGGGGGGGAGGGTGGCCACACAAGTGGCAGGTTGCATGCCCTCCTCCCCATGCCCCTCCACACTCCAACACATACTCCCTCTCTCTCTCCTCGCCATGCAACGGGTGAAGGAGAGGGAGTTATTAATTTTTTTTTCAAATAATTCATTATCCTTTTTCTCGTGAAGGGGTGTTCCCGCGGTGGGCTATGGTTTTTAGCCACGGTCTCCTATGCACAACACGGGCTGGTGTTTGTTAGTGCACGAGATGGACCACTTAGCCCAAAGTTTTTTTTTGTTGCGGGAGATTACTTTGGATCACTTTTACGTGGGGTCTAGGGTCTTTAATATTTCGTTGTGAAAATATTACAATTTATTTTAGTTTATTGATTGATTGGATTACTTTGAAGAGAGAGAGAGAGAGAGAGAGAGAGAGAGAGAGAGAGAGAGAGAACATATTATTTATTTTAGTTTATGGTTATTTTAATTATTTATTGATTAGTAAGTTGGTAGGTTTGTATTATTTAAATTGTTTATTTAATTGTTAGTAAGCTTCTTATATTATTAGTTAGTAAGATTATGTGTTTTATTGTAAATTTGTATTTATAGATTTAAGTTAGGGTTAGTTTAAATTTTTATTTTTATTTATTGATTAGATTAGATTAGTTTGGTTACTTACTTTAGGTAGTATAGGTATCCATATTATCTATTAGATACTTTAGTTAGATAGTTTAGTTATCTATATTATATATTAGATAGTTTATCAATTTTATTTTATTGATTAATGACTAATTAGATTGAGAGAGAGAGAGAGAGAGAGAGAGAGAGAGAGAGAGAGAGAGAGAGAGAGAGGGGTAGTAAACCTGCATTCAATGACCTCTCTCTCTCTCTCTCTCTCTCTCTCTCTCTCTCTCTCAGATAGTTTAGTTTGTCTATATTATGAAGAATGGTTAGTTAGTTAGTTACTATCTAACTAACTAAGCTATCTAAAGTAAGTAAGTTAGTTAGTTTAGCTACTTACTTTAGATGGTTTAGCTATCTATATCATCTCTTAGATAGTTTATTCAGATAGTTTATTATATATTAGATAGTTTAGTTATTTGTATTATCTATTAAATATTTTAATTAAATAATTTATTATTTATTAGATAGTTTATTTATTTTAGTTTATTGATTGATTAGACTACTTTAAAGAGAGAGAGAGAGAGAGAGAGAGAGAGAGAGAGAGAGAGAGAGAGAGAGAGAGAGAGAGAGAGAGAGAGAGAGAGAGAGAGAGAGAGAGAGAGAGAGAGAGAGAGAGAGAGAGAGAGAGAGAGAGAGTGTGTGTGTGTGTTATTTTAGTTATTTATTTGTTGGGGGTAAAGGCACCTCTGCCTAGCCGCCCATGTATTACTACACTTTACTACAGTGATAGTACCCGCCACTACACACTGCAAGTGGCGGGCACCTGCCACAATCACTTATTCTTTATTCTTTTAGTGACCGTTTGAATAAAGGAAGGCCCGGCCACACATTGTGGTTGTTGGAGTTCCCAGTTTGAGTTTCTCTCTCTCTCTTACTCTTGCTCTCCATCCGCCATAGCCCTCACCACCAAGCTTCTTCCTCCTGGCTTCTACTTCCCTTTCAACTAGTATCAGAGGAAAGGCATTAGAGCTTGCCCGGCATTCTCTTCAGCCTAGATTTGAAGAGCTTTAACTCGAGCTTCAATGGAAGCCATGGCACCTTCATTTGCATGTATGTTTTGATCTCCCGCCTCCTCTCCGATCTTCCTAGCCTTCATTTGGCACCTTGCAGGGCTGCATTGGAGCCCCCTGATCATTGCCAAGTGCTCAGTAGCACTGTTGAAGACTCCTCAAGCCCCAGAAGCAGTCAGTGCAAAATGCGACACATTTTTAGGGGGCTGGGCTGATCCACTTCTCACATTTCTAGCTTCTTCCCTGGCTTCCCGGCATTGTTTGCAAGCTTCCCGATCATCTTCGGACTCCCCAGTTTGGTTCTTGGCTCCCAGGGATTGATACAAGTGCTTCCACCTTCAGCCATTGCTATATACACACTCCTAGGATTGTCAAAAATAGAGCAGCACTTGACATTTGATGTTTGATGCTTCTTGGCATTGCCGGTTTGATGCCTATTGATGCCTGGTGATGCCCGGATGTTATGGGATGTTATGTCTATGATTTGGGACTGATTTGGAGCAAATTTGGGCACCAATTGAGCTTCATTTGATAGTGAATATGATATCATAATATAGTGGGTTGAAGCTCATTTACTTGGTGTATGCATTGGTTCTTGGATATGGGGTACTTACTGGCGATTTGAATAATCATACCGATGTATTTGAGCATTGCTTCCTCTATTTGCATCTGACTTTACTTCTAGTGGGAGCCTCTTGGCATATTCGGATGTACACAGAGTTTTACTTACGCTTGAGCTTGAGCTTGAGCTTGTGGGACAGTTACATGCATTTGCTCTCTTTATGAGAGCTTTATGTCTACAATTAGTCTGTAGTGGGCTGATTTGACATTGGGGCAGGCACTTATCTCTATCATAGGTTTGTCATTTTTGAATGCATCTTGGATGATTATGCATTGAGCTTCTTGCTCTATCAATTGTGCTTGTGCTTGGTCTCTTCTCTTACCCTGAGACCCATTATATGCATGACTTCTAGACCTATGAGATGTATCTTGCCTGGCAGTTCTTGGTATCTTCTTGCCCCTTCACACTCTGTTGGATGTCTCTTGCTACTTGGTAGTTGTAGTGACATATGTATCAGTGATTCCTTGACTTTGGGACAGTTTTACATACTGCTGTAATTTATTCCAGCAAGCTGAAATTTGCAGATTTCGAGCACTTGTATGAGGGTAATGCTTACTATTTGATGTTATCTTGGTCATATTTGGTGGACAAGTGGTTCTCTTGGTGATATCCACTCTTTCATCCAGTTTTAGCAGTGGTTTTAGTGCATTTTTTGCTAATTATAACAACTTGCATTTTTGCAATTTTGCTTTGATTTGGGATAGTATGGCTGGTCATCTGAAAGACACATCTCTCTTTAACATTGCCAAGTTAGATGGTATCAACTATGGGTATTGGAAGTTCCAGATATGGCAGGTTTTGGTGCAGAAGTTGCAGAGTAAACCATTGCATTTCAAGGATACTAAACCCAAGGATATAGATGCTGATGTTTGGATGGAAGTTGATGAGCTATGCAACTCTACCATTATCTTGTCACTCTCAGAAGAGGTCCATCATAATGTTGTTGAAGATGAGAATCAGAGTGCATGGGACTTATGGGAGAAGATTCAGGAGCTGTATGCGCAGTAGAGTCCTACGTCAAAGATGTATTGGTTGAAGCAATTAATGGACCTTCGGATGAAGGAGGGGATATCCCTATCATCTCATTTCAACCTATTTCATGCTATCATGAAGAATCTATTGTCACAGGGTATTGAGTTCAAAGACAACTTGCACCCATTGTTTTTGCTTGGCACCTTGCCCGAATCATGGGATGTCTTCCGTATTTCCATATGCATGAACAAGCTTGATGGGCTGAAAATCAAAGATGTTGAGAGTGCTTTATTGACTGAGGAAATCAATAGGAAAAACAATGATGCTTTTTGCTCTTCACATGCATTGACCGTTAGAGGTGGCAGACATGTAGGCATGATAATGATCATAAGGGCAAGGACTCTCAGAAGTCCATACCAAAGTCACGTGGCTACAGTAAATCCTGTGGACAAAAGTCTGATCTTACATGTCATTATTGTGGGAAAGCAAGACATATTAGGCCATAGTGCCATAAGATGCACGATGATAAGCGCAAGGAAAAGGAAAAAGAGAAAGTGCAGGAAAAGTCTTCTGAGCGCAGTATTGTACCTACAAAGTCCAGTGTGAAGATAGAAGAGGTTAATGTCATGCATGCCACTGATTCAGATGAGGATTACATACTTGCAGCTTCTTCATGTGATGCCTTACAAGCTTTTGAGACACATTCTATGTATGCGCAGTGCTGACTTTTGGATTCGGGTGCGTCATTTCATGTAACACCCTATAGAGATTGGTTTCATACCTATCGTACCATCTCTAGTTTTGTGCGTCTTAGTGATGACATGTCTCTTGACATTATGGGCATTGGAGATGTTAGGCAGCAATTTCCTTCTGGCAGTTCTTTTGTTTTGCATGATGTACGCCATGTACCTACGTTGACTCGCAGCTTTATGTCATGGACAGCTTGATGATGCAGGGTATTTTGTGTCTTTTGGAGGCTCTGCATGGAAGATTACTCGTGGCAGACTTGTGCTTGCAAGAGGTTCCAAGTCTGGCAACCTCTATCCCTTACTTGTATCTGGAGCTACCTTGAATCATGTTTTGTCTGTGGGTTCTATCCCCCATGTATCCCTTTGGCATGCTCGTTTGGGGCATATGTTCCTTAAAGGAATGAAAATGCTTAGTGCTTTGCGGTATCTTTCACCTTTTGACTCTTTGCATTTTGATTCTTGTGATCATTGTTTGTATGGTAGGCAAACTAGGAATACACATAAAATTTTTGGTAAGAAACGCATGCATGGGTGAGCCCTTGGCTCTTGTGCACTCAGATGTATGTGGGCCCATGCCCTGCCAGTTCCTAGGTGGGGCAAAGTATTTTGTTACTTTCATAGATGATTACTCACATAAGGTTTGGGTTTATCACATAAAGAGAAAATCCGATGTCTTAGACACATTTCAGTGTTGGCTTGCATTAGCAGAGAACCAGTCTGGGAATAGGCTGAAATCCCTAAGGTCAGATGATGGGAGTGAGTATGTATCATGTGCTTTTGAGCAGTTTTGTGATGAGCGGGGTATTAAGCGTCAATTGACCGCCCCTTACACCCCTCCCCAAAATGGTATGGCTGAATGCATGAATAGGACCATTCAGGAAAGGGTCTATAGCATGCTTACCATGCTTAGACACTGGCTTACCGCAACACTTTTGGGCTGAGGTAGTTACTACTACAATACATCTCATTAATAGGTCACCTAGTAGTAGCATTGACTTTTAGGTTGTAGAGGAGGTATGGGCAGGCAAGCCCCCTCTTATGATCATTGCATGTTTTTGGATGTGAGGCATTCTGCCATGTGCCCAAGGACAAACACAATAAGCTGGATCCTAAAAGTTTCAAATGGATTTTCATTAGTTATGGAGACGTAGGAGAGATGGGTTATCGTCTATGGGATCCGCAAGCGTAGAAAGCGATCTGCAGCCATGATGTCATCTTTCATGAGGATAAAATGCATATGCAGCCTGAGAAAATGGTTGAGATATGCATAGTTATCTTTTAGGAGGAGCCACTTACTCCTGTACAGCCCGCTCCATAGCCAGCTAGACAGCGTGCAACATCGCTTGATGCTCATGGCCCAAATGTTAGACATGCTGATGCTAGACAGGATGTTGGTTAGGCAGTATAGCCTAGGTTGAGGTGTTCCACTAGAGATAGATGACCTCTTGACCATTTTGTGCCCTCTATGGACTATGTACTGGTTACAGATGCAGGAGAGCCTCTCACTTATGATGAGGCTATGCACAGGGGTGATTGCCACTCTTGGGAGAGGGCTATGCAGTTCGAGCTTGACTCATTGCATAAGAATCAAACTTGGGATTTAGTTTCCTTGCTTTAGGGTAATAAGGCTATGCCATGCAAGTGGGTGTACAAGTTGAAAAGTACCCCTGGACACCCTAAGCTATCATATAAGGCTCGATTAGTTGCTAAGGGCTTTAAGAAGGTGCACGGTGTTGACTTTGATGAAGTCTTTTCTCCAGTGGTCAAGATGACCACCCTACGCTTAGTCTTGGCTTTGGTTTCATAGCTTGACCTAGACTTGTACCAGATGGATGTCAAGACGGCTTTTTTACATGGGGACTTGCATGATGAGATTTACATGGAGCAGCCTAAGGGCTTTGCAAACCCTAGCAGGGAACACCTAGTGTGCAAGCTAAAGAAGAGTCTATATGTCTTGAAGCAGGCACCTAGGGAATGGTACCATAAGTTTGATGCATTCATGCATTCACAGGGCTACAGCTGCAGTGCTATGGATCCGTGCTTGTACATGAAGAAAGTCCGTGACACTTCTTTACTGATTTTGGTACTCTATGTGGATGACATGCTTTTAGCAGGGGCAGCTCATGAGGAGCTAGATACTCTTAAGGCTCAACTCAAGAAGAGCTTTGAGATGAAAGATATGGGACATGCCTCTCATATACTTGGTATGTGTATTACACGCGACAGATCTCAGGGACTACTCTATCTGTCACACAGAGGGAGTACATTCATCAAGTCCTTGAACGCTTATGTATGCAGGATGTTAAGCCTACTGGTTGTCCATTACCTTCTCATGTGAAGTTTTGACATGCCGATTGTCTGCAGACACATGAGCAGAGGCCCGAGATGGCCAAGATTCCTTGTGCATCAGCTATGGGCAGTCTTATGTATGCCATGATAGCCACCCATCTAGATATTGCTTTTGCAGTTGGGGTTGTGGCACATTATATGGCTACACCTGGCAAAAAACATTGGAATGCCATAAAGGGTATCATGAGGTACCTAAAGGGCACAACAGATATGTGTATTTTCTATGGCAGCCAGGATACAGGAGTCGTGGGGTACACTGACTCTGATTATGCAGGACATGCAGATAGGAGGAAGTCCACTTCTAGCTATGTGTTCACTTATGATGGAGGGGCTATCTCTTGGATGTCCAGGGTGCAAAAGTGTATGGCTCTTTCTACTACAGAGGCCAAGTATATTGCAACCACAGAGGCTTGCAAGGAGGCTATCTGGTAGGCCGTTTGATTGTAGATCTTGGTATAATAGATGCTATGCCTACACTACATTCGGATTCTATGAGTGCCATTCAGTTGGCCAAGAATCCGAGCTTTCATGTGAAGACAAAAAATATTGAGGTGAGGTATCACTTCATTCGCAAGGTCGTTGAGGGTAGGTCTATTGACCTTGTCAAGATTCTTGCTGACTGAGTAGAATCCTACAAAATTTCTCATGAAGAGCCTCACTATAGAGAGCTTTGCCTTCCTCAGGAGATTGATGGGCATTGGATGAGATGACGTCTTTTTCCTCATCCTGTTGTACATATGTACATGTTGTGCTGTCTTTTTTTTTTCTTTTCTCTCACTAGGGCAGATTCGCCTTTCAGTGGGAGGTTGTTGGGGGTAAAGGTGCCTCCGCCTAGCTTCCCGTGTATTACTACACTTTACTACATTGAAAGTACTCGCCACTACACACTGCAGGTGGCGAGTGCCCATCACAGTCACTTATTCTTTATTCTTTTAGTGACAGTTTGAATAAAGGAAGGCCCAGCCACACATTGTGGTTGTTGGAGTTCCCACTTTGAGTTTCTCTCTCTCTCTTGTTCTTGCTCTCCATCCGCCATTGCCCTCACTGTCAATCTTCTTCCTCATGGGTTCTACTTTCCTTTCATTATTAAGTTAAGTATTAGTTTAATTCTTTATCAATTTGTAAGTTAGTAGCTTTGTATTATTTAAAGCGTTTGTTTACTTTAATTGTTTAGGGTTAGTAAGTTTTGTATGGTATTAGTTAGTAAGATTATGTGTGTTATTTTAAATTTTTATTTATAGATTTAGCTCAGGGTTAGTTTATTTTTTTAATTTTAGTTTATTGATTGATTAGATTAGTTGAGTTACTTTAGATAGTTTAATTATACTTTACTTAGTCGAAGTACATGGGATATAGCTCAGTTGTTGGTAGAGCGCCGCCCTTGCAAGTATTAAAATTTCGCCTGCACAGACAACAAGCCATTCAAAAAGCGGATCAAGTATCTATTAGATATTTTAGTTTAGAGAGAGAGAGAGAGAGAGAGAGAGAGAGAGAGAGAGAGAGAGAGAGAGAGATTGTAGGTTGGTTTGCTTGGTACGGTACTGTTTTGTTTGGGAGAGGATTAGTCATTTGGGCAGTTTTTGACGACTGTTGTTCAGGTTGGTGATCTCTCTCTCTCTCTCTCTCTCTCTATCTCGGGTTGTAATTTTGTTTCATTATGTTTGTTAGTTTATTTGTTATTATTGGTTTGGTGAGTAGGTTGATTAATTGGGTAGTTAGGTTAGTAGGTTCTATCTTCTTTATTGTGAGTTAGTAAGTTATTATATAAGTTAGTGAGTTATCGTAAGTTTATAATGTTAGTTTATGATGTTAATTTGTGTTTATGTTGGTTAGTAGGCTACTTGGTTGGGTGGTTAAAGACAGAGGAGAGAGAGAGAGAGAGAGAGAGAGAGAGAGAGAGAGAGAGAGAGAGAGAGAGAGAGAGAGAGAGAGAGAGAGAACAGGGTAGTTAGGTTAGTAGGTTCTATCTTATTTGTTGTGAGTTGGTAAGTTATTATAAGTTAGCGAGTTATCTTAAGTTTATGCTGTTCTCTCTCTCTCTCTCTCTCTCTCTCTCTCTCTCATACACACACACACACACACTCATCTCATTCTTATTATTATTATTCTTATTATTATTATTCTTTTTCTTCTTCTTCTTCTTCTTCTTCTTCTCTCTCTCTCTCTCTCTCTCTCTCTCTCTCTCTCCCCTCCTCCTCCTCCTCCTCCTCCTCTCTCTATCTCTCTTCTTCTCTTCTCTCTCTCTCTCTCTCCTCTCATTCTTCTTCTTCTTTCTCTTTTCTCACCTCTCTCTCTCTCTCTCTCTCCCCCCTCCTCCTCCTCCTCCTTCTCTCTCTCTATGTCTTCTTCTTCTTCTCTTCTCTCTCTCTCTTCTTTTTCTTTTTCTTCTCTCTTCCTCTCTCTCCTTCTCCTCCTCCTCCTCCTCCTTCTCTCTCTCTCTCTCTCTCTCTCTCTCTCTCTCTCTCTATCTCTCTCTCTCTCTCTCTCTCTCTCTCTCTCTCTCTCTCTCTCTCTCTCTCTCTCTCTCTCTCTCTCTCTCTCACACAAATTTTATGTAAGGTTGGTTAGTTGGGGGGAGAGAGAGAAATAGAAAGAGAGGGAGGGAGGGACGGAGTTAGTAGGTTCCCTCTTCTTCTTCTTCTTCTTCTTCTTCTTCTTCTCTCTCCCTCTCTCTGTCTCTCTCTCTCTCCCACACACACTCTCTCATTCTTCTCTCTCTCTCTCTCTCTCTCCTTTGTCTTCTTCTTCTTCTCTCTCTCTCTCTCTTGTGAATTTTATGGGCTTGTTAATTGGATAGATAGAGAGAGAGGGAGGGAGGGAGAGAGAAAGGAGGTGAGATAGAGAAGTAGATTGGTTATATTAGTTAGTTAGTTGAGTGGAGAGAGAGAGAGAGAGAGAGGGGGGAGGGAGGGAGGGAGAGTAGGTTGGCTGTGTTAGTTACGTTACTTGTTGCTGAGTGAGTGAGTTAGTTAGTTAGACAAAGATAATGTTTACATATCTCTCAAGGTTAACACATGTTTTTTGTCCAGTATGGAGACTTCTACAACAAACAAGAATGGGTGCGTAGTGTTGTGCGCAATATGAGAGAGGCCACAAGGAAGAAGGCAATTCGTCATGCTGTGTTCAAGCACATTGGAGGGCATGATAACTCTGGTGTTCTTGAGGATCATTCATTGCTTGGATGGGATTGAAAAGTAAGTGAAGACATTGTCTTAGCGTCAAAAAGCTTCAATTTCTCTTGGTGAGAACATTGGTGGCCGTCTGTAGAGGATTGAGAGAATATTGGAAGAGAAGTATGAACTTTGAAGGGAACCTTAGGTTATATACGTGACATTTATGAACACATCTAGAAAAATTGGTGGCCACATGTTGGATCTTCGGATGATCAAGAGAAGAAGTTGAAGGACATCATTTATAGTGCAAGTCGTGTAGAGGATGGAGTGTGTGAGTTAATTGCCCATAAGAATGAGAGCTTGGATGTACCGAAGAATATTGCACTTTATGTGCAGCTTGCTTCTTTGCAAGTTTATCTTAATAGATTTTTGGCAATGTTAACACAGATTAATCACCATGTAGGCTCATCGATATAGTTTGCTTAATGATGTATGCAATCTTTGCATGACATTTGAAATGAATGTTTGATAAAAATCTCCATTTTGAAGCACATTGTCAAACTGTTGCATATTATCATACTATTTTTAAGCCATTTGATACTGCACTCTTTCCTCTGTCTCACACTCGATTTGCTAATGTTGTAAGATGGATGCTCCATTGTTCCTTTTAACCAATGTATTTGGGACTTATGTGGCAATAAATAGTTTCATTAAATCAAACATGGTGGATAAAATCTGACTAAAGTGCTCCCATTACTTGGTTTAGACATAAAATAGTTGAAGCTTAAAGGTATTGGGATACAAAAATGACTTCATAGCATGTTTTTGTGTGGGAAAGTGATGACACCCTTGAAAATTGGGATCGAGATTTGCAATTGAATTTGTTGTTGAGAAGTTGTGTGCTTAGGCTCTACCATTGCATTCTTTGATAATATTGTATTGTTATGTCGCTCGTGTTAAAATGAGTGAGTCTCTAGGTGTTCTGGAGGTGGGTAATGATATAGCCATGGGTTTGTGACATTTGCACTTGGTGTAGGATGTATAAAGGATGGAGTGTATGAGTTGATTTCCCACAAGAATGAGAGCTTTCTTTCACCGGAGAACATTGCTCTTGATGTGCGGCTTACTTCTTTGAAAGTTATCTTAGTAGATTTTCTAGAATGTTAGCCCAGATGAATCGCCGCATAGGCTCATAGCCCAGCTAGCTTGATATATATAGTCTCTGCATGACATCTGAAATGAATTTTTGATGAAAATTTGTATTTTGAAGCACAGTATCTAACTTCTACAGGTTATAATGCTATTTTTAATCCATTTTGATAGTGCATTCTTCCCTCTATCTTGGCCTTGGTTGTTGGTGTTGTGACCTAGGCTCGAAGTTCTTTCATGTATTGATGCTCCATTATTCCTTTTAACCAATGTGCCTTGAAGCTTATGTAGTAATAAATAGTTTCATTAAATTAAGCATGGTAGATAAAATTTGACTAAAGTGCTCACATTGCTTGGTTTAGATACATATAAAATAGTTGAAGCTTAAAGGTGTTGGCACATGAGAATGCCTTTATTGGCTATTGTGCCTTCTTTTTTTTTTGTTAATTGGCTAGGGCTTTTTTGGTGATGGTGCTTGCTGCTCAAAATGTAGTACTGCGAGATATTCTTATTATGGATGTACTCATCAACCATAAGTTGCATGAGCCATTGAGTTGTTTATTAGGTGTTGAATAACCTTCTTGCAGTTTTGAGACTTCAACACCTTTCCATCTAGGGCACATTATTTTCCCTCAATAATGTATATTTGTGCAGGTGTAGATGAATGAAAATACATTAGCAAGGCCTTTGGGCAAGGCTAGCCTTTAGTGAGCGTTGTGTGTGTATAGCACTTCTACATGGCCATATATACATCTGTACATGCATTTAAGGTTTGTGGTTATGAGTGTGCCTGTTGCTCATGCCTTGAATAGCTTTAAGATTTGTTTGTTATGTGACTCTTACATTTTCTTGAAGGTTTGCTATGGTCATGGAAAAAATTGGAGCCATGGGACATTAAATTTCTTAGGCCAGTGGTTTTTTGCTCTAATATATGCTTATTTTTTGCAAGGCTACATGGAATATGCTAAGGTGTGCGATGCTTCTGATGTAAGAATGCATATTTGAGTGAAGTGTTTTGAGTATGTAAGAAGACCAGTTGTTTTTTGTGATAATATATACTTTTTTTTTGTGAGGCTACATGGAATGTGCTTAGATGTGCAATGCTTTTGATGTAAGAAGGCATGTTTGAGTGAAGTATAATACTCAATATGTACAATGTGATGTCTTTTTCTCGAGCTTTATGTGGAGTAGTTTTGATAATCCAATGATGGAGTTGGCATGTTTACATTTAATGTTTGATATTTAATTTTAAATGTTTAAATATTGATGGTACATTCAACGTGTATATATGCATATTTTGAGCCATACCTTTGATCAAGTGTGTTGATAACAGATTCTGTGGCCATCCAATCAACATGGGGTGTTCGCATTGAGCAACTAGCAGAGACTATGAGTTGTGTGTTCGTAGGGGTGTGCTTAGCTCCACTAGGTGTAAACGATGGCAGGTTGCTAGGGCTCAAGGCTTAGAGAGGGATTTTGGAGCATGACAGATCCATTCATAGGGATATTCAAAACTTTCCTTTTCATCGAGAGATTTCGAATGCTTTTCTATCACTGATTGGTTGTATGACCAACATCACATGGGTGTAGAAAATAGTGTGATTGATATGCCTTTTCACATTGGAAATGCAAGTGGTGATAGTGAGCTGGATCAACGATAGTTTGGTGTGGATTTGACTAATGTTTTGGTATCAGCAGGTGGTTGCGATGGCCATAAGTATAGAAGTGTGTAAAATCATGTGATTATTGAGTCATAAGTTAATAATGTTTCAATGTTTAGTTGCCAAGATGGAGGAAATCATAATGGAGCATTTTATGGGAATAATGACCTAGTTGAACAACATGTTGATCATGTTGTGCCTAATATTTTAACATCAATTGGTGGTTGTGATGTTAGGAATTGCTACAATGTGTGGAAAATTCCAATGAGTCATGTGTTTATAGTATTGCAAATTTTGATTTCTAAAATGTGGGTTGTGCTCCATTTTGCATACTTTGCTTGCAACAACTGATGGTTATCCAACAATAGTGGTATTGTTGTTTCAAGAGCTAGATGTGCATTCCATGAAGAGTCTTTTTGAAATATTTGAGAGATTTTTAGCTAAATTGTGGAGATATGAGGCTCGGGTACAAGGGTCGATTTTGTTTGGAAAGCACTGTTGTCAGAATGGAAAGGCATTGTTGCCACCATTACAATGTCCACCACAACCATTGCATTATTTGTTGCATGGTATGCACCCTCATAGTAGAATATTTAAAAGTAACATACACATATATAACAATGCTCTTATGTTTGTATCCCTTGGAGCTAATGTTGATGAGTTGCTTATTGTTGGGAATGGTTACACCTTTAAAGTGCATGGCTCTATCTATCACCGTATAGGTCCTCTGCTTCCTAATATGCAATGTTGAGAAAGGCCAAGATTTGTACAGTTTTATGTTTATGATACTAAGTACAAGTTGCTTAATCAGTTAGGGGTCAAGCATGATCTGTTACCAAATTTGCTTGGGAAGTTGCAATCTATGATGCATCGACACAATGTATATGTGCAAGCTTTTAGGTATGTTGGTGTGGAACTGCAAAATAATCTAGTGTGAAAGTTAAGAATGAGTATTTTTTGTGTTCAAAGAACCAGCAAATAGTACTCAGCTCCTGTAGCAACAACTAATATTGTTGTTATCATGCTAGGGCAGGGTGATGCGAATCCTCTTGATCACTAGGATATTCATATTTACACTTGATGTGGTTGATGTGTTTCTATTTCAACCTTACATAGAGCATATATGCTAATGCTATATGTTCTCCCTTTCCCAATGGGTGATGATGGTTAGCACGTAAAGGTTCCCTTTAGTGATATCAATGTTCCTATTAACACACATGAATTGTCCAATAAAATTTGTGTTACCTAGTTGCAATTTTATGCATTTTGACTTCAAGTGCATGAAGATATTGAGGTGTGCATATTGCATGATGTTCGACTATTGCAATAGTTTATTGTTGATGCTTATTGTAGTATAGAGTGATGCACGTTGGCTTTGTCTTGTTAGAATTAGTTAGTGTTGTGATTCAAGCTCTACAAAGGCTTAACAGACATAGTGGGGGAAAATAATAATGGGCAAGTGTAGATTGTTTGGTGGCTCTATTTTGGTAGGAGAATAGTTTTGCCATCATCATTTATGGGTGGGCCAAGGCACATGTACCAATTGTATCAAGGCACCATGGCTATGGTGCAATGCAAGGGGAAGCCTGACCTTTTTATAATGATGACATGTAATTCAAAGTGGTTAGAGAAAACTAATGCTTTGTTGCATGGGCAGAGTGCTTATGACCGTCTAAATTTGATTGCTCGCGTGTTTCACAAAAAGCACACTCATTTGATGCACACGTTGTTGCGAAGAGACCTCTTTGGAAAGGTTGAGGGCTATGTTATTGTGATTGGATTCCAGAAGACGGGACTACCACATTCTCATACTTTGTTAATTTTAGAGCAGTCTTTCAAACCTTCTGAAGCATGTCACTATGATAGAATGGTTTATGCTGAGTTACCTGACTAAGTTCTCAGCCTTATTTGAGATAATTTTAAAATGCAACATTCATGGCCCTTGTGGACAATTGAACCCCAAGATTCCTTGCATGGAAAAGGGTAAATGTACTAAAGGCTACCCTCGAAAATTAGTGGACATGACAATAGTTGATAGTTTTGGCTATCCCATCTATAAAAAACGAGATGATGAAAACACAGTGATCATAAATGGTAATGTCATTGGTAATTAGTGGGTTGTTCCATATAATCCTTTCTTGAGTAAGAAGTATAATGCATCAATGTGGAGGTATGCTCAATGGTGGCAACAACTATTAAGTATTTGTATAAGTATGTCTATACAAGGGGCATGATCATGCAACCATCAAATTTTCTATTGGCGTTGATTCAGTGCAAAATGGTGGCAATATTCATGTGAGGTGGACGAGATCCAGAGTTATTTGGATGTACGATATGTTTCTTCCTATGAGGCATGTTGGTAGATCTATGATTACTAATTGCACAATGAAAAGCTTGGCATACAACGGTTGCAAGTGCACTTGCCTGGTGAGAACTATGTGGTGTTTCGAGATGTAGGTAATATATTGGATGTTGTGCAAAATGAAGATCTCTAGAAGACTACTCTTACTCAATGGTTTGTATGCAATTGCATTTATCAGGAGCATAGAACTATTTGCTATCAAGACTTCCCAGTGTATTGGGTGTGGAACACACAGTGCAAGGTATGGACAAAGAGCAAGTGTGTTAATACATGTGGTCAGATGTATTTTGTGGCACCTGCTTTACTATTTGTAGATGCTTTTAATGGGATATTGGGGGTGTACTTCTTTTGAAAATCTATTTATTGTTGACAATGTAGTCTATGGTACTTTTTTGGATGCTTGCATTGCAAGGGGTATGTTGGAGAGTAATGATGAGTATGCTAAGTTGCCTCCTTGCAAACTGGTGCTTAGCTTGATACTTTGTTTGCTACAATTTTGGTCTTTTGTGAGCCAGCTCGGCCTAGCCTATTATGGGAAATATTTTTGGTGCCAATGGTAGAGGATATTTTACATAGATTGAAATTACAACGCATGCATGCCTCTCCTGGTGTTCTATAGTATGAGGCATCCAACATGGCTTTGTTACAGCTCCAGGACCTTTTACACCATACAGGGTGGGAAGACTATTTGATTTTGATGGGTTGCTAGAACCTCATTAGCCAAACTCTTAGTTGCATGCTAACCCTCTTTTGTAAGATGAGTATGCATATAGCACGTCTGAATAGCGTAGGGTTTTTGAATCTATGGAGGCAATGTTGAATGATGGACATAAAATTACCTTTGGTGTAGTTATGGATGTTGTTGATGCAAATGCTGGGGGTAAATTCTTTTTGGATGATCCCAATGGATCTTGAAAGACTTTCCAGTATAAGTGCTTGCTTATGAAGGTGTATAGCGATGGTCGTGTAGCATGGTTGCAGCCTTGTGCAGAATTGTTGCCTTGCTCCAGCTAGGTGGTTGTACAGCTCACCTACCATTTAAAATCCTAGTAGACTTAAATAGCCAGTCCCCCTATAGCATTCATGTTCAAAGTGACCTTGCTCAGTTGTTGAGACGATTAAGCCTTCTTTTGTGGGATGAGGCACCTATGGCTCATCAATACTCCTTCGAAGTAGTTGATAGAACTTTGATAGATGTTATGAGCTATGATATACCATTTGGTGGAAAGGTTGTTTTATTTGGAGGGGATTTTAGGCAAGTCTTGCCAATTGTGGTGAAGGGAATATGTGAGGGTATTGTTAATGTTGCGTTGTGTGTTACTCTAATTTGTGGCATTATGTGAGGGTGTTAAGGCTATCTGTGAATATGCGGGTGTTAGCAGGGTTGGTAATGTGGTGGAAAATGGGTTCATTTATTGGATTCAAGGGATAGAAGATGGGGTGGAAAATATAGAAAATTGTGATAAGTTGTGTATTCCACCTCGCATGGTGTTAAATGGACATTCTATCGAAACCTTGATCGGTAGCTTCTATGATGACGTCTCTAGTGTGGATGACTATAAAATGTATTTCAATGAGCGAGCTATACTTGCATTGTGGAATGTGGAGGTGGCTACTTTGAATGAGCGTGCATTGCAACAAGGGAGGTTATGCAATATTATAGTGCATACTCGATTGCAAAGACAGATGACTCATTTTTGTACTCTGTTGAGTATTTAAACATGTTAGATCTTGGAGGTGGATTTCCTTCTCATTTATTGTTGCTAAAGGTAAATGCAAATGTTATTCTTCTTAGAAACTAAAACCTAGGAAGGGGTTTTTGTAACGGTACATTGTTGATCTATAAGACCTTGAATGGAAAGGTGATAATTGTTGAGGTAATAATGGGAACAAATGTGGGCGAACGAGTCTTTATTCCTAGGATAACTTTCATTTCCAATGCTACGCAACTACCATTTACTATTAAACAATTTCCAATATGATTGTCATTCGCTATGACAATCAACAAGTCACAAAGGTAGGCTCTATCCATAATTGGCTTTATCTAAAAGCCCCACTATTTACGCATGCTCAATTGTATGTTGCATTTTCAAGGGTGAGATCTCCACATGGTGTGAAATTCCTATTGGGTGACAAGAGTAGGGATATAACCACAAACATTGTGTACAAGGATGTACTTCGAAAGGTGCATTGTTGTTGTTGACCGTGTAGGGTCACTAGTTTGGTATATGTGTGAATTGCTCTTCATGCCATGTTTGGTTAGCATGTACTCTTTTGGAAGTAGATTATTTTTTATGTTTTGATATTTATTTGACTTTTGCATATGCCTATCCTAGAGTGGGGCTATTACTTGGCTTCTGACTATCAAAAGGAGGTATAATGCATATTGTATATGGTAATGAGTGATGAAGGGTGCTTGCAAGAGTTTTTGAGCATTTACATGATGATGTCAACATAGACATTAAGCTCCCAGTTTTTATTGAAGTTGTACATTGTGGATACACTCAATGTTTTTGACTACACATGTACGAGATTAACCAAGTGAAAGAGGTTTTGATGCTCTCACACTAATAAGATATCGAGGCATTGGTTTAAGTATAGGTTCAAGGATTTAGGTTGTTTTGTTACATTGCATCAACGTTTATCGATACCTATTGAATAGTTCACAAGTGTTCGGTCAAGTATTATTATTTTGGGAATAATATGGTTTTTGTTAATTATTCCATGTGCTTATGTTGAGATTTCGTTTAGATGCAGGTGCTACAAAGAGAGGTAAGACTATCGCATCTCCCATGTGATTACTAGCAAAAACTATGGAATCAACCCCTTCTCTACCTTCGCATGTTTTGCTCAATGATTGCAATTTTGCCAATGATTCCTCGAAGAGAAGGAAGCTTCATTTTGAAGCGACACCTTTTTTTTTTGGCATTAGCCATTTACATGTGGTGCTTAGAAACAATCGAGCGTGTGTGGACAAAAGATAGCATGTCTTAATCTTGACCTTTGTGGCTTTCCAATGGAAAGTAGGATGTCTTATACCTTCCCTTCATGGCATGATTGGTAGAAAGAGGCCAATGATAATGACATTGGGCTCTGCTTCACATGTGAATGCTTGGAGATGAAAACGATTTGCACTTAGAGAAAATCCTTTTGTAGTGCTTGGTTTTTGTTTCAATTGTGATCCATTTTTTAGTATAACATTGCTATTTTTAAGTATTGTGCAAAGCAAGTAGGTGATTTCTTTTTTTTATGTAAGGGTGAACGTTTATGAGTACAATGCATGGAAGAAATTGTTTGTATTTCTAGCATTCCATGTTGCAAATTTTATAAGCTGCTTTTAGTTTTAAGTTTGATGTGAGAGTGAGTGAGAGAGTGAGAGAACAGGGAGGGAGAGAGGGAGGAAGTGATTTCTAAATATTATGCAAAGCAAGCTTGTGTTTTCTTACGATCATGTGTAGGTGAGATTGTATGTACGTTTAGCATTCTCTATTAGAGATTTTAGATATTTAAGAGAGAGAGAGAGAGAGAGAGAGAGAGAGAGAGAGAGATAAGGGGATGAGAGAGAAGAGAATAAAAGAAAAGGTAGAGGGAGAGAGGGAAGAGAGAAATAAACTTTATAGAGAGAATCATTAGTAAAAAAACGAACTCACAAATGGACCTTTTAGCCCTCCTCTCTCCTCCTTGAAACAAGGAAAAGAGGAGAGAAGAATAGTAAAATAATCCTCCTCTCTCTCCACTTTTGCAATCTCGTTCTTCCTTTTTTATATTATCTACAAAGATATACTCAGATTCCTTCTCTCTCCTCATTGAAGAAGTTTTTTTCAACCAAATTTGATATTAAAAAAGGAGTTAGTTATGGGAGTGTGGTGCTTCGTTTTCAATGCAAAATGATTAGTAGATACGAGGTAATTGATTTTTTAATCGAGAACAAGGAAAATGAAAATTTGAAAGTTCCTTTTAAGATATTTTGGGGATTTTTTATATCCTTGCTTTTGGTAAAAAAACAAACCAACTAGTCAAATTTTGTGTTTTTTGGAGATGTTTTTGGAGGCAAAATAGAAATATCTAAAATATGAAAAGTCTTGGACATCCCTACCCTTTGAGCTATTTCCCCCCATATCTATACTTTCTTATGGCTCTATTGTGACCTCTTCTCTGTGTTTATGCAACCTTCATTAACAGAGTTTGAATTACTTACACCCTCCTTTCCCTTGGCACCTTTGTGTGCCTCTCTGTGCATCTCCACTCTACCTCTTGTGACAACCAAGTAGGCTCCCCGTTTCTATTAATAGTAAAATGAATACAGGAAAGAAGGAGCTACATATTGAGGTAGAGATTGAATATGCCCCATTATTCAAAAGAACCCAGCGTACCAGTGTCAACCCTCAAGTTTTGTAGAGTTACAGGAAAATGGGATTGAAACATGTGGATTTGTGGGTTGATGGGGGAATCTACCCAATTGACCCCTTAAACAATAGACCTCCAACTTTCTCAGGAATCACAAATTTGTTGAAGTATGTGTGCGAGGGTGAAAATGGGTTACTTGGTTATACTAGGCGGCTCAATGATCAGGCATTCAAAGTATTTACAACTTGCCAGGCAACCATAAAAAATTGGCATGATGTGAAAGCAATCAAATTATTTCAATGCAGGACACTATCCATGACATTGGTATCTCATATAAGGAGGCAAAGGCACAATTGGAAGACTTGAGAAAGATTAACAGCAAGGTAACATAGTAGTGCAAACGAAAGAAGAAGCCAATCAATGAGTTAATTGTGAATAGTGGCCAGTGGAAGCAATGTATCAAAGCATGTAAGGTAGCTCAGAAAGAGAACCTAGGTGAGGGTGAGGTTGGATCATGTATTAGTAGATTGCTGAAGGCAAGTACACTGGAAAATGCTTTGAGCAATCGCAAGTTTAAGGATGTGAAGGAAAAGGTGATTGAGTGCACATTAAAAGATGTGTCAAATGAGTTCTTAGCTGTGGATGCACAATCTATTTGTGACAGGGCCGGCATTAGCACAACGACTTACTCAAAGATATTCAAAGGTGTGAAGGCTGGGTTTGGTTGTGTACTGAAGAGAAATAGAATCGTGCCTCTTCCTCAACCTTCAAAGTTAATGGAGGCCCAAGGGCAACTTAATACAAAGGTTTTGGAGTTGATAGGAGATCCCATGCATGTTCAATGTGCGGAAACACTAAAGGTTGGGGCCAAAAATGCATATGAGGTGAAGTTCACCGAAATCAATAATTACTATTTAGATTTGAACAAGGTGCAGTTGACAATGGTAATGTACTATAATATGTCTATTGAGAAATGTAATGGTAAATTGCAGTTTGATATAAAATTAGATGAAAATGAGGTCGTCAAAGGAGTAAAGCTTGAAAGAGTTAGTGCAACTCTGATGAATAGAGCTTTACAATTCGACAAGAACAACCCAGGGAACTTTAATGTTCAATTTGAGCACCATGTGTAGTGGCTTGCTACATTTAAAGTTCCTAAAAAAACATTTGAGGTGTTGCAGCTATTCTTTATGCACACAAGTATTCCAAGCATAATCGATCATCAGGAACATGGTGAGATGCTCTCGGTTGAAGGGTATGGTCAATACTTGGTTGAATGGCATCTTGCAAGAAACTTGAAAACTTTAAAATGCATGTGTGGAATCTCCAATGGTGCAAATGCAAAGAATCCATGCCTATATTGCTTGACAGAGAGGGTGGAAGGAAAGGATGGAAAGAAGAACTGGTGAAAGGTGACAAGTGCTGCACCGATGCGCAATAGAGAAGATCCCACTTGGAAGCCCATCTTCAAGATTCCCTTGGATCGTATTCACACTTGTTCATTGCATGATTTTGTCAGAATCATGGAGAAACTTGTATATGAATATATTTTCTTTGCTTATAGGATGCAACTAGAAAAAGAAGCCATTGCAACGTGTAGGAATGTGGAGTGAGTGCTATCAGAAATTGGGCTACACAAGCATCAAGTGATGATTGAAAAAGATAAGAAGAGATCAGGAAAATCTGGTAACTTGCCAAAAAAGCCTTGCTTTGGAGGAGCAAAGGCTAGGAAGTTTCTCTCAGTACCCATCAATGAGGAAGGGAATGTCATGATTCATAGGCCGTAGGACCACGATGGGTGGAAAAAGTTACATTTTGCAGATCCTGATCGAAGTAATGGAGGAAAAGCAAGATTGGCCAAAGCTAAGGTTTGGATACATCTTAACAAATTGGCTCCCTTGCTTCGCAAGATGGTGTTTAAAAATGAAGATAAGCAAGAATTTATCAATGCTGTGCATAGCTTCTGCGAAAACATGGTGGAAGCATGGGGCAAAAGCTCTATAACACATTACATGGTGCGTACTAAGTTAATATTTTAAAATTGTATGAATTGTATAAACTATTGAGCATAGTTTTACTCATGTGTGATATGTGTCTTTGTAGCATATCCTTGAGGCACATGGGCCATACTTTGCAGAAAAGGAAAGCATTGGAATTTGGTCCACACAAGGGATGGAAAATTCACATTGGATAGCGCGTGGTGCATACCAAAGGAAAACTGATCATGGTGGAGGGGTGAATGGTAGCAATCCAATGATCCAATTGCTATCTTGGTGGTATAGGATTATAGTAGCGGATGAAGCTAAACTCTCGCAAAAGAGAGCAAATGAAAGTGTTGATGAATTGGTTGCAGACATGATGGAATCACGTCGTGTCACTAAAAGAGTGCGTTATGAAGCCTCAAGTGCCAAAGAAAACCATGCAAAGTGGCTAGAAACAAGGCTTTGACAAGGCAGCAAATGGGTTCGAAAAGAGCTAAGATAGTAAGTGGAGCATCTACTAGCTCAGATGCATCCCCTTCTCAACCTAATCCACCTTCCTCAAGTCGCCCTCACAAGGGTCCTCCTTAGCATCCCCACAAGAAATGCAAGTGGAAGCCAGGTACAGTGGCCTTGAGAGAAATTAGAAGGTATCAACACTCTTTTGATCTCATCATTTCGAAGGCGAGCTTCTCGAGACTTGTTCGCGAGATTGTGTGTAAGACCTCTACTACATAGAAAGTAGGAGGTGTTTTTGGTACAAGGTCAAGATAGACCTGATCGCTTCACAAAAGAATGTCTTCATGCTCTAGAGTGTGCTATAGAGGCCTTTTTAGTTGACTTGATGACTGATGCTCAACGTTTTGCAATACATGCGAAGCACATCACTATAACTCCCAAGGACTTCCAACTTGTAAGAAATATTCAAGCAGTGAAGGATGCATTCGTTCCAATGGAATGAATACAGTTTGTAATGTTATCTTTTTTGGCATAGTGTTATCCTTGTGCATTGGACATATGACTATGTCCCAGTGCAAAACTATTGTACGCGCCCTTGAAATATGAATTAAAAATTTACACTTGTCCTTCGCTCTCAACTTTGAATGCGCATCTTCACTGTATTTTCAATTCTTACTTACAGTTTTTGCTAGCATTGTCAATTTCAATAGGAATAATATGCAAAAATTTGCCATTTCTTGTTGTAGTCTTTACTCCTAATGCCTCTGTATAGTTTATGTGGTGCGAAGTTTCTAAGGGCCAGTAGTTGCAATGTTGATATCTCAATTATCAATCCATCAATAATTTTGGTGTGGGATAATTTTTAAAATACTAAACTGTATCGGAATGTGACGAAACTTCACATGCACACTCGTTGTTGTGCCAGGAAAGTGGCTCCAAATGCCAGACTTCGGACCAGGGATCTGCATGTACTTTTTTTTCAAAAAAAAGAATTTGGGCTCTTGGCCACCCAACGAGTGCGCATGTGAAGTTTCATCGCATTTGAATACAAGGTTATGGATTTACGATCACACGATGGACAGTGCCATATGAAGCTCCATTAACTCGGTTTTGGGGTTTAAATGGGTTAAAAGTTCATTCTTCTTCTCATTTTCACATCTTGATTTCTTTGCTTCCTCCATTTTCACATCCCCAATCTCTATCTCTTCTCCGTCTTGCCCTCCTTGCATGGCACGGACCAAGCAAGCATGTCGCCATTTTGGCCCTGGGAAGACATCACGCCAAGGCCTGCCACCTGGAGCACAAGGTGGAGCCTCCTCTAGTGCAACAACAGGTGCTTCCCATAGAGCATAAGGACCACCACAGAAGAAGAGGAGATGGAAACCGAGCACTGTCGCTCTTCGAGAGATAAGGAGAATCCAACGCGGATACGAGCTTCTCATCCCAAAAAGTTCTTTTCATAAACTTGTTCAAGAAGTCATGCAAGACTTGAAGCTGAAAGGGATGGAATGATTTTGGGCACGAGTGCAGGATGGCCCACCAGTAGGAAGGTGGGCTGCTGCAGCCATGGAGGCCCTACAAACTGCTACAGAGGGGTTTCTCATTGACTTGTTTGATGATACACAGCTTGCAGCCATCCATGCAAAGTGTGTTACAATCATAGACAAAGACATGAACTTTATCATTCGGCTTCAACACGGCAAGGGGACCCCGCCATAGTTTACTAGATTAATGATGCAAGGTTTGTAATGAGTGTTACAGCGCCATAACATCTTGAAAGCCCAAAAAATTTTGTACTTTGCCACATTGGAATATTTATTTATATATACATAATATCTCGTGCGATATATACTGAATTCAAATAATTGAGTAAAATTGTTTTGTTTTGTTTCTTGAAACGCATGACTCTTAATTTTTGTTTAACGTACGAATGCATCAAAACTAGTAATATGTATGGATACACGTTATGTTATTGCTTATGCACAATCGCAAGTACAGTACTATGCGTTGCATTACGTTAATATATGCGGATGCGTCATTCACGTAGCACACATTATTGTCATACTTACACAATTGCAAGTGCAGTACTAGGCGTTGAATTATGTTAACGTATGTGAATGTCTCATTCACTTACCACACATTATCGTCACACTTATACGAACCACACATTTATTTAATAAATATTTATTTGTAGGGACAAAGTAAAGTATATTATATTCATAAAGAAAAATACATGTGATGGTTGTTAATGATGGTAGATACAAAAAGCTGATAGCCAACAAGAACTCTCAATTGTTCCTTGGCTTTTTCTTCGGTGAAGAGGAGGGGCAAGCTTTCGATGAAAATATAAGTTCCTTCTTTGCTTCAAAAATGATGCGCTCCCCCTTCATCTCTTTCTCCAGGAGAAGCGGATCTGACACTTTAGCAAGGTCGCCTAATGTCGCAAGCACACACATAGCTCCACCACGCGTTTGATCAAACAAATAAAGAAGCTTTGACTACTTGATTAGCACCACCTTCTCTAAGCTAGATGTCACAGATATCGCTCAAAAAGGTCTAAACTTGGTCAAAGCTCAAATTTTCATAATTATTTCTTGCCCTCCTGGTGAGCACTTCTTATGGAAGACCACCAAATCTGTAACAAGATTACCGATATACTCCTTAAGAGTTGAATCCTTGCGTCGGTCCGCATGTCGAGCTCCTTCTTGCCTTGATGCAAAGTCATCTATATATAGTATGTCTTGAATGACAAAATCAAATCAAACAATATATTTAGCGACTAACCTAGAGTTATAAAAAAGTGATGAAACTTGATGGTAGGGTGTGTCGGGTCCCCTGGAGTCCACCAATGAAATCTTGGCAAAAAATGATACCTGCGGCTGCCTTGTCTGAAGTCTGGCGTCTGGACCCGTAGGCATTATTTTTGACCAATATTTCATCGGTGGACTTCGAGGGACCCGACACACCCTATCATCAAGTTTCAATGCATAAAAATATATGGTAGTTAGAAATCTCACCTTCTCCAAATCATCTTGTATCTTCATTTCCTCGTGTGTCAGGGAGGCACCTCTTTGGGCACAGGGATCTACAAACTCCTTGGTAGGAAGCTGGAACCTTGGTCTGAATAGATCATGCTGTAGTGCTTCAGATTCAGCATCGGGCACAAGGTAATCTTCTTCAACTGAGGTTATATACTCCTGTGCTTCTATGATCTCACTCATAGTATCTAAGCTTGTGCCATCATATCTTCCAATCTCTACCATTGTTGGATGCACATCCATGTAATCATAATCGATCAGGTCTTCCATTGAATCCTTGACTAGGATAAAAAACAACTCTTCTTCCTTCATTTTCAAGTATTGCAGTACATCTAATAGAAGTAACTATTGTACACCATCTACTTCAATGGGTGCCAAGGAGGCAAGGTTGGGTTTATCGACTTGTGGCTGTTCTGAAGAAGATGGCACCATGAGAGCCAACCCTTGCTTTGTCACCACTCGATGTTCCTCTTCAACATTTATGAGCTCTTCAATCGGTTCTTCTCCCATGTATGTGATAGAAATAACCTGTGGAGTTGTATCTTCATTGCTCTCCTCCTCTAGGGGTGTATCCAATGCAAGGAGGTAAATTGCCAATGCGCAATCACACTCCACAAGATCCAAAGGTGATATACCTAGTGCACTTCCCATGGGAACACTGCATACTCTATGCGAAGGATTCACATGGGCTAGACACCTAGTCACCACTTTTTGGTGATTCTTTCCTGCTTGAAATACCATGAGCTGTTCCACAAGCACCCAAGTCATGTTGGATCCCTCGATGGAGTATGTGCATGTAGCACTGATGCTCACAAAGTCTTCCAAAACCTGAAGGGGGAGATCCAGCAATGAGAGCATGCTTTCAAGGTTGAAGTTATTAGAGAAAACTTGGAATATCTCGTCACCCTGGTTGGCAAAGATAGTCTCGTGGATCCACTCATCAAAGTGTACACGAGCATCCATTGTAGCAGGTAGGAGGGATGTGGTGGATATAAAGAGATGAAGAGAGAAAGTGTGAAATGAAATAATGAAACAAGAACTAAACTAGTTCTACCTTAAAAACATTAAGTTTTAAACCATTAAGGGTTGTTCACATACGATATTTAGTTATGGCTTTACTTACATCTTTGTAAAGTTTACATGCATATGTAAATGTGTTGATGTGAAAAGTGTATACCAAGTGTATGATTTTACATAAATACCATAATTTTTAAATATTGTAAGTTTGTAAGAGACAATATTCTATTGGCCCAAAAAATCCAAAATTTTACAAGTGTTGGATATTACAACTTGTGGTGTTGGCATTTTTTAGGGAGACTCTACAATTTCTAAAATATGTGGAGCCACACACTTTCCATTGATAACAGTATCCTTAGCTCAGCTTCGAATTTTCCTACCATCTAGTTTAAAATAGAAGCTAATAGGTGGATTCTGCATTAACATTGTAATTTCCTAGCACATTATACTCAAGGGCCAATCATCCTCCATTTGCAACACTTGGGGCTCGCGACCCTCACAAATGACAGTAACATCCACATCTGCACTTTCACGCATGTCTTAATCAAGGCACAACCATTTACCCTTGAGCATCCTTCATCTACGATACTTGAACACTAGGCATAAAGTTTGTCGTGTGACAAAGTACTTGTAATTGGAAAGGAAAGTTAGCCGATTCATCCCAAAGTAAGATAATAGTCAACTAAGAGAGAAAATTTTTACCTGAAAGCCATGTCCCTTGTTGTGACTCGACACTCACTGTGTCAGGACTGTGAGTTATTTTCTATGTCCAAATTTGTAATCCTTTGATGTAATTTTTTATGACATACGTGCTTTTGGTACATCTCAAACCCTTACATTCCTTGAACACGTGTGCAAAAATTGCAACCGGTATGAACCAGCTTAGATGTACATTCTTTGAGCCGGTGCTTGGCTTCATAGAATTCAATATGTATGCTGAAATTTTTGTGCTACACATGTGCAAAATGTCGCTACTACACAATGACCATTCTATGCTATTGAGATTCGACATGTGCGTATACTCAAGGGTTCCATATTCTTGACTCCCCTTGGGTAATATGTTCTTGGAGTTATAAAAAAAAACAAGGTCCTCTGCGAGTTGCTTAGCTGTACGTCCCTCAAAGAGTAATGTACCAATTTTGAGGTGGTAACACTTAAAAGAACCAGTGAAACTCTCAACATTTTGCCACTCACAGCATTCCAAAGGGTATACTTCTGTAAATACAAGACAAGTTGTTACATAGGTATCATGAAAGTTCTCATTCTCAATGAGTTGCAAATACTTACTGTTTGCAATGTTTCGTTGAAAGGGCATAGTGGGTGCAATGTGTATTTGTTTTTGCATGAATATATGTTGTATAAACGCCTCTATTACAAGGTCAGAATCAACATTCATTTGTTTGAGAGCTAAAATTTTGCCCTTCCAGTGCTTTGATACATCTGCAATTGCATATGCTTTCACCTTGAAAGCTCCCTTCATACTTGGATGCATATGTACCCAAGATGAGCAATGATACGTATCAGTAATCCAATTCCCTTCTTCATTTTTTGTGTTACGTACTTCTATCTAGAGAATGCTTATTCTTCTCTCAAGCATTATAACCTATGCATTAGATGTAAAGAAGTATGTATTAACCCCTAAATAATAAGCATTTTAAGTCTGTCCACTAATCACCAATATGCCATAGAATTCAACATGGCATTAAGAGATGTTTACACTTTTGTAAATAGAAATAAACATCGATATCAAAATGCATGTGGATATATACATCAACAAAAGTATAGATTTAATTTCAGGACATCACTTTAATCATACCATTTACATGAAATATAATGAAAAGAATAGCACAAGAATACTCAAAGAATTTTGTTAAAATAAATTTTATTATAATGAAGAGGAGTCTGATTTGGCCTTCCTTTATTCAAACTATCACTAAAAGAATAAAGAATAAAGTGACGGTGATGGGCGCTGGCAGTGACTGTTAGTGTAGTAATACACGGGCGGCTAGGCAGAGGTGGTTTTACCCCCAACAACCTCCCACTTAAAGGCGAATCTACCCCAGTGAGGAGTGAAAAGAAAAAGGAAAAAGACAGTACAACATATACACATGTACAACAGGATGAGGAAAGATGTTATCTCATCCCACGCCCATCAATCTCCTGAGGAAGGAAAAGTGCTTTGTAGAGAGGCTTTTTGTGAGCAGATCTGCAGGATTCTGGTTAGTCGAGATCTTGACAAGATCAACAAACTTGTCCTCAATGACCCCACGCATAAAGTGATACCTCATCTCAATGTGTTTCGTCTTCGCATGGAAGACCGGCGAATTCTTGGCTAACTGAATAGCACTCATAGAATCCGAATGCAGTGTGGGGATAGCATCAATATCAAGGTCAGCAACTAAACAACCCAACCAAATGGCCTCCTTGCAAGCCTCAGTGGTGGCTGCAACATACTCGGCCTCTGTAGTAGAAAGGGCCGTGCATTTTTGCACCCTGGACATCCAAGAAACAACACCTCCAGCATAGGTGAATACATAGCCGGAAGTGGACTTCCTACTATCTGCATGTCCTGCATAATCAAAGTTAGTGTACCCCACGACTCCTGTATCCTGGCTGCCATAGCATATGCACATATCTGCAGTGCCCTTCAGGTACCTCATGATACCTTTCACAACATCCCAATGCTTCTTGCCAGGTGTAGCCATATAGCGTGCCACAACACCAACTGCAAAGGCAATATCTGGACAAGTGGCTATCATGGCATAGATAAGACTGCTCACTGGGGATGCATAGGGAATCTTGGCCATCTCGGCCCTCTGCTTATCTGTCTGCGGACAATTAGCCTGTGATACCTTCACATAAGAAGGCAATGGACAACCAATAGGCTTTACGTCTTGCATGCGGAAGCACTCAAGGACTTTATGAATGTACTCCCTCTATGACCAGTAGAGGAGTCCCTGATGCCTGTCACGTCTAATGCGCATACCAAGTATGTGAGCGGCCTGTCCCAGATCTTTCATCTCAAAGCTCTTCTTGAGCTGAGCCTTAAGAGCATTTTGCTCATCATGAGCTTTCCTTGCTATCAGCATATCATCCACATAGAGTACCAAAATCAATAAAGAACCATCATGCTTTCTTCGTGTAAAGACACGGATCCATAGCACTCCGGCTGTAGCTCTGTGACTGCATAAAGGCATCAAACTTATGATACCACTGTCAAGATTGTGGGAGAGAAGGAAGGAGTCTCACTTGTATCTTTCTTGCTTGCACAATGGGGGAATACACACAGAGGTGGAGGCTGAAAACAATTTTCCTCTTCTTAGTTGTGCAAGCCAAAAGAACTCAAGTACAAAGAAATAGAAGAACCCTATATATGGGTCTCAAACCGAACTTAACTAACTAAGGTGGCATACTAACTGAGCCACGAACTAGAGTAGATAAGGATAGCTGTCATCTAGCTATTATTCATGAGCGGTGTACCAACCGCATCTGCAACTAACACGTTGCTGACATAAATGCACAAAAGGTCATTGTGGCATATCACGAGTGGAGCTCGATATCTCAACACTCCCCCTCGAGCTCAATCCCAATTCCTGCACACCAAGCGGGTCGCTGAACTTGCGCAGCTTCTCTGCGCCCAATGCCTTCGTGAATATGTCAGCTACCTGATCCTCTGTGCTGACATAAACTAGATCAATAAGACCTAGTAAAACCCTCTCTCGCACATAGTGATAATGCACCTCAATGTGCTTTGTTCTAGCATGATAGACTAGGTTATTTGCCAAGTGTATACTGCTCATGTTGTCACAATAAATGACAACTGGCCCATTTGTAGACTGATGCATATCATAAAGTAGCTTATGCAACCAAGCTACCTCACATGCAGCCATTGCTGCACCCCTATACTCAGCCTCTGTGCTCGACAAGGCAACTGTAGGCTGTTTCTTGCTGCTCCAAGTGACTGCAGCACTCCCAAAAGAGAACACATATCCATTGGTAGATCGTCTATCAGAAATACTACCAGCCCAATCAGCATCAGTGTATCCATGCAACTGTATCTGAACCCCAGTCACATAAAGTAGTCCATACTGCAATGTGGACTTCGCATACCTGAGTATGCGTCTAGCCGCATCCAAATGCGGTTTCCTTGGAGCCTGCATAAACTGACTTACCAGTCCAATAGCATAGCTCAAATCTAGCCTGGTAATAGTCATATAAATCAAGCTTCCTACTATGCGTCTGTACATAGTAGGGTCTTCCATAAGCTCACCTGCATCTGCACTCAGCTTCACATTTTGCTCCAAAGGAACTGAAATAGGCTTATAGCCTGTCATCCCATATTTGGACAGCATGTCCAATCCATACTGCCTATGCAAGAGTTGAATCCCACTTGGTGATCTAATCACCTCAATGCCCAAGAAATAACGCAGCTCTCCCAAGTCCTTCATCTCAAACTTTTGCTTCAATAGCATTTTCACATGAAGGATATCTTCATCACTGTCACCTATGATAATCAAAGCATCAACATAAATGACAAGCAGTATAATACCTTTCTCTGTTTTTCTCACATAAAGTGAGAAATCTGCCTTGGAAATCTGAAAGCCAATAGTGACAAGATACTGTCCTATCTTGTCAGACCATGCTCTAGGTGCTTGCTTTAAGCCATACAATGCTTTCTTCAACCTACAAACAAACTCAGGATGAACAGCATGCACATAACCTGGTGGCTGCTCCATATATACCTCTTCTTGCAAATCACCATGCAAGAAGGCATTCTTTACATCCATCTGATGTAAAGACCATCCCTTTGATGCAGCCATAGCAATGACTGCTCTTACGGTTGCCATCCTTGCAACCGGACTGAATGTTTCTTCATAGTCAATGCCATATGTTTGTGCATACCCCTTGACTACTAATCTTGCCTTGTATCTGTTCACAGAACCATTTGCATTGTGCTTCACCTTATAAACCCACTTACAGCCAATTGCATTTTTACCTTTAGGCAAAGATACCAAGTCCCATGTAGAATTTTCTTCCAAGGCATCCATTTCTTCATCCATGGCTTTCTCCCATTTTTCTTTTCCCATGGCTTGCTCAAAAGAAAGGGGTTCTGGTTCCTATATCACTTTGACCATATATGCATAGTGAATGGCTGTAAATCCATCATATTTCAGCCTATCCACAGGATACCTAGCTTTCGTAGACCTGCGCAAAATAGGTTCACTCCCAGGTGCTCTCAAAACATCCCTGGTCTTCCTTACTCCAGGTGTAACAATAGAAGGAATACCCAACTCATCATCAATGCTTTGTTCTGAGCCACTGGATTCACCATCCACATAAGAGTGACCTGCATCCACATCAAACATGGGCTGATCAACCTTCTCTTTTCCTTTTCGTGATACCTGCATACCACTATCTGCATTGCTTTGAGAAGATTCTCCCGATCTCAATCTGCCTGTCCATGGCGAAGAATGTGAACCACTACTAGAGGACGCTCCAGGTCCACTAATATTTTGTGACTACTACTGTGAATTTTGTGCAACATTTCCATTTTGTGCATCTACATCATCAATCACATTTACTAGTTTATACCAGCTACTCATCTCATAAAAAACAACATCTCTGCTCACTGTAAACTTACGAGTAGAAGGGATATAGCATCTATACCCTTTTTGCTGCAGAGAGTAACCAATAAAGATGCACTTCTCAGCTTTTGGATCCAACTTGGATCTCAACTCATCTGGCACATGTACATAGGCAATGCAACCAAAAATTTTCAAATGAGAAATATCTGGTTTCCTACCAGTATACCTCTCCTCTGGAGTCATCCCATGTATTGCTGTAGTGGGAGTCCTGTTCATTATGTAGACTGCTGTAGCAACTGCTTCAGCCCAATAAAAATCTGGCAAGTCTTTTTCATTGAGCATGGCATGAGATACCTCTCCAATATGCTTGTTTTTCCTTTCTGCAATTCCATTTTGTTGTGGGGTATGACTGCATGAATATTGCTGCTTTATGCCATGCTCCTGTAGGAACCTTGCAAACTCATTTGAGAGGTACTCTCCCCCTTTATCTGACCTTAGGCATTTTATCTGCAGGCCTGTTTTTTTTTCAATCATAGCTTTAAGAGTTTTGAAGTGCCCAAAAACTTCACTTTTCTTTTTCATAAAATACACCCAAGCTTTTCTGCTATAGTCATCAATAAAAGTGACAAAATAATGACAGCCTCCAAGAGATGCAGCTTTAGTAGTCTAATCAGAGTGGATTAATTCCAATGGCTTCTTACTCTCTTGAACATGTCTAGGAAATGGTTTCCTTGCCTGTTTTTCAAACTGACAGGCTTCACATACCTTATGCATTTCTGCAACCTTGAATTTAGGCAATCCTGCAACAATATTTTGGGCCTGCATTGATTTAAGTCGATGTAAATTAACATGACCAATGCGTTTATGCCATATATCAATATCTGCAACTACACCGGTCCCATGTGCAAACATTGCTGCACTCAATTCAGGCATGTCTGCATCCAACGTAAACATTCTGCCCTTCTTCTTTCCTTTTGCTATCAAGCGACCTTTATTTTTCATATCCTCAACAAAGCATCCATGAGGATTAAATCTGACCTGCAAGCCCTGCTCAACCATTTGACCAACAAAAACCAGATTCTTGGTGATATTCGGGACATGAAATACATCGGACATGTATTTCTTTTTCCCATCCTGCATAGACAAATGAATTTTTCCAATCTGCACAATAGGATGTGCAGTATCATCACCAGTCTCCACAAATCCTGGTTTTTCCATTTTCCTTGCATCCTCCATCCATTCTGCATGACCTGTCATGTGGTTTGATGCACCTGAGTCAACATACCATACATCGTTGCTTTCTTCTGCACTTGTCACAGAATTGTTCATGTGCTGCACCATAAACAAATGCTCATTTCTGTCATCACCCTGTCTACTAGAAGATGCATAATTTCCTTGTTGCAATTTTTCATTCATGATGTCATTCTGCTTTTTATAGCAGTCTTTAGCCATATGACCCATTTTACCACAGTAGTAGCATTCAACATTGCTGTTTGTATTTTGGCCTCTTTGCCATCCACCACAACCTCTTTGGCTCCCCCTGCCTCTAGAGTTACCATGTCCTCCTCCATAGGACTGGTTTTCTTGAGTCTGCTGCATATTCTGATTTCTACCATGGCCTCCAAATCGGCCTCCTCTACCTCTGCCTCTACCTCTTCTAGCATTTGAGTAGAATACAATTTCTTTTGAAGTTCCTCTTGAAGAAGATGCACCACCATTTCTTTGCTCCTCAGAAATTAGAAGAGCAATCAACTCCTCAAAATCAAGAAATCTTTCACGAACTGAAATGGATGTCCGAAACTATGCATAATCCTTTCCTAGACCATTCAAGGTCACGGAAACTAAATCATCATCTTCCACTAGCGACCCAATGGAAGCAAGTGCATCTGCAATCTTCTTCACCTTCATGTGGTAGTCATTGATGCTCATACTTTCTCTTTGCACATTATGCAACTCTTGCTTGAGCTGCATTTTCCTGGCTTGCGTATTTGTGCTATACATTTTTGACAAAGTATCCCATGCCTCCTTTAGCGTACTTGCACCCTGAATATGCATAATCATAGAGTCTGAAATACTGATAGACAGCCAGTACATAACTTTCCTGGCTCTCTCATGCCATGCTTTGAATGCCTGCATTTGCTGTTGATTGGGAACATCAGGAAGAACTAGTTCTTCTTCATTTCCTGCAACAAATTCCCAATATCCTTTTCCCATAAGGAAATTCGTCATTCTAAACTTCCATGCTTGGAAGTTGTTCTTGTCAAGCTTTTCAGTTACAATCTGTGAAAGAGAATTAGATGCCATTACAGAATACTGCAAAAAATTCTGTCACTGCAAAAAACACAGCTTCACCCTCACAAGGGCAAAGCTGCAAAACTGGCAAAAGTGGTATTTGACCACACAATCACTTCCTAGTGACGATTTTGCATAAACAGGAAACAAGGATGATCCTGTAACTCCCAATGTCTTTGCACACAAGGATACGATGCAATTTCTGTGGTAACTTTTCACCGGCCTGTAGAACAGTGGTCGCACAGCATAAAACAGGGGATTTTCCTTAGTGCATGCAGAAAACTTCCGCCTCCAAAACAGGCCCTGAAATGGCCTCAAATAAAAAAAACAGGGTCACCGAGGGCTAAAGCCTCTTCCCGCAGCATATACTGCCCTCTTGCTTCACCGCGAAGGGCGTCTCAACCTGAGACAATGCACTCTTGCACTTCCCGGCTGTGCTACCTGCAGAGACTTGCTCCCAAAATAGAAAATGAAAGCAACACTGCTCCTCTTACCAGAATACCACGAGCTTGGCTTGCTTTCTTGAGCTCCTTACCACGAACAAGGCTTTGATACCATGTCAAGATTGTGAGAGAGAAGGAAGGAGTCTCACTTGTAGCTTTCTTGCTTGCACAATGGGGGAATACACACAGAGGTGGAGGCTGAAAACAATTTTCCTCTTCTTAGTTGTGTAAGCCAAAAAGAAATCTTATACAAAGAAATAGAGGAACCCTATATATGGGTCTCAAACCAAACTCAACTAACTAAAGTGGCATACTAACTGAGCCACGAACTAGAGTAGATAAGGATAGCTGTAATCTAGCTATTATTCATGGACGGTGTACCAACCGCATCTGCATCTGACAAGTCAGTGACATAAATGCACAACGGTCACCCTGGCATATCATGAGTGGAGCTCGATATCTCAACAGACCAAAGCTGACATCATGCGGGCATAGCATAAGCATATGATGGTTGATAAGCACGAATCCAACATTCAAGTATGTCATACAAACATCTGCCAGTGAGTAGCCACACCCCCCAGGCAATGGGGCAAAGTGTTCCTGCCACTACCAAAACTTGACACAAGTAGGTGTCAGTTCACAAAGATACAGATCCAAAACTGACTTAGCTCATAAGCATACAATGAACCAAGACATATGATGTATCATCCCAAAAGGTAAGAAGTCCCAAAGTCTCAAGTGTATGTAACTGCTCAATGGCATGTAACGGCTCAATGTATAAAAATACTACCTACTCAATGTCTGATAAGCATTCAAGAATGCTCCCACTAGCACAAAAGTTGTATGTACGAGCTCAAGAGCTCAAGCCAAGGCAAGACACAGTGCCAATGACATAAGTCCAAGACAATACATCAATAGTACATACCGAACATGTAGTGCCAATGACTACATAACTGGTTTGATGGCTATTGCATCCTGATTGATTGGGGGATTGAAGATACGTGTAATGTATAGCTATGATTTTGGCCTGATTTTGGGGCTAAAAATACACAATTTATAATAGTAAATGCATGCCGAATACTCTTGGACTGAAGCTATCTTTCATGCTTTGACATATGCCTATTGATTTCGGATATATGTCTTGGGTTATGCTATGATGTATTGATCATCGAGGGACGACTTTGAGCTTGTCATTGAATCCGGATGCTTTTGGAAGCTTGAGCTTATTTTAGCTCACACTTATTGACATTGGTATATGCTTTGACAGTGATGCTTCTTCGGTTTATGCATACCCGTTGCCTACGGCTTGATGCTCATGTCACGATTGATTACCCTATACATACGTTGAGCTTAAGTGCTCATTGAAGCTCCACCTTGGATGCATTTTGGATTATCTGGAGTAGTCTTGGATGTTACTTGGCTTGTCAAAGTTTGGATTGGGACGTATTTGATGTCTTACATGCTTACGGATGCTACATACATATGCTCTACCTCCTACATGTTCAGGATGTACTATTGATGTATTGTCTTGGACGAATCCAACATTCAAGTATGTCATACAAACATCTGCCAGTGAGTAGCCACACCCCCCAGGCAATGGGGCAAAGTGTTCCTGCCACTACCAAAACTTGACACAAGTAGGTGTCAGTTCACAAAGATACAGATCCAAAACTGACTTAGCTCATAAGCATACAATGAACCAAGACATATGATGTATCATCCCAAAAGGTAAGAAGTCCCAAAGTCTCAAGTGTATGTAACTGCTCAATGGCATGTAACGGCTCAATGTATAAAAGTACTACCTACTCAATGTCTGATAAGCATTCAAGAATGCTCCCACTAGCACAAAAGTTGTATGTACGAGCTCAAGAGCTCAAGCCAAGGCAAGACACAGTGCCAATGACATAAGTCCAAGACAATACATCAATAGTACATACCGAACATGTAGTGCCAATGACTACATAACTGGTTTGATGGCTATTGCATCCTGATTGATTGGGGGATTGAAGATACGTGTAATGTATAGCTATGATTTTGGCCTGATTTTGGGGCTAAAAATACACAATTTATAATAGTAAATGCATGCCGAATACTCTTGGACTGAAGCTATCTTTCATGCTTTGACATATGCCTATTGATTTCGGATGTATGTCTTGGGTTATGCTATGATGTATTGATCATCAGGGACGACTTTGAGCTTGTCATTGAATCCGGATGCTTTTGGAAGCTTGAGCTTATTTTAGCTCACACTTATTGACATTGGTATATGCTTTGACAGTGATGCTTCTTCGGTTTATGCATACCCGTTGCCTACGGCTTGATGCTCATGTCACGATTGATTACCCTATACATACGTTGAGCTTAAGTGCTCATTGAAGCTCCACCTTGGATGCATTTTGGATTATCTGGAGTAGTCTTGGATGTTACTTGGCTTGTCAAAGTTTGGATTGGGACGTATTTGATGTCTTACATGCTTACGGATGCTACATACATATGCTCTACCTCCTACATGTTCGAGATGTACTATTGATGTATTGTCTTGGACGAATCCAACATTCAAGTATGTCATACAAACATCTGCCAGTGAGTAGCCACACCCCCCAGGCAATGGGGCAAAGTGTTCCTGCCACTACCAAAACTTGACACAAGTAGGTGTCAGTTCACAAAGATACAGATCCAAAACTGACTTAGCTCATAAGCATACAATGAACCAAGACATATGATGTATCATCCCAAAAGGTAAGAAGTCCCAAAGTCTCAAGTGTATGTAACTTCTCAATGGCATGTAACGGCTCAATGTATAAAAGTACTACCTACTCAATGTCTGATAAGCATTCAAGAATGCTCCCACTAGCACAAAAGTTGTATGTACGAGCTCAAGAGCTCAAGCCAAGGCAAGACACAGTGCCAATGACATAAGTCCAAGACAATACATCAATAGTACTGTCAATGACAAAGCATGTATTTGTATGCCAATGACATAGCCATCAAAACAAGCATAGGCATACAAATACATGCTGTCTCAGACCTAAAATCTGTTGCAAAAAAATTTGTCATCAGAATTTGGCAAATCCAACATCACCATCGCGTTCGGAGCATGCCAAAACCCCAACTTAGACTCTTACCTTGCCTGAATCGGGTTTCGAATGCCCGAGATATGACAAAAAGACTGATTTTTGGGCCAGATTTTGAAACATGCGCAAAAAAATGTGAGCTGGCTAGGGGGTTTGCTGTCCCACGTGTCAACAATGGGGCCCAAAGGGGAACATAAATGAGGGCCAAAGAAGGCCTACACCAAGCCTCAGTAAGCCTTGATAGGCTGGAAGCAAGATACAGGTGAAGGAAGCTCCAAGAGCTGTGAGCTATGGCTGCCCACAACTTGTTTACAGCCTGTGAGACCTAAGAATTGAAGTAAACCCTGAAGAAAATGATCAAATACCTCTGATGTAATGCCTTGAAGGTGCCCAACAATGTCGGGAAGGTGCTCGGGAAGTCGTGGACTGACGGGAGCTCGAAGGAGTCGGATATGACTGCCGGGAAGGAGACCCAATGCAAGTAGGGAGTCAATGGGATGCTGAGAATGCCACAAACCAAGCTCAAGAGTCGGAAAGCAAAGCTTTGATACTAGTTGAAAGGGAGCAATGGATCGAAGATTGGACTCGAGAGCTATGGCGGGAGAGCAAGAGCAAGAAAGGGAGAGACTAGAAATGGGAACTCCAACAATCACAATGTGTGATTGGGCCTTCCTTTATTCAAACTATCACTAAAAGAATAAAGAATAAAGTGACGGTGACGGGCGCCCGCCACCTGCAGTGTGCAGTGTGCAGTGCTATTAGGGCATACTTTTTGAAGAAAATTCTATACCATCTAGTTAGCCCTAAAAAACTTCTCACTTCCTTAACTGTTGTTGGAGGTTGCCATTCTTGAACATCTCTAACTTTGGCTATGTCTATAGAGACTCCTTCATCAGATATTATGAATCCGAGATATTCCATCTATCTTTTGAAAAAGGCACACTTCTTTTTCTTCGCATAGAGCTTGTGCATCCTCATTGTGTCCAGCACAATGCACAATTGTAACTCATGGTTTTCATCTCTCTTGGAGTATGTTAGGATGTCATCAAAGAAGACTAGGACAAACTCATCAAGATAAGGTTAAAAAATATCATTTGTTACTTTCTTAAATGTAGTAGGGGCATTAGTTAGACCAAAACACATTACAAGAAATTCAAAATGACCATATATGGTATTAAAGGCAGTTTTGGGGATATCTTCTTCCTTGATCCTTATTTAGTAATAATCATTGGTAATAATCAAATTGGAGATCAATCTTGGAAAACATTCTCGCCCCTTGCAGCCTATCAAGTAGCTCGTCTATTCTTGGGATTGGATACTTATTCTTGATTGTTACCTCATTTAGACCTCGGTATAATCAATGCAACGACAGAGAGTTCCATTCTTTTTCTTTTGAAACGATACTAGGCCCCCCCATGGTAGCGAATTATTGGGTCTGATGTATCCTTGATCCAGTAAAACTACTTGAGTTGCTCTTTCAAATCAATTGCTTTAGGGATAGATATTTTACACGGACTTCTCTTTGAGGTGGCAATTCAGTTAGCTCTTCTGGGAAGATGTCATCATATTCCTTCAGCCAATATGGCTCTCCCTCGTCTTGATTATTCTACTCAACCTTATTTAATTTTATGAGATACACATGTAATCCTTTTCTTAACCCTTTTATTATACAAGATGATTTGGCTAGTTGAACCTTGGGTTTTCCTCCCTCACCTTTAGGTCTGAAAAGTCACCTAGACTTTTCTGCATTGAATATGTGCATCATTGGGGATTAGCCAGTTCATACCCAATAGGCATTATAGGTATTGTGTCTATACCTAATTTCTTGGCACACTTTGGTGACATGAACAAGTGTGTGCTTCCACAGTCAATCGAAATTTTAAAGGACTTACCTTGATATTCTATTGGTGTTTGAATCACCGAAAGTTGGCGATTTGGGCCTTTCTTATGGAGGGTAGTGTGAATTGATGCCCCCTCCATATTGGCTTCCATAGTTGGGTTTCCCTCTTCTTAAAGCTCTTTAAGAATTACAATAGATGCTTTTACTTTTGCAATTGAAGCTTGGTTCTGACATTTGTACTATCTTTAGTGAGGATTTTGGCCAAGCTGTGGGCATTGTCTTTTAAAGTGGCATGGCTCATTATAGTAGGAACACCTAGGTACTCCTGAATTACTTCCCATAGGTATGAAGTTTCCGATTGCATTTGTTTTGGCCCTCTTTCCTTGACCATGCGGACGCTGACCTTGGGCTTGCTTAACATTGCCCCATGAAGTCCCTTTGTTTTGATTCTAGAGCCTACTATTCCTTGGCTTTGATTGAATCTCTTGAACGAGAGGTGCTGTAGGAATCAAAGCATCTTGCAGATCAGGTGGGCACATAGATTCAAGGCGTGTGTTTAGAGGAGCATTCAATCCATGAAAAAACTTAGATAGATGCTGAGCAATAGTCATGGAAGGCACATATTTAAGTAGTGAGATAAACTTTGAGTAATATTCCTTGAGGCTCATTCCCAGCTATTTTAAGTTGCCGTGAGATGTGCTTGAACCTGTATTTAAGCCAAACTTTACTTCTTCATGTAGTAGTAGTGCAAGTAACTCATCCCAATCAAGGGGTTTTGTTCTCACAAAAATAGACGTATCAAATGCCTTATACTTCTTGCATAATGTATTTAATGTCACTGCAACCATATCATCCTCTAAAACAAGAGATCCAATAGTAACCAGTTGGTTAGCTATGGTCTTTATTTCAGTTGTGTATGCTTGAATGCTTCTACCATTCCTAGACATGTTGTTGAACTGCTGCTTTAGCTGTATCTTTCTTGCATGTGTGACATTACCATAATTCTTCATGAGTGCATCCCAAGCATCCTTCGGGGAATAGCAATTGGTAATCTGCATAGCCATCACATCGTAAATGCACAAAGAAAACCAATGCAATACTTTACTCACTCTTTCCAACCACTGTTAGTGAGCTCTCTGCTGTTCTTGTGTCGGATTCTGTTCAAACAATTCGGGTTCAGCTTCAACCCTCATACATAAATCCCAATAGCCTCTGCCAATCAGGAAATTTTGAATCCTGAACTTAGAGTGAAGTTTTTGTTATCAAGTTTCTCTCCCACAATTTGAGTGATATTGTCAGTGCCTTGAGCATTTGCCATATTTGCAACTAAGTTATTCAATGATATATGCAATCTGTAAGTGCTTGACTCCCTGCAGTTCAGGAATAGACTTTTTGTATTTCATGAATAGTTTTCTTGCAGTTCAGGAATGCAATTTAGGAACAGTCTTTGCAGTTCATGAACAATCTTCCTACAGTTCAGGAACAATTTTCATGTAGTTCAAGACTAGTTTTCCTGACAACCTGCTTGCTGTGAACTGTATTCCAGCTATAAAAAACATAGTCAATTGAGCATAAATCAAGCTCAAATTAGCTCAAAACATTCTATGTAGTGGCAAAATATCCCAGAAACAAATTATGCCCATAAAAGCATCAATGTTTGTACTGTATGCAAGTAGCAGTACCAAATATAGCCAATCCACTGCTATAAACAACAATATTTTCTCTATTAAAACAAGAGTATTTAGACCTCAACACAGCCCCAAAACATCTCATTCAGTTTTGCCACTCTGTGCAAAAGTTGATACATGTCCAACCGGTCAGAATGTATTGCATGTATGTTAAGTGAAGATGATAGGTATCCTTCCTGTAGACAATAACCGGTGAATACCCTGGTATAACCAGCAACAAATCAATCCAAACTTTGAACTTTCAACACTCACAATATCCCAAAAAGCATCTAGCACTCAAGTGGTATGATCCAAGCATTTGTTAGTGGCAAATAAGCATCATAGATACTTCAACCTTGTAGGTATATTGTTTCTAAATTCAGGTCAACAACCAGTTCACTGTTTCCAGTCTACAAATAAGCTCCAAACTTGAGCATTTAACACTCCAATATTATGCTCAAATGCATGATAATAAGGGCATATACATTTTTAGGATGAACGCCACCAGTGCCCTAGAAGAACCACATGCTGTTTACTGCAGTAAACAACCAGTCTGCATAGGTGGTGCGCAGATCGGTCGCAGATAGCTCACGTGGTGAATCCCTGAAGGTCCCCAAGAACAATGAACTCTACCTTTTTGCACAAAAAACAATGTAAAAGCATGCACGACAAGAGGCAAGAGACAAATTGGGTTCAATCTCCCCCATGCCTTGTGTGAGCGCTTCACAAAGCATGTATTTTATGTATATTTCCAATCTTCATGCTCAATAATAGCCCAATTACAAAAATATGACAAGCTTTTAGCTTTTGAGTTTTCTTTCTACAAAAATAGGAAAATAAAGCTAATGGACGGTGCCCATAGAGTCTGGCACGCCCAATCTCAATGTCCAAATAGAAATAACATATCCGGGCGCATAAACGCATACAAAATAATAATCAATAATCAATGTCTCTATAGACATAACAAAATATAGGCATGGCGCCTATCAAAATATAGTCCAAATGTCGAATACCCGCTAGACTCCAATGCTTTCCTCCGCCACTGCTGCTATCTCTACACATCAACTGAAGCATTCACAATCCTTAGTAAAATAATACAATTAAACCGACAAAAGTGAATACCTAGCAGTCTTCAGCTACATAAATAAATCAACTGGTTAGAAATAAATCCTAACCTTAATTTATTACGAGTGCGCACTCTAAACTCATAAACGTTTATTAATTTAATATGCATTTTGCGGAATCACCCGCTATGGAATCACCCATGTACACACTAAATTAATGAAACGCCCGAAAAGGACAGGTGTCCCCATCAACTTCTCGCACAAAGAATCCTCTTTGTGTATGAGCCCCGGTCATCTAAGTTTACAAAATCCACCGTAAAACCTCACGGAATCCACCGTGGCACGGAATCCACCGTGGAATATGCCTCCTGGCATCATACCCCCGGGGTGGGATAGCAATTGACCTCAATTGCTATTAGCTCAATGTGGAGCTAACAGAGTGGGGAAAGCATTTAAGTCTCTAGCGTGCATCCATTGTGCTTCCTCTACAGGATGGTTCTTAAATTTTACTAGATATCTAGAATACCTTCGGCGAGTTCTAGTGGTCATGTAGTCAGTGTCTATGATGGCTTCTGGTTCAAGTATTTCAGTTTCTTCTTCTAGTAAAGGTGGGTTTTCATAAACAGGGTGGATAGGTAATTGGCCTCTAAATGGTCTCAATAAACTAATGTGAAATGTATTATGAATTTTCCAATGAGATGGCAATTCTAACTTGAAGGCATTGTCATTAATCTTATGAATGATTCTAAATGGTCCATAGAATCTAGGAGCTAATTTTACAACTGGGTGTCTATCTACACTTTGTAGTCTACGCTTTTCTATTCTAAGCCAAACATAATCATCAACTTTGAAATTCATGGCTTGTCTTTTCTTGTTGGCTTGTTTGGTATATGATTGTTGGGCTTTAGCAATCATATCCTTAACTTCATTAAAAATACTGTTGTGCATAGTAGCGATATCATCAGCACTCTGAATTCTATTAGACAAAGATGCAACAGGTGTAGATAATCTATATCCATAAATGACTTCAAAAGGTGCTTTCTTTGTAGATGTGTGCGGTGTATTGTTATATGCAAACTGTAATAAATGCAAATGAGTATCCCATGTGTGAGGTTTAGAGATAGTATATGTACGTAAAAGATCTAGAATGGTGCTATTTGTGGCTTCTGTTTGTCCATTTGTTTCTGGATGAAATGCAGATGAGAAATCAATCTTTGTGCCTAGATTTGCAAACAGTGTAATCCAAAAATTGTTAGAAAATCTAGAATCTCGATCTAAAATAATCACTTTTGGCAATCCATGGTTAGTAAAAACAGTTTTCAAAAATAACTGTGCTGCTTGTGATGCTGTTAAAGTTTTCTTACATGCAATGAAATATGCTTGCTTACTAAATCCATCTACAATTGTCCAAATCATGTCATGGTTAGTTTTAGTATTTGGTAAACCAGTAATGAAATCCATAGATATATGTTCCCAAGGTTTAGATGGAATAGATAAAGGCATTAGTAATCCATACTGTTTACCATGATGTCTCTTTATTCTTTGACAAATCAAACATTCAGAAACGAAATTAGATACATCTGCATCCATATGCGGCCAATAAAAATCTTCAGTTAACATGCGTAATGTAGAAATGATACCCCTATGACCTTGGTATGGGGGACAATGAATTTCATTCAAAACAAAAGATCGGAATGGAATAGTAACACACAGTCTCTTTTCAAAGAACATAAATCCATCATTATATGATAATGAATCAATAGGAATGAAATTATTTTGAACTAATTTTTGCCAATCAGAATGAAAAGTAATATCCTGGTGATATGTGTCTTTCATAGCAATCAAAGAATCAAAAGATATGATAGAAATATTATGAATTGCAGGTCTTCTACTCAATGCATCAGCAACTACATTTTCTTTTCCAGGTTGGTATTGAATGATAGGATGAAAACTTTGAATGAAGGAAGCCCATTTGATATGACGGTCAGAAATTTGGGGTTGGCTAAGTAGATGTCTAATGCTTTGCTGGTCAGTCTTTATCATGAATTCTGAACCCATTAAATAATGCTTCCATTGTTTTAATGCTTGTACAACTGCTAATAGTTCTTTGTCATAAGTGGAATATTTGAGCTCAGAGGGTTTCAGCTTAGAACTAGAATATGCTATTGGATGATTGTCTTGCATTAGTACGGCTCCTATTCCTGATCCGCTAGCATCGGTCACAACTAGAAAGAATGGTCGGTTAAAGTCAGGCAATTGTAGAATAGGGGTATTAGTTAATGCACGTTTAAGTAAGTCAAAGGATTTCTGCTGATTTTCAGTCCATTGATAAACAATTCCTTTCTTAAGAAGTTTGGTCAATGGTAAAGCAAGTAATGAGAAATTACGTACAAACTTCCTATAGAAACTAGCAAGACCAAGGAATGAGCGTAATTCATGTACATTTTTAGGAACAGGCCAATGCAATATTGCATCAATTTTCTTAGGATCAACTTTAATTCCTTCGTTTGATACAATATGACCTAAATATTCTATTTCTGTCTTAAAGAATTCACTCTTTTCACGATTTGCAAACAATTGATTTTCTTTTAGTAATTGAAAAACTAATGATAAATGCTCATAATGCTCGTTTTCACTTTGACTGAACACCAAAATATCATCAAAGAAAACAATCACACAATATTGATATTTCAGAAAAATACGGTTCATCATTCTACTGAAAGTAGCAGGTGCATTAGTTAATCCGAATGGCATGACTAAGAATTCGTAATGGCCAAACTGTGTCCTGAATGCAGTCTTAAATATGTCGGATCTATCTAGCCTCACCTAATGATATCCAGACTTAAGGTCAATTTTACTAAATATAGAAGATCCTTGCAGTTTGTCCATAAGGTCATCAACTCTAGGTATAGGATACCTATTCTTTACAATGATCTTATTTAATGCTCGGCAGTCAATACACATACGATAGGTATTATTCTTTTTCTTGACTAAGAGTACAGGTGCACCGAATGGGGAACTGCTAGGTCGAATTAAGCCTCTATTTAGTAATTCTTCAACTTGACTCTGGATTTCTTTTTACTCTATTTGATTGTGCCTATATGGTGCTTTGCAAGGTGGTTGTGTGCCAGGTATTAGATCAATCTTATGGTCTTCTGGACGTGAAGGTGGTAAACCTGGTGGTAGGTCTTCTGGAAAACAATCCTTAAAATATGCAAGAAATTCCTTATGCCTAGGGTGTATATGATTTTCCTTTGCGTGCAATTCATTCACCCAAATGAGATATGATTTAGTATTCTTGCGTAGTGCACGTTTTGCTTGAGTATGCGAAAGCAGTGGAAAAATATGAGATGCATGCATACAATATAATGTAATAGATTTTCCTTGAAAATTAATATTCATTGTGTGCGTGGAATAATCTATATTTGGATTATGCTGGTGTCTCCATGGCATTCCTAAAATAATGTCGCTTGACTGTAATGGGACAACTAAGAAATTTCTTCTTTCAATATATGGACCAATTTGAATTTCTAAATCTTGTACTTCTTGTGTGCCATTGTACCTAGTGTCTAAAAATGCAGCTTTTATGCGATAATGCGTAGGTACTGTATGTAATTTCAATTCCTTTACCAATTTTGCTGAAATAAAGTCATGGGTACTACCGTCATCATGCAATATAGTTCTTTCTTTTTCATGCACCATACATTTCATAGTCAACAATGAATGTGGAGTAGGCATACCTGGTAAAGTGACGAAAGTAGTAGTAGTATCATCCTCTTCTTCAATGAAATCCGGCATATCCTCATGCTCGTCTTCATCCATGGCTTCAAGGTAGTTGATATGTGCTGATGGCTTCTTTGAATGACAATTTGCTGCGAGATGCCCTGGTTGGTGACACTTGTGGCATACTATTGGCTTGGCTTTGGTTACATTATTTGCAATGGCTGGAAGTCTGGGTACATTTGGATTTGCTTGTGGAATAGGCTTAGGATTTGGATTGACAGTGGATGGTAATGCAGGTGGTTTAGGCCAATTCTTGCGGAAAGATGGTGATGAGAAACGACCTGGATTAAACCTTCTGAAATTGGAATTGAATTGTTTAGATCCATAATTACCGTTAGCTTGGAATTGCTGTGGTCGTCGATCTCTTCCGCGTAACTTATCTTCAGTGTCGTGAGCTAAGGAGATGGCGTCTTCAAGGATAGCAGGCTTGAACATGTTCACTTCAACGTAGTAATGTCCAAGAAGTCCAGACATATACTTCCGCTTATGTGTCGACTCTGGTACGTCTTCAAGCATGCGTAGCTGTAGGAGTGCATTCCAAAAACGCTCTGTATACTGTGGAATAGGATCACGATCTCGTTGTTGAAGTAAATCCCATTGCTTGATAGCCTTCTCATGAAATTGCAGTGGAAGGAAATTCTACATGAACTTCTTCTTGAAATCTTCCCAAGTAGCAGGACATTCTATGCTCTTGCGGACTACAGTCCACCAAAGTGATGCTCTGTCTATCAGATGATTAGTAACACACTTGATTTTATCTTTTTCGGGATAAGTTTCCTCATGGAAATAGTCATCAAACTGGCTAATGAATGATAAAACAGTCTTTCCTTCTCTTATGCCATTGAAAGTGCGAAACTTGAAACTTCGTTTACTTATCTTGGATTCTTTGCGAATGGTTTGTGCTTCAAGAATGGCGTCGATGGTACGGCGAATCAAATCTTCAGCTTGTGGTTTTTCTTTATCGGTGGACGCTCTTTGAAGTTTTGTCAATTGTGCTTGCAATGCTTGCCTAGCCCTTCACTCTTCTTCCAATTGCAGCATGATAAGATCCAGCTTTTGTTCCATGGTAGGCTCAGGTAGGTCGTCTTCAGTCATAGGATCATCCATATGTGGGGTAGTCATCCTGTAAAACTCAACAAACCTTTCTCTCTCAAAATCAGGTTAGCGGGATGAGCGTAGCTCAAATTTGGGGTTACAAGGCTATGTATTTTTTGGGTATTTCTTCTTCAATTTTCAGAAATTCTACAATATTTCTGTCTCCATTTGCTGAAAGTACTTCAACGAACTTGTAGATAGGTAGAACAGCTTGCTGCGAACAACTTTCCAGTTCAGAGTTTTTGCATACGAACAAGTCTTCTAGGAGTTTTAAGCACTAGTCAGTTCTGATTTAGTCTGACTTGCAGAGTTGCAGACTTAGCAGACTTGCAGAGTTGTTGACTTGCTGAACTTAGGCCGACTTGCAGAACTTGCAGAACTTGATTTCAATTGACTTGCTGAACTTGACTTCAGAAGTGCGAGACCTGGAGTTTACGGACTTGTCTGACCTGTGTAACTTGCAGAAAACCTTAAGCTTTAGTGATTAAGCTTAAGCTTTAATAGCTTAATGGAGGACTTAGCAGGCGGCGTAATTTTTCGTGGGGGGGGGGGCCGTTTTTTGGCCGCGCGGAAATTTCAGGGGGGTCTTCTGATATGTCGAAGTGGGATTTTGAAGCCCTAAGCTTCCTTTAAGCTTATAAAGCTTTATAATTAAGCTTTTGATTAAGGAGATTAAGAATTTTGCTCACTGTTTTCAACGACTTGATGAAGGGGATAAATACGTGGTCCTCCACCTGCAGAGCCTGGTCCCTCGCAATCTGACAGTGGAAACAGGGGTTCTTGATCGCCAGAAGTTTGCCTGTATCGACGGTTCGCGATGAGATTGACTGTAGAGCCCGTTTGTTCCTGGAGCTCCGCCTTCGCCCGAGATTGGTAGCGATTGGAAGCTCTTGATCTCTGCTCCGCTCTGATACCACTGGTGCGCAGATCGGTCGCAGATAGCTCACGTGGTGAATCCCTGAAGGTCCCCAAGAACAATGAACTCTACCTTTTTGCACAAAAAACAATGTAAAAGCATGCACGACAAGAGGCAAGAGACAAATTGGGTTCAATCTCCCCCATGCCTTGTGTGAGCGCTTCACAAAGCATGTATTTTATGTATATTTCCAATCTTCATGCTCAATAATAGCCCAATTACAAAAATATGACAAGCTTTTAGCTTTTGAGTTTGCTTTCTACAAAAATAGGAAAATAAAGCTAATGGACGGTGCCCATAGAGTCTAGCACGCCCAATCTCAATGTCCAAATAGAAATAACATATCCGGGCGCATAAACGCATACAAAATAATAATCAATAATCAATGTCTCTATAGACATAACAAAATATAGGCGTGGCGCCTATCAAAATATAGTCCAAATGTCGAATACCCGCTAGACTCCAATGCTTTCCTTCGCCACTGCTGCTATCTCTACACATCAACTGAAGCATTCACAATCGTTAGTAAAATAATACAATTAAACTGACAAAAGTGAATACCTAGCAGTCTTCAGCTACATAAATAAATCAACTGGTTAGAAATAAATCCTAACCTTAATTTATTACGAGTGCGCACTCTAAACTCATAAACGTTTATTAATTTAATATGCATTTTGCGGAATCACCCGCTATGGAATCACCCATGTACACACTAAATTAATGAAACCCCCGAAAAGGACAGGCGTCCCCATCAACTTCTCGCACAAAGAATCCTCTTTGTGTATGAGCGCCGGTCATCTAAGTTTACGGAATCCACCGTAAAACCTCACGGAATCCACCGTGGCACGGAATCCACCGTGGAATATGCCTCCTGGCATCAATAGGTCTATGTTGAATATCTCAAAATCTATGAGAAATTTGAAAAAACTTTCTTCTGCTGCAAAGCTATAGATCACGTCAAAACGGTCAAGAAATATGGGTTGTTTCTCCAAAATCCATTTGTGTAACAAGATATAGCTTATGCAAAAAAAAGGGCTGCAGGCACAATCTCCTTTGATGACGTTTTCTTCAAATCTGATGTCTTGATGTGAAATAGCCTCTACCAAGCCTTCAAGCTTCAGGCATTTAGACTCTGATACCATGTTCAAGATTTAGAGGGAGAGAGAGACAAAGACATAGAGCTATAACAGAGAGTAGTGAACTCTCTTGTTCTTTTTTTCTAATTCTTCCATAATGCTTTCTAAAGTCTAATCACACATAACTAATAAATACACTAGGTCCCTAACTAACCGTACTACTAAGTATAATTGAATCTAACTGACTCAGTTATTACAACATACATGTAGAGTGACAGCTAAGATGATACTTGTTTAGATAAGGCCGGTCATGTCAGTGATACTGATCTTGAGCTTGATTCTCAACATGAACCTCTTCCAAAAGAATTTTGTTTGGAAGCATTACCACCTCGATTTGGTTGACCCAATCCAAAATAATGAGGTTGTCCACTAGTGGGCTAACCATAAAATGAGTTCTCTTTGTTTAGTGATATCATGGAATGACCTTCTTTCCTCAAAATCTTCCATTCTTATCATGCATCTCTGATTGTTTTTGCTTGATGGTAGATTGGAAAGGAAATAATTTGTGGAATGGGTCACATCCATGAAACTCTTCATTCTCATCTTCTCTTAAGTCCTCCTCCTCTTCATAAGTGGCCTCATGTCTTGAATTGAATTGTGGATGGGCATGATGCTTTGATGGTATCGGTGGCTGATAATAGACACTCTTCAACGTTGATGGCTCTCCTTTCTCAAAGGTTGACATTATTGGCTGATCAATTCCTTTTCCTTTCATATTAGTTGGTTGAGCTATATGAGAAGTGGGTACATTTGGCGTAGAAGGTGTGGTTTGAGTTTTCAAATCTTTGATGGCTACTAACACATCTTCAAATCCACTTTTCATAGACTTTGCTACTACATTTTCAAATCCACTGTGCCGCATAAACTTGACCAACTGAGCTGAAGACTCTCATTCATTTCATTGGATGTTTTCTCCATCTTTCCCAATGACTTAGAGAGTTTTTCATAAGTGCCATGCATCCCACTATTCAGCATACGTAGCTCTCTTGAAAGTATGGGGTCTTCAAAAGGTTCATGAAATAATTGATTTTCATCATTGCCAAGTCGTACACTTGGAGCATTACCAATACTAACACCTTCATCTTGTTGGTCTTGATTATGGACTTCATTGGTGTTATTTTGACAGTTGACATACTCTTTGATATCCTCTTGAATGGTTTTCATCACTTGGTCTTTCCTTTTGTTTTTTGCCACCATAAGGATAGTTGCTATCAAAGATGACTGTTCTAGAGAAAATTGACAATATCTTGCTTAATATTGCACCAATCCCAATGATTTCTTGACCCAAAGGAATCTCATACAGTGGGAATATTCTAGATTTATCAAGATCTCAGCTTGCAAGAGGGTAATAGGTGTAATGGCATCAAATAATGTAATCTTGCCAGCTTGGTCTAGGTGCAGTCCACTAGACCACCTGTTAGAAAAAATGTTATAACTTTTGGTCCCAATGTTTTGTTACTGAAATTTTTTGGTTCAAATAAAATCTTGGCATCCCCTTTTTGAATTAAGATATCAAGCTCTCAAATCGAATCACGGTAGAAAATTTTGTAGCAGAAATTGTGTACTTGTCATGTGAATTCCTACACCTAGTAAATACTGTGTGAATGCCATGTTTCACCCTGAGTTGTCTCTTGGAGTACTTGTAGACACCGAAGATACTTAGTAGACCTGTGATGGATGGTAGGGTACTTGTAGGTATCCAAGAAACACCTATAACTGGTTGTTGGTAACAATTGGAAATGATCAGTAATTACCATGTCACCTGTAGTAATCAAGAGGGCTAAATGACCATGTTCTCTTGCTACTGAATGTCTGTAACATCTGTGAATTGCTGATCTTACTGAAATACCATTGTCAATTATTGGCTCAAGAGATGCACTTGCACCTAAATTGGAAAAAATGTGTGGGATCCGTGACTTGAGGGGGTGTGCAAATTTTCCTCTCAAGCCAGTTTGTGCTCCCCTTTAGGGTCCTCGTTAGTAGGGGAGGGTCACCTCACTATTGTCCTACCAACTCACCTGACATCCACTTTTCCTCATTGGTATAGACAAGGCAAGGTACATGCTAAGGCTAAGAAAATAGTGATGACATGCAATTGCCATGTTTTCCCCAAATCAAGAGAAGAGGATGCTCCAATCTTGCTTGAAATCCTCAATGTAGACCCAATGTGTGTTATAGATGCTTCCCTTGACCTTTGGAAGCTAAAGGATATCAATATGAAGCCAAATCTTCAAGAAATTGAAGAAATCTTCATGCTATCCATTTTCAGCCATGGCTAGGGTTTTGAAGCTCCAAGAATTCAAGAGAGATTGATGAAGTTTTGCTTCTATCATGCCATAGACTTGGAAGAGAGTTTGTAAGTGAACTTGAGGAGGCTAGAAGCTAAGCTTGGCCTCCATTTTTCTATGTTGATGAGGGAGTGTGTCTTCATGAAAATTGGTGCAAATAGCCCATTAACATACTCGTTTACCTCATGATCAAAATGAGGCTTAAGCAAAGCATACAGGTACTCTATAGCAAGCTTACAACATGAAGAATTGATCTATGTAGCCATTTTGACCATCAGGGCACTAGGGAAGAGATAGAAACAAGATCTTGGCTATGGATTTGTAGGGAAAGCCTGTACGAAGAAGAAAGAAGAGAGAAAAATTCTCTTTTTACAAAAGTAACCCTTGTTTTAGTCCATTCTTAGTCTCTATTAACCACAATTCACTCAAGGACCTCTAAAATGTCATGAAAAAGAGCCACGACCTGCTATTTTCAACATAGAACCTCTAGTTTCTTCATGTCCAACTCCAAGAACCTCCATATTAGTGAACAACTTGATGCAGAAGATAACCATGGCCAATAGTCATGGTTTTAACTGTGTTAACCATTGTAACTAAATCTTGTACTCCAGTTACCTTTCACCTATCCATGTGACTAAATTTTCCCAAGAAAATGACTCTTCCCATGGATTAAAGTCCAAGCTTTGATATACCAATGTAAAATAACTAATTCTCACAACAAGCAAAATAATTGGAAATACAATAAATACACCATATTTGCCAAGAAACCATAGCCAAGGTGGCTAGGCATGAAATTATATTGCCATGAAAGGTTGAGAATCATAGATGAATGCTGCAACATGAATACTCACCTCATGCCAAGGTGGGACATGGTATGCACTCCATGATCTTGGTAGCTAAGAGTATGCACCCTCTTAGATGGCGGGAGGAAGGAAACCTCAAATCTTGTATTCTTCAAAATGGCAAAAGATCCTTCGCATGTTACATCTCCACCTTTTATACTGAACCCTAGGCTAAGGCATTTATGCTTTATTACAATAGCTTCCTGGATTGTGTTGAAAGGAATTACTATTGATTGGAGTTTCTATCTCCTATCAAAGATAGATCTGCATTTTGTGAGAGCCACATGGGGTAATGTGACTAATGTCACATTTGGTTTCTATATTTCTATTTTTTTGGCATATGCTGTCCTTGCAAAGGAAGTTCTTACCTCACCCATTGATCCTCTAGAGGCTCCTCTTCCTCCTACTGAAAGTATTGATGTTGTCATTGAGGATATTGATCCCCTCCCACCTGTGGTAATTCAGAGGAAGTAGCTTAAACGAGTGACTGAATCAGCCCCATTTCCTTCTCTAGTCTCCATTCATGTTCAGTTTGGCAGGCAGCTGCTGCCAGATTTTCTCACAACGTCGAGTCTTTTCAGAGCACATCAAGATGGTACTCTGAAAATTTCCATTCCCTTTGTATAATGCTTGGTGACAAGAGACACGATTCCTTTCTTATCCAAAGACATCCACTCTTGATTGCTACCTATATCCATGAGCTCTATTCTTCTTGTTATGAGGAAGAAGTTCAACAGTCCAAAGAAGAGTTTAATAAAGAGAATAATGAGCTAGCTTCTACTCAAGAAAGATTTTCTGATCTTTGTATCCAAATGGATCAGACTACTAAGATTATTGATGCCCAGAAAGTGGCAATTTCTAGTTTGCAAACTCAATTGGCTTACACTAAATACCAAGTGGTTACTGTAACTTAGGAGAGGGATAGATTGTTGCAAGAATCTCAAGAGCTTAAAGCTTTGATAACTACCTAGACATAAGTGCTTACATCAGCTAATACCGCCCTAGAATAGAGCAACACTCAGATTCAACAACTTAAGGAATAACTGGCTCAATCCCAATCCTTCAAAGGAATGCCACCTTATGCCCCTTATTCCAAGCCAAGGTGGAAAGAATTTACTCTAGATTGGATTTATTGTGGCCTTCATTTGAGTAGTCTCAGGAGTTTGTTCCTCCATATCACTCTTTTTTTGTTCATTATCAACAACACAAGTTGGCTTTCTATATCAAGCTTTCAACGATGGATTTGCCTCTTCCAGAGGGAGGATGGTTGGAGTGGAGCTTGGCCTAATAATTTATTGACTAAAGTGGCTAGAATGGTTTTTGAAGACTATGACTATAGACACTATGTGGATGTCTTATATGTACTTGAGAGGTGATTTGTTAATACCAAATGATGAATATTTGGCTTGATATGTAACAAGCTACATTGTATGTCAGATATTTGGAGTTGCACATTGATCAAATATTCTAGGCCTATTCTTCTAAATTGGTTGATTGCCTTGAAACCTCTTGGCATACAATTATTGACTCTGTGATCTTGAATCAATGATAAAACAAAGCCTCTATTCATGTGCAAAACACTAACTAACTGAGGGTGGACCTCTTAGCCCACCTTTCAAAACAACCTCCTTTGGATTCATCTTTCATCTTTCTTTGATGCCTACCATTGTTGATCCTTTAGGTCCATCAACTCTTGGTTTATCTTATTTATCAATAGATGACCCACAGATATGATGCTTATCTTTCCCTTTATAAATCTAACTCAACAGTTATTTTATCTCTTCTTTTGCAACCTCAAGGTGCTCCTCAAATTTCTATTTTCACTCAGTATTCTTGTATTGAGGATTGAGTATTTTCCCCTCCTTCGTCTTGTCCTCCCCTATCTATAGATATTCCTTCCACTTTTCCAACCTATTTATTAATATCCTTTTTAACAGAATCTCCTAAGTTCTCAACTAATCCTTCTTTAGCTCATTCTTTCTTTTATGAATTTACTTACCCATCCCTTCATCCTCTTTCAATAGTTCATCTTCCCTCTCCTACTACTATCCCTCATCCTCCTCAATTGGTTGGTGGCTATACAAGCTTTGATCAGAAGATTCCTAGAAGACAAGGATGGAGTGCATGAGATTTACTTACATGACAGGTCAATTGGCCACTAATTCCAAGATAATGAATGACTACCAGCCAAGCTTTTCAGAACTATCTTTATTTTTCTCATCAGCATTCACAGTCTTTAGATCCTTCAGTGGGATTGACTACTCACTTGGCTTGGTATCTGGCGTATATGCATAGGCATTCGCATAATGATCAAAACTCGATACCAAAGCTGTGCATGAATGTGAATGTGACTATTGATCCTCAATAGCTAGATATTCTATACTTACATGATCTTTGTTTGCCTAGTAGATATCTTGTCTTGGTGGAGAGGATGTGTTGTTTGCAAATATTTCAAAATCCTCCCAAGACATTTGTAGATGAATCTTTATCTATGGATTGCTTCCGTAATCACCAGGCCTTCAATATAAGAGGGATCATCTTAATTGATACCCATGAATGTAATTTTTTATTATTCATAATGATCTCTTTTGGAGGTGTCATCCAGATGGTTGTTTTGTGTTAAGCGTGTGTGTGTTTTGGTTATTCTGTTTTATGATGGGGTTGTGTGGTTGGAGATTCAACACTATTTAAGAAGTTATATTTTTAAATATTTGTGGGGCGGTGATGATGTTGACTGGATAGCTCAAGATGCAAATATGTAGAACCTCTTACATCCTTTAACAGTTTATTATGCTTTTCCATTTCAAAGTTGTGATAATGGATAAAGGTGTTTTCCTTTCATTGCAATTCTTTATTAGATACAGGTTATGAGTTGGGGTTATGCTTAGATGGCGTTTCTTAAAGAAGCTAAAGAAGATCGAGATGAGCTATATTTTGAACTTGTCTTTTCTTTTTCTTAGGCCATGAGGACACTCCCCGATTAAGCGTGGGGATATATTGAGGGTTGAAATGACTTGATTTTTTGGCAATTTTTTGTTGTTTTTGTGGACTGAATGCTTGATTTTTGATGGATTTTGAATGATATTTAGTTTTTTTGGAAGTGTTTTGGAGTGTTTCAGATGAGGTTGATTAGGTTTTGGAACCTCATGATGCTTTATAGTGAAGATATGATGTTCTAATATGTTCTGTTGGATGTCCCATTAGTGTCTAATTGGTTTTATTTGGGTTGGTTGAGCTTTTGTTTGGGTCTATTGATGTCCTATTAGTGTCTTTGATTGGTTTTGTTTGGGTCTGTTGAGCTTCTATTTTGCTCTATTTCCTTCTATATTAGGGGTTAGAATAATGATTGATAAAGTTTGAGAGTGTTTGGAAGCTTATTGATTGATTCTTGATGGTTTTGAGTGATTTGAGCTCAAGGCTTTCTGATGACCTTCTGTATGGTTTTGTGAACCCTCTATTGAGCTTCTATAGAGTCTCTATCTCTGTTATGTTATGTTTTGTATGCCTTTGTAAGTGTGATGATGGATGAATGTGTAGCTTGGGGAAGTTTTCCAAGAGACGAATATAAGTACAAAATAGCTCAAAGAAGTAGGTGCAAGAAGACTCAAAGTAAAGAGTAAAGTGACAATAACACCATTAAGCTATGAAGGGACACTATAGTGGCACTCGTGACCTTTCATATTAGACATACCTCTTCGGAGGGGTATCCACGACCTAAGAGGGGTTATGGATGATTATTTGTAATAGGCCGTCATTTCTCGACCCACATCCCCCCGTCGTAATGATGACACCCCCCTTTCTTATCTTGTCGTCATCGCCGTCATTTCCCCCCATTTATTTACTAAATAAAAATGAATTTTTTAAAACTAAGTTTTCTCCCCCCTGTCACCACTGTCAGTGGGTGGCGGGAGGGGGAGTTAAACTACAAGATGAAGGGAGGAGCCAAACTGAGGTTGCTGAGGCAAGAGGCCATGATGATGATAACGAAAGGGAGGGGGTGAACTCAAAAATAACAAAGGTGAGGGCAGAGATGACTCTGGCATTTGATGGGGTAGAGGAGGAGATCACAATACGTGATGTGGCAGTAGAGGAGGCCGACGATCACCACACCACGATGATGTTAACAAGAATCCCCCCCCCCCCCCATCTTTACCCACCTCATCCTTATAAATCCCCCCTCCTCATTAAACATAGGTGAGGAAAAAAAAAACCCTCTTCATTTCCCTTACTATTATCACCTTTCCCCTTAATTTTCCCCCCAACAAGCAGAATCGTTATTCTTCTCTTCCCCTTGCGAGAAAGAGAGAAGGAGAGGGAGAGGTAGTGAAGGAGAGGAAGAGAGAAGGAAGGAGAACCTCGAGTGAGAGAGGAAGAAAGAGAGTGGGAGAGAGTAAGAGAGAGAGAGGAAGAAGAGACTCAAGAACAAACCCCTTTCTTGGGGAAAGGCTCGAGTTACGTCTCCCCTCACTGCGAGTCCCATAGCCACTCCATCGATTGCCTTTAAGTGGACAAGGAGATCGCAAAATTCAAGACAAGGCATAGGGAATTCCGACACCAAAGAGTCCTTTGAGAGAAGTGAACGTTGCTTTCCAGTTCCAAAATGGCCCCAAAGCGTAAACTCTCCCAAGTAACTGGAAAAAATGCAACTATAGAAGAAGGATCAGGCAAAGATGCCACTATCTACATGAACAGTGTATCAAGTGGAAATGCTAACTCAGCTCTCCAAAACTAGGTATCGCTACCGTGGCTAGAAAAAACTGAAATCGAATATTTAAGCCTGGGCATCATTAGGGAAAAAGTCACACCTCGCATCGGGTAATTTGCATGTTATGAAAGATAGCTGAAAAAGGGTTTAATAATCATGAGTAGTTGGAAATAGATTAAGTATCTACAGTTATAGCGGAAAGAAGTCAAGTAATAGGATCTAACTTCCGCAGATGCATCATAGATTGTTGGGTACATAAATATTCCGTCTAGGTCAATTGTACTCCATAGACCATCGTAGAGAATTAACTTGCATTTTTAAAAATGAATGCATGTACATTCACATTTGAGTAATTAAGTCATACCTTTTGAGTTGCATAAATGTACTAGAAGGGATTTCTATGATTGGAGACCTCACTTCACATTGACAACTTAGGGAAGACTTGCATTGGGACTTGCATGGCATCAAGAATAGCCTCAATTGTACCACATAATGGGATATGCATCTAATAAGGTAGATTAAGGTGCACATGTGAAGTGTTGAGCTTATTTGAAAGGAATAGTTTGGTAAATGAAGTCCTTATCAATGAGGGAAACCAAGATTTAGCTTGACCCAGCAAGGACCTTAGTCACAAATAAATTGAATTGTCCTTACGACCATACTTCGAATTGGAGTCAACACACTCTTTGGCCTCTAACCCAATAGCCAATAGCCATGAATCCAAAACATTCTTAGGTATATCATTTTCAAAATATGAAACATCTCAAAGCTAATACAAGGAAGTTTGAATGTAGTACCCACAAGGAGAATTAGTATTCACTAAGCTACATTCGGTACTCGTAACTATTTCGAAATGGTAAATAAACGTGGGTTATGCTTGACTTGTGAGAGGAGTAAATACAAGTTTCCGTTACCTTGAGTACGAGGAGAACCCAGGGTGAACTTAAAACCCGATAGAGTTCTAAGTTGGAAAATATGACTACCAATTGACCCAACAAAACCCTAGACCAAAATCTTAAGATAGGGGGACCAAAGGATAGTAATCCCTACGAGAGCCATCATTTGAAACTATAGTGTAATTGCTCTACCCTAATACATAGTAGTGAGGTCAAGCAGAGGGTATTCTCCATCCCTTGGGAAATAATGGAAAATGATGCCAAGGCAAGAATGATCAAGAAAGGTGACGTTAGCATCAAAGATGAGGGATCCACCTTAGCAGATGTCTTGAGAGCACTTGACTTTATTGTTTGTTTGTGCTTGTAAACCTAGGTTCAATGTCTATGAAAGGAATGAATGACCGAAACTCACAACAGAAAATTGAATAATGAATCAGGTTGAATTCAAGGAGGGTGGGTCAAGCAACCCCCAGCTGGCCGCCAACCCTAGCCAAGGAGATTACAAATAACCGTGGCAGGAATGTGGACCGAACCCACCACGAGAAGTCTCTCCATGGGTCAGTTTGAATGTAGGAGGATGCTTGGATGCCGAGGGGGCTCTGGCTATAAATTCCCTGCTTTCAGGTCCTACTCAAACGATTGACGTGACTCGAGATGGATTCTTGAGGCTCTGTTACTAGTGCAAGGGCAGAAAACTTGGAGGAAATAAGACACATCCCCACGGATTGCAGAATTCGTCCTTTTTGGACGAGACTTGTAATTCAGTTAAGATAATAATATAAAGTTTACTTCCAATGAACTTTCCTGGATTGTTTTTGTGTTAGTGCCATAAGTTATGCAAACGAACCCTATTTTCTAAAAGGCTTAATTAAGGAAGTTGTTTTTAAATAATGTGATAGGACCTAATTAGGTAACTAAAGAATACCATTAAGGGAAGCGGGTGTGGGCGGATCCCTGACGGGTCCATCCTACTACAGGGTGGTCCCAAAGAGCTGTGAGGCTTCTCACAAGGTTCTATATATGAACGACCTTTAGATAATATTAGAGTAGAACCCGATTTGTGCCGTTTTAGGGGACCGAAATGGGACTAGGCCTTATGGGTAGTGAGGTGGAGCGGTGCATCCCTCTCATTTCCCATTCTCTTTGAACCAAGTGCGACATTGATCTGCTTCGGCTTGGGTATCCCTGCATAAAGTAAAATGTCCAGGACCCGACGCTAGAATGCTGTCAGGAGACCTTAATCCCAAGGAACCCAGATTTCGGGCCGATCCTAGTGGGTTTGGCCGTGAACGTTCCGTTGCGAGGTGGACTCGAGAAACCCTAGGCGACAAACCTCAGAACATTCCATGGGAGTGTCGGGCGACGATGCTTAGATTTGTTTCTTGACGAACCGCTAAAGCGTGCTTGGGTAGCTAAAGACGGGCATGTTACAGTTGGTATCAGAGCCAACCAATGAATAAAATAATATGGATAGGAATAAATTGGGACGAGTGAAGTGATGTTTTTCACTAGAAAATGTTTTCTTTTCTTTCACTCACTTGTGGATTGATGCTGCTTCTAGACCTACAAGCATGGAGTAGGTTCCTCGTATTTCAGATCATGTTCAGGACGGCTATGAACTCTTCAAGTTATCGAAGACCATATGACTTGAAGGGGATCCTAGAATGACTCTACAACCCTTCATTGATGTACGTGGAAAGGCGTTGGACTTGGAGTGCGGAATATTGTTACGTTGATGCCAATCGACTCGTCTATCTTCAAAACAATCTGAAGAGGCTAAAGTGGCTGGAGGACTTGAAGTTATTCATCTTTCATGAGGCTCGTGTAAATTCGATCCTATACATCGGATGTCGGCAAGTAGACCAAAATTGTTATATCTATGAGGAGGTGGTCAAAGTATTGCCAACATATAGAATCAAAGTAATGGAGCAAAACGAATGCCATGGCTACAAAAAACGGGGATTTCCAGAACTTTCCATGACTTATAGTTTCCTAAGAATTCATTCCCCCAATCCATATTACTATTCTGTCCTTGTAACTGAATCCAATAGGGAATTATTAACCTAGCATTGATGTATCTATTGAAAAGAAAATCATCCCAGCCAATCCTTATCTATTCTTGAATAATTGTACTTGAAGCTTATGCTTCTTTATCGATAAATAAGAATTTTATGTTTATTTGATTTGTTGCACAGTAGTCACTGAAAAATAAATTGCGCATTAATTCAAGTTTTGTAGAGATATGTAAATGTAATCTTAACGCGAAGGTTTTAATTCAAAACTAGATACAACCCCAAGTGCAAAACCAGAGTCTTGTGTCCGCACTAAGCCAGCTGAGGCACAAGAGAAGAAGTTCCTCCTCAAATAGATTAAACCACCAGAATTTGATGGAAAGGGGAAGACTGTTGAAGCTGATGCCGAGGTATGGATTGAATCCATGGAAGATTACTTCAATGCAGCAGGAATAGCACATGTGAACTAGGCCATGATTGCCAAGCTCAAACTCACTAGAGAAGCTAGACTCTGGTGGAAGCAATGGTGTAAGGACCAAATAGTCTTTGAAAACACAATAACTTGGGATAAGCTAAAGGAAGCCGTGCAAGGAAGGTACATGCCACCTGCATACAGAACTCAGAAAATGAATGAGTTCTTCAAATTGAAACAGTTGGTCTTATCATTGGAGGCATACTACTCGAGATTTGTGTCCTTGTTGAAATACACTTTGATAATGAGTATTCCCCAACAAGTCTCAAAGTTCTGTGATGGGGTGAACCCACCATTGAACACTCGGTTGGAATCAATGGGTCCTTTGGATTTGCAAGATGCGTTGATAAAAGCGGGACCTATTACCCAAGAAGTCCAGCCAAAGCCTAGAAACAATAGACTATGGTCTTATAAAGACCAGAATCCAGGAATGTTGAAAGCTCAAATCAAGAGGACTCAAGGACAAAGTCAAGGCCAATGGAAGAAGCTGAGGGCAAATGCAATCAACGACTTTGTCCCCACTCAAAGAAGTGATCAAAACATGCGATGTTTGTAGTGTAATGAACCTGGACACTTCAAAAGGGAATGTCCCAAACTTGGAGAACAACGTTGCCAAGGGAAATTCAGTGGCCAAGCTAGAGCTACCTGTGGCCGCGGTTGTGCATCAATGGGAAGGGCAAAAACTTCCAATATCTCCACTAAGGGAATCAATGAAGAAGAAGACTCGTCCATGGAAGCTGAGATTGAGAGGGTATCCATTCATACCGCTCTCCATAAAACGAGACCAAACCTCTAGCTCTCAGTAATCCAAACACCATCAGATTACCAAGGTAAGAAATTCAAAACCCTGATTGACTATGGCAACACTCATTCCTTCATTTCACCAGCTTGTGCTAGAAAGTTAGGAATAGCCACTGTAATTGCACCTACTTTGCTTGTCGAACTAGCAAATGGGCGAGAAATCACTTACACTAGACAAACTGCTAAGGTGGAATTCCTACTCGGAAACGAGCCCACATCCATTAAGTTTAGGGTAATGAACCTGGGAGTCCATGAGTGTCTACTCAGAATGGATTGGCTAGTCCCTGATGATGCTCACATTCATTGTGGAAAAGGACAAGTCTCCTTCCGTAATCCTAAAGGTAAGCAAGTGACAACACAAGGAGAAGTAGGTAGACCAAAGATCCAGTTAGCTAAGGCAACATGAATAGTTCAAAGAATAAGGAAAGGATTACCTATCTACCTGATCAAGCTAGGTAGTGGATACCAATGAAGAACCATCGTGGCTAAAAGAGTATGCGGATGTGTTCCCAGAAGAGTTGATTGAATTACCACCACCTAGGGAAGGGGATCATGAGATTAAGATAACTCCAGGAGCCGCACCAGTTGCAAAAAGACCCTACAAGATGTCCATTCCTGAAGCTATTGAGTTAAAGGAACAAGTCAAATAGCTATTGGACGAAGGGTACATACGACCCAACAATTCTCATTAGGGAGCTCCAGTCTTGTTCCAAAAGAAGACAGATGGTACACTTCATGTTTGCATTGATTATAGAGGCATGAACCAAGTAACCATCAAGATTAAATATCCTTTCCCAAGGATAGACGAGTTACTTGATCAATTGCAAGGAGCAAAAATCTTCTCCAAAATCGATTTGAGGTCAGCTACTACCATATCCGCGTCAAAGAAGAAGATATTCCTAAGACGACATTCAACACAAGATATGGCCATTTCGAATTCACGGTAATGTCTTTCAGATTGACTAATGCCCCTGCCACCTTTAATAGGCTAATGCAGGACATTTTTAGACCATATCTTGATGATTTTGTGCTTGTCTTCTTTGATGATACCTTGGTTTATTCCAAGGAAGAGGAGGATCATGAATCCCAAGTTCACATCATCCTTGAGACCATGAGAACTCATAAGCTCTATGCTAAGAAGAAAAAGTGTGCCTTCCTTAAAAGGTAGATTGAATACCTTGGATTTATTGTGTCAAATGAGGGAATCTCTATAGATCCTACAAAGGTCAAGGATGTCCAAGAGTGGCCTCCACCAACTACTGTTAAAGAAGTACATAGATTTCTTGTATTAACAAGTTGGTACAAGATCTTCATTGAGGACTACACCTTAATTGTAGCACCCCTTACAAATTTGCTGAAGAAGTAGGTTGCCATAGCATGGATGCCCACTTAACAAATCAAGTTTTGATCAGCTCAAGCATAGCCTAGTGACAACATCGATTCTAAAGCTCCCTGACTTGAGCAAGGAATTCAAAGTTGTCACGGATGCTAGTTCACTTGCACTGGGTTGTGTACTAATGTAAGGAGGTCATCCTATAACATATTCTTCAAGGAAGTTAAAGACCCATGAAAGGAATTATGCTACCCATGACATGGAGCTATTAGCAGTTATTCATGCTCTCAAGCTTTGGTGACACTATCTGCTTGGCAACAAATTCTCTTTGGTCACGGACCACAAGAGCCTTAAATGGATCTTCACCCAGATTGACCTCAATATGAGGCAACGACGTTGGATTGAGGTTCTACAAGAATATGATTTTGAGATCAGGTATCGACCGGGCAAGGAGAATGTAGTTGCTGATGCCTTAAGTTGCAAATCATTCCTCAACTCTCTTATTATGGAGGAACCGTTGATGGTAGAATCATTGGCAACTATGGTATCAATGCCCAACAACCCAATCCTTGAATTAGCAAAGGAGGAAGCTAATCATGACCCACATTATCTGAAGATGATGAAAGAGATTTTGGAAAATGACCAAAACCCCAAATTTAAGGTCAAATATCAATAATTTTCTGTCAATGAGAGACTTGTCTACTTTAGGACAAGATTGTGCATACCCTCAAGCTGGAAACTCAAACAAAGAATACTTTGGGAAGCACATGATTCCCCCTTTTTAGGCCAACCCTGATATGTCAAGACCCTCAACATGGCCAGGAAGAAGAGCTACCATTGGGAAAGGCTTAAGGGAGATGTGCTCAAATATGTCAGGAATGTTTGTCTTGCCAGCGCATTAAAGCAGAACATGTCAAGATGCCTGGGAAGTTGCAACCTCTTGACATTCCCTAGATGAAGTGGGAATTTATCAACATGGACTTTTTTATTGGATTACCTTCAGTCTAAGGAGGATAAAACTCAATTATGGTTATAGTAGACATGCTCACTAAGGTTGCACACCTCATTCTAGTCAAGACAAACTATAAAGCTTCAGACATTGCCAAGTTATTCATTAAGGAGATATTTAGAATCCATGGGTTACCTAGAAGGATCGTTAGTGACCGCGATTCCCTCTTCACATCTCAATTTTGGAGAGGGATATTCGAGGCCATTGGACTCAAGTTTGCTTCAATACAACCTATGACCCTCAAACTGATGGCCAAACGGAGAGAGTCAACCAAGTCATTGAAGACATTCTTAGGGCATATCGATGTCGTGAACCTAGGAAATGGATCCAATATCTACTATTGGTAGAGTTTGCCTATAATGCTTCTTACCAACAAAGCATTCAAATGATGCCTTTTCAAGCATTGTATGGGCATGACTGTTGTACCCCATTGAACTTTTCAGACCCTACCTTGAGGGTAGAAGCTTCCAAAGAAATGCTTGTGGAAATGGATGAGCAGGTCAAGGCCATCGGACAAGATATTAGAGCCACCAAGGATAGGCAGAAGGCCTATGCAGATCTAAATAGAAAAGAGCGACTCTTCAAAGAAGGAGATATGGTCTTTATTCACGTACGACCCAAGAAGAGTTTCTTATCACACTGGGAGAGTTCAAGAAACTAAGTCCAAGGTATTGCAGACCCTAGAGGATCCTCAAGTGTCTAGGGCCAAATGCTTACAAACTCCAACTCCCTGAGAACATAAAGGTTCACAATGTATTCCATGTTAGTCTATTAAAGAAATATGTCCAATCCTAGCCATGTACTCAATGATCAACAAGTTGTAGTGCCAAGCCAATGAATCCTTGAGCTTTGGCTAGATAGAATCCTAGACACTCGAGAAAAGAGATTGAGGAACAAAACCCTCAAAGAGTACCTCATCTAGTGGAAGGACTATCTAGAAGAAGATGCCACATGGATTCACGAGAGTACTCTCAACCAACAATACCCCCAACTCCTTTCGATATGAGGACATGTCAATTCCTTAAGGGGGGAAGGATGTAATAGGACGTCATTTCCCCCCCACCCTCGTAATGAAGACACCCCCCTTTTTTATCTCGCGGTCTCATCGTCGTCATTTCCCTCCCATTTATTTACTAAATAAAAATGAATATTTTTCTAAATTAAGTTTTCTCCCGGGATCCTGTCACCACCGTCAGTGGGTGGCGGGAGGGGGAGTTAAACTACAAGATGAAGGGGGGAGTCAAACTGAGGTTGACAAGGTAGGAGATCGTGATGATGATAACAAAAGGGAGGGGACGAACTCAAAAATAACAAAGGTGAGGGTAGAGATGACTAGTATTCGATGGGGGTAGAGGAGGAGATCACAATAAGTGATGTGGCAGCAGAGAAGGCCGACGATCACCACACCACAACGATGTTAACAAGAACCTCACCCCCCCCCCCCCCCAAACCTTCACCCACCTCACCCTTATAAATTCCTCCCCCTCGTTAAACGAAAGTGAGGAAAAAAAAAACCCTCTTCATTTCCCTTACTATTATCACCTTTTCCCTTAATTTTCCCCCCCATCAAGCAGAATCGTTATTCTTCTCTTCCCCTTGCTGCCAATTTGAGAAAGAGAGAAGGAGAGGTAGTGAAGGAGAGGAAGAGAGAAGGAAGGAGAACCTCGAGTGAGAGAGGAAGAAAGAGAGTGGGAGAGAGTAAGAGAGAGAGAGAGGAAGAAGAGGCTCAAGAACAAACCCCTTTCTTAGGGAAAGACTCAAGTTACGTCTCCCCCCACCAAGAGTCCCATAGCCACTCCATCGATTGCCTTTAAGTGGACAAGGAGATTGCAAAATTCAAGACAAGGCATAGGGAATTTTGGCACCAAAGAGACCTTCAAGAGAAGTGAACATTGCTTTCCAATTCCAAAATGGCCCCAAAGCGTAAACTCTCACAAGTAACTGGAAAAGTTGCAACTATAGAAGAAGGATCGGGCAAAGACGCCACTATCTACATGAACAGTGTATCAGGTGGAAATGCTAACTCAGCTCTCCAAAACTAGGTATTGCTACCATGGCTAGAAAAAACTGAAATCGAATATTTAAGCATGGGCATCATTAGGGAAAAGTCACACCTTGCATCGGGTAATTTGCATGTTATGAAAGATAGCTGAAAAAGAGTTTAATAATCATGAGTTGTCGGAAATAGATTAAGTATCTACGGTTGTAGCAGAAACAAGTCAAGTAATAGGATTTAACTTCCGCAGATGCATCATAGATTGTCGGGGTACATAAATATTCCGTCTAGGTCAATTGTACTCCATAGACCATCGTAGAGAATTAACTTGCATTTTTAAAAATGAATGCATGTACACTCACATTTGAGTAATTAAGTCATGCCTTTTGAGTTGCATAAATGTAATGGAAGGGATTTCTATGATTAGAGACCTCACTTCGCATCGACAACTTAGGGAAGACTTGCATTGGGACTTGCATGGCATCAAGAATAGCCTCAATTGTACCACATAATGGGATATGCATCTAATAAGGTAGATTAAGGTGCACATGTGAAGTGTTGAGCTTATTTGAAAGGAATAGTTTGGTAAATGAAGTCATGACCAATGAGTGAAACCAAGATTTAGATTGACCCAGCAAGGACCTTAGTTGCAAATAAATTGAATTGTCCTTATGACCATACTTCGAATTGGAGTCAACACACTCTTTGGCCTCTAACCTGATAGTAGCCAATAGCCATGAATCCAAAACATGCTTAGGTATATCATTTTCAGAATATGAAACATCTCGAAGCTAATACAAGGAAGCTTGAATGTAGTACCCACAAGGAGAATTAGTATTTGCTAAGCTACATTCGATACTCGTAACTATTTCGAAATGGTAAATAAACTTGGGTTATGCTTGACTTGTGAGAGGAGTAAATACAAGTTTCCATTATCTTGAGTACAAGGAGACCCTGGGGTGAACTTAAAACCTGATAGAGTTCTAAGTTGGAAAAGATGACTACCAATTGACCCAACAAAACCCTAGACCAAAATCTTAAGATAGGGGGACCAAAGGATAGTAATCCCAAGGGGAGCCATCATTTGAAACTATAGTGTAATTTCTCTACCCTAATACATAGTAGTGAGGTCAAGTAGAGGGTATTCTCCATCCCCCGGGAAATAATAGAAAATGACGCCAAGGCAGGAATGATCAAGAAAGGCGATGTTAGCGTCAAAGATGAGGGCTCCACCTTAGCAGATGTCTTGAGAGCACTTGCCTTCATTGTTTGTTTGTGATTGTAAACCTAGGTTCAATGTCTATGAAAGGAATGAATGACCCAAACTCACAACAGAAAATTGAATAATGAATTAGGTTGAATTCAAGGAGGGCAAGTCAAGCAACCCCCAGTTGGCCACCAACCCTAGCCAAGGGGGTTCCAAATAACCGTGGTGGGAACGTGGATTGAACCCACAATGAGAGGTCTCTCCATGGGTCAGTTTGAATGTAGGAGGACGCTTGGATGCTAGGGGGGCTCTAGCTAAAAATTCCCTACTTTTGGGTCCTACTCAAACGATCGACGTGACTCGAGATGGATTCTCAAGGCCCTGTTACTAGTGCAAGGGTAGAATACCTAGAGAAAAGAAGACGCATCCCCACCAATTGCGGAATCCGTCCTTTTTGGACGAGACTTGTATTTCAGTTAAGATAATAATATAAAGTTTACTTCCAAAGAACTTGCCTGGATTGTTTAGGAAGTTGTTTTTAAATAATGTGATAGGACCTTATTAGGTAACTAAAGAATACCATTAAGGGAAGCGGGTGGGCGGATCCCCTGATGGGTCCATCCTACTAGAGGGTGGTCCCAAAGAGCTGGGAGGCTTCTCACAAGGTTCTATACACGAATGACCTTTAGATAATATTAGAATAGAACCCGATTCATGCTGTTTTAGGGGATTGGAATGGGACTAGGCCTTATGGGCAACAAAGAGGTTGAGCGATGCATCCCTCTCATTTCCCATTCTGTTTGAACCAAGTGCGACATGGATCTACTTCGGCTTGGGTATCCCTACGTAAAGTAGGATGTCCAGGACCTGATGCTAGAATGCTGTCAAGAGACCTTAATACCTAGGAACCGAGATTTCAGGTCGATCCTAGTAGGTTTGGTCATGAATGTTCTGTTGCGAGGCGGACTCGGGAAACCCTAGGCGACAAACCCTGGAACATTCCATGGGAGTGCCGAGCAGCGACACTTAGATTCGTTTCTCAATGGACTGTTAAAGCATGCTTGGGTAGCCAAAGACAGGCATGCTACATTATTCTTGATTATCCCATTGTACGAGAGAGAGAGAGAGAGAGAGAGAGAGAGAGAGAGAGAGAGAGAGAGAGAGAGAGAGAGAGAGAGAGAGAGAGAGAGAGAGAGAGAGAGAGAGAGAGAGAGTGTGTGTGTGTGTGTGTGTGTGTGTGTGTGTGTGAAATATAGCCAAAGTTATGCAAAACAATGTATCTATGAGCGAGAGAAAGATATTGTCCAACTTTTGAAGAAGAATACAATGTGATGATTTCCATTCAAAGTGGTGTATTCTCTTGTGTCTTTGTGGTTTCTTAATGAATTCTATGAAGAATATGAAGACCATAATCAATTTGGTTCAAATTAAAGTCGTGGGAAAATTGTTTCTATGAAGGTGCATGAAGATTTATTGTTCTTGGTGTTCTTTTCTTTGTTGTGGACATACAAAATATGAGAAATACGTTTGTTGATGATACAATAGATAGAGAAGGAGAGACAGATGAAAAGTAGCTGGAGAAAAATGATTAAACTAATGAAAAAAGAGGAGAGAATAGATCAACATGCCAAAGATGGCAAGTAGGTGGAGAGAAGATAGGATAAGCTAAGGATGGGAGGTAGGTGGAAAGAGAGGAGGAGAGAGTACGTGAAAAGTATGTGGAGAGAAATGATTGAAAATAGGTGGAGAAAAATGATTAAACTAATGACAAAGATTAGATTCCTAATGACCAAATATTGCTACTAAGTGTGAGTGGGATTGAAGTGATTATGTAAGTGGCTTGACAAATGTGTATAGGGCTAGAGTGTCAACTTTAATATACCATGTTGGATTTTTGGCTTAAGCTATGGAAGATGGTACCCTAGAGTGCTCATGTTGACTGTATGATAGAAAGAAGGTGTGTGTGGAGAGAAAAGATAGAGAGCAACACACATTAGATGGAAAGTAGAATGGTCTTCATATCGATACATATTGATAGACTAGAGAATAAGTGATGTAGTTACAATGTGGGATAGAGCCTCTTTTGTAGGCATAGACAAGTTGTTCTTGCTTACATCATAGGTGACCTCATTGTCACATGGAATTCTAGCTAGCAGCTCACATGGATGTAATAATATATCTCACATGGATCCAACACATCTCCCATTTTCCACCAAAAAATAGAGGAGGATTCACATGAGCCTAATAGAAGGGGCATATTTCAACATTTGTTACCTTGTACTTGCAAAATCTAATTTAGAACTCCGATTAGAATTGTCAGTAGATAAGAGAACAAATTTTGGGTGTTTATGATGTAAATCATGGGAACTAAGTCTTAGGAAAGAGAGTAACAATAACTAAGGAAATTAAAGAAGAGAAAGCTAAAGAAAATGCATTGAATATGCAATTGATAGCCAAGTCATTAGTCTCTTCTCATCTTCTACGAGCTCTATCTTCCATTTCTCCACCATCAAATGGATCAATATTTTTTTTCTCTCTCACTCCATCATGACCACCACCCACCATGAACAACAAAATGAAGAGAGGACTAAACTAGAGATGTCCATGAGTGGCCTACCTTGCATCCATACAGTCAAATTAAAGCAACTTGAAATCATTCCAACATGAATAAGTGCCCATTCCACCATGCCATGTATCCAAGTAAAAATAGAGAAGAGATTCTATTAAGAGGGGTATCAAATTGAAGAAAAGGATTGGCAATTATCATGGCACCTGTCCTACCACAACCTTGAATAAGCACTTTGAGAGGAAGATGAGAGCCAAGAAGGGGGGAAAATTATTAGAAGAGACCCAAAAACAAAGGTGTCTTATTGTTACTCTAAATGACATAGAGACATAGGAGAAGAGAGGGTTGAGACAAATTAAGAAATCCCCATGCACTCAAAGAAACCATCAGAATAATTTTCTTGTTCATCCTTGCAAAATCTTCATTATTGTTTCCCCCTCTCTACTCCATTTAAGATGATTACTCTTGGTCATTATTATTATCATCATCTCTCACACTCTTCTTTGCAAACCATCACCTTTCAATTAATGCTAGCATAATTATTCTTCACTTGATGCTACTTCCTTCGAGAAGAATGTCCACTATCTATCACTTTATCCCTGACTTGAGTTCCTTCATCCAAGCAAGCTAACGAATCATTGATGATCTCAAATAAAGACTTAGATAGGGAGGTCATTCGTGAAGGAGTTACAATGTACTAAAGCATAGAGGGAGGAGACCATTATGGAACTGAGAGTAACATGACTCAATTAGGAAAAGAGATTGCAAGGATGAGCAAAGCTCTCTTGTCACCAAATAATTTCTAGGTACCATGAATTATTTCTCAATAATTAAATAAATAACACATATAGTTTTGTTATCAATAGGAGCTATCTCAAAAGAAGAATCCCTCATGGGTCCCTCTTGTTCTCGATGATAGTGTTAAGGCAATCGTGTCTAGCTAATGGATAGGATTTCCTAATGCAAAGCATCTTCTTTTTCAAGGTAGCATATTTGTAAATTGAGAATATTTGTAAAGAAGAAGAACGGCACACACTTGGTTGAATTAGTTAGGAAGGATTTATCGTAAATCATCATAAGGTACTCATATGTAGGAAATGGATAATATTATAGTGCTATGATTAGGATCTCTTGTACACAATCTAGACATGAAAGTAATGTTTATTCTAATAAAAATATTTAATTGAAATGCTATTTCAAATTGAGCCTTAGTAAGATACTTAGGTTAGTTTGTTAAGAGTGTTAGAAGGAGAAATACCTATGATACTCAAATGTTTAAGTCAGGGACATCTAAATACAACCAAAATTACTTGGGAAACTATGAGAAACATGATCATCAAATAAACCTAAAACTTAAACAAGGGTATTATTATCCCAAAGAAAGTCCTTTAACTTATACTTCAATAACTTTGCCAAAACAACTAAGGAGGCCAAAGTTGAATCAATGGTGCCTACCTTAGGGGAATAAAAGGGGGTGAAGTCTAAGCAAAGGGGATCTAAATCCTCAATCAATTAAATATAAGATGGAAGGAGTTAAGAGACATACTTATTATTGGTGTTGATCCTAGGAAGATTGGGCTAAGAAGAAACATTACTTTCAAAGGTAATATTTGCCTCTCAATCATATGGAACATTATTTCATATTTAGTTGAGAAAATGAACTCAAAGATGGTATCCCATACAAATGATTATGGGAAATCGGGATGATTCCCCAAGTCATCTATTAGACATTGCCCCACCAAGAACTATGTTTGCTCAACTTGCTAGATCGGCTATGTGATCAAGAGGTCTCTCCACAAGGTTAGATCCTATTTAGGAGATGCTTAGGGAGCCGAGGGGATCTAATAATAATCCCAAGAATGGTAGGACTAGGTAGACCCCTTTTAAGCTTGGAAATTATGGCATCACCAACCCTCAAGAATAAGAGTATGCTATTTTAAATTGAGCCTTAGTGAGCTACTTAGGATAGTCATTAAGAGAGTTAGAAGGAAAAATTGTAGGTGTTGGGAGGTAAAGACGTGTGTGTCTAACTAGTTACCTATGTATTCATTACACTAATAATACCTACACACTGGTACACTATAGGTGGCGGACACCCATCATTATTACTTCATTCTTTATTCTTTCAATGATATTTTGAATAAGGGAAGGCCAGTCACAAATTGGGATTATTGGAGCTCCCACATAAGATATATATATATATCTCTCATTCTCTTACTCCATCCACCATAGCTCTTGCTTTTGCTTATGTGCTTTCACTCAAGCTTTACCTTTCAATTGGTATTAGGGCCAATCATTTGGGGAGCTTCTTCATCCTTTGCTTTAGCCTGGATTCAAAGCTTCAACTCAAGGTTTCATGGTAGCCATTATTTCTTCCCCTCGAGGTATGGATTGAGTCTTTTCTTCTTCCAACTCATTCCAACTTGCTCCTAGTTGTTGAGGAGCCATTTTATCCATTTTTTGAGTGGATACAAAGCATGCTATAGAAGTTGTGGACAACTATGGTAGCTTGACAACAATGGTATATTTTGGCCATAACTTTTGCATACAGTATTGGATTTAGGCAATCTATAGCTAGAAACAAAGAGCATGACAAGAGCTATAGATCTAGGTACTCATAGAGTTAATTTGTGTAGTTTTCCATTCCTTGTTTCACATAGAATAGAATAATTTTGCTTTGGATATCAAACAATAAATATTGTAATGCATGGTTGATACTTTGAGGGTGCTATTTTTGGTGTCTAGAGGATATGGTTATGCTTTTGGGTCTGGTTTGAGCTTGAAATATCTCAAATTTCACTATCATTTCAATGTTGTAATAATAAGGCAGCAATCATTTATTAGTGAAAAACTTATGCCTAATGCTCATTGAAGCTTTACAAAATACTCAGTGGATGCACCACTACTTCAGTTATTGTATATACTTCAAAAATTGCTATGTCATGCTTTTGAGATGAGATTTGGGCTTAACTACATTGATCTTAGTTGTGGTTACATGCCTTGGTTACTTCAGTGGCTTACGTAGCTGGCTTGAAGAATCTATTGGGTTTTATGCTCTCGGCTTATACTTCATGTATCTTAGATACTTGAATATCATGTACGTGATGTTTTGAGCTTAGTTGATGCAACCTCAATTCCTTCATGGTATGAATCTATTATGCATTGTCTATCCATAGGCAACCTAATGGAAACTCTTTCTAAGTTTGAAAAGAGGAAGATTAAGCGACAAGCACTATGCTTTTCATTAATAGTTGGTGTCTTCTATAGAAAGGGCATGCATGAGGTTTATCGCCATTGTGTTGTGCCTCATGATGTAATATTCCCGCCACATCACTTCATATAAAAAAGAAACGAATTCGAGCTTGAGATGTTTTAAAAGTTACTTATCGAGCTATCACATAAGTGACCGCACATAATTTTATTAATATTGAGTCTTGCATTAAATCAATTTTGCGATCCGACACACGAGAAGACACCTCAATGTTTCTAGCCAACAAAAAGAAAAGACGCATCGTAAATAATATTATGACAGCTTGATCCTATTTTTTTCCACATTATATTTGATTTAACATTCACGATTTCATTTAATGCATCAAAGATCACATTGATTTCGTAATTGCTAGACAAATCGCAAAAGCCTTAATCGATAAACAAAGAACGCGCAAGAACGAGCGTGATATTGAGTATGACATGACTTTATGAACTAGATAAGTCATGAGGTAACTTGGCCAAAAACCACTAGATGAAGTCTTTTTGAAGAAAAAAAGACGTTTTTGAAAAATATGCCAAAATTCTTGACCTTTTTGACACTCGGAGGGAGAGAAAGCATTTAAAAATCATCCCCATGCCACCATCCAACAGGTAGGAAATCAAAATGCATTTTAAAAAAAAGCTCAATTGGCTCTTGACAAGTAGCCAAAAGAATGAGTCGACTACATGGTCCCCTTCATGCCTATAAATACACCCCCTCTCCTTCACAAAGAAAGCAAGAAGGAAGACCTCCTGATGATGGAAAATTTTCTCTACTTCTCTCTTCCATTGTAGCTTGAGCCTTGAAGGAGGAAAATGCCCCCCTTCTACCTCATTTTCATTTTCTCTACCCCATGCTATGCCTTCGTCCCATATGACCATACCGCTAAGTGAAATGCTAGTGAAATTTTTCTGACGACCACCAACTCTCCCTTCGTCTATTTGGAAAAAAGAGAGTTTTATAAGCTTATCACTATATTTGGCTTTAAACAATTATAAATGCATTCTAAAGAAAATGCATATGAATTGTCGCTTAAGAAAATAACATATAATTAGCTATTCAATGAAAAGTCTCTTTCACTTGGAAAAGGATTATATACCTATCATTTAGAAAATATCTTAGTTATAGTTTACTTCATTATATTGACTATGATTTCATTAATGGCGCATGTGATCATAATAACAGAAAAAATGTAGACAATGTTAGAAAAGGGAATATTTTATAATTTCCCCTCGAAAAAGTGACTATCTCTAATTTATTTTGCTAATGATAAACAGACACATATGAGTTTTATAATAATTTATAGAAAATCATTTAAATTATATCATGAAATACTCAATGTATTAAATCAACAAAAATTTGTATAGGAAAATATATACTAGATGCGCATAAATTAAGTATGTAGTAATATAATTTGATGTCCCAAAGATGAAAGAAAAACTGTAGTTATGATTTTTGCATTTCCTAGAATGAAGTTTTCAGAAAAACAATCAACATTACACTTAGAAGATAGCTAAATGAAAATTGATCTATCTAGATAACGTTGAAAGTTTGGCAATGGTCATCGTCGATTAAACCATAAAATATGAGTAGAATAAAATAAATATTATTTTCTGACTAAAAACACATGTAATATTAATACAAATGATTGTATTAGCAAGAGCATCAATATCATGAGTTGACCCACGTATGAATCAACGAGAAAACCTAACCTAAAATATCAATAATATTGAAGCAAAAACAACTATGAAATACTTAACAACCCTGAAACTATCAATATCAAGAAATTAAATAAATATCAAAAGTCTTTAGGACTTGTTGGAAATTGATAAGAATTTATCGTGATATGAATTCTAAAGTCTAAACAGACTTAGAAAAGCATTTGAAATCTTGCTAATCGCAGGTTAGGGCAGGGCAGGGCAGCGCATGAATTGCCTGCTATAGGTATAAATTCCCATATTATCTTTTCGGGCACAAATACCAAATTTTTCATAAGGATAAAATAGACTTTAAATTCACGAAATAACTTGCGGATCTCGAAAAAGAGTTGCAAGTAGAAAGTGAAACCCTAAGAATAAGGTGGGACCTTAAAAGAGAACCCCTAGATGTGGGTGGGGCTGCTTCCTATGCTAAAAAAACACTTGCTAATGTTTCTTTTTATTTGTGCACACATTGATGGTTGCATAGGAAAGATTGATTGTGCTTGCATCTGTTAGATCTTATTGTAAATATGTAATCAAGATAATAAGAGGAAAGATCGTACTATGTGTCCCCCACGACTAGACGCAGAACCCTGCTCCAAGGGGAATTGTTTTGTACCATCGCAGGAGTGGTATGGGGGCTCTAGCCATAAATCTCTCGATTACTCCTAGGAACTACTAGACCCTCACACGAATCAGGATGGGATTCTAAAGTCGCGGGTACTAGTGAGTGAAGGGACGGAAATCTTGGAGGGTTTCTTTTCTTCTATGCACATAGAAGGGATTTTCTAGTGAACGGACGTTTATCTTCTACATAGACAAAAGGGGAAAATCATTGTAAATAACTTTACGAAATATATTTTGCCAAAAGACTGTTTTCTTTATCTTTGGGTCGTGCCATAAAATTACACGAAGGAACTTGTGATAATGGGTTAATTAACGAAGCTGCTTTTATAAGCCATAATTTAATGTGATAAAAAATTAGAAAACTAAAGAAAACCATTTGTGGAAAGCGGGTGGGCGAGATCCCCAACAGAACCGTCCTACATATGGGTGGTCTCAATAAGCTAGGGAGCTTCTCTCAAGAGATTGAATGAAACGTTAATTAGGAAAAATTAGGTAGAGCTGAGCATTGACTTACCTAGGGTTAGGTCTTAAAATCTTGATAAGAAATTATCTTAGGAAAAAGATGCAACGGTTGTGCCACAACTCCGTTAAGGTTCATTGAATTCTAACTGGTTAATTGGAAAAAAACATTACACTCCATGAACCAAGGGTAACTACGATCAGTGCAGTCGGACAAGAAGCCCTTGTGGGACACCTTCGATGGAGCTAGGTGATGTATAGAGACCTCAGTTCTCAAATTAGAGTCTCAAGCTTACAAGTTGATCCTCTGGGGATGGCCGGTACCTTCTATTATGGGGCAGTGGGCTTTGGGAAACCTAGACAATAGACCTCGTGCATTCTCGCAAGTGCCCAATGAAGCTGCCTAGGATAGTTCCCCGATGGACCACTAAAATGTGATGCTAGGGAATTGTTAGGCAAGCATGTGACACATGGTATCAGAGCTTAATGGAAATTAAAAATATCTATGGTTTTTAAGACCAACTGTTCTAAGTAGTAATATTTAGTCTACTAATTAGTAAGGGATAAACTTTGGCAAAATAATAAAGCCTGGAACCAAGTCCTTATTTTTTGAGCAATGTACACATTTGCGCTGAACTCCATGGATGGCGAGTGGAGAAGAGAAACGATGAGGATACTCGATCGCCTTTACGATCCATCCCTTGTGAATCATGAAAGAAGATGGTTCTAGGATGAGCATTATTGTTACATTGAGGCCGATTGATTCTTCAACATGGAGACTAAGTTAAGCCACCGAAATTCGATGGTAAGGGCAAAGACATTGAAGCCGAGGCAGAGATTTGGATTGAGACCATGGGGGACTACTTTGCTATCATGGGAACTACCCCTGCTAATCAAGCTATGATTGCCAAGCTGAAATTGACCGATGAGGCATGCCTGTGGTGGAAAGAGTGGTGTAAAGACCAAGGACTTGCTAAGACAAATATTACTTGGGAAAAGGTGAACGAAGTTGTGTGTGGTTGATATTTGCCACCAGCTTATCACACACTAAAAATGAATGAGTTCTTTAACTTAAGGCAACTGAGAATGAGCTTGGATGCATATTACTCAAAGTTTATCTCACTATGCCTTCCATGACTGTTGCTCACTGCTCAGCAGAGGTATCTAAGTTTAGTCATCATGATTTGAATGCTCCTTTGAACTCACACCTTGAATCTATGCACCCAACTGAGCTGCAAGATGCATTGATTCATGTAGCACCTCTTGATTAGGAGATTCAATCAAAGGCAAGGAATCATCGGCTCTAGAATCAAAACAAAGGGACTTCATGGGGCTATGTTAAGTGAGCCCAAGGTCAGCGTCTGCCCGATCAAGGAAAGAGGGCCAAAACAAATGCAGTTTGGAACTTCATATCTACGGGAAGTAATCCAAGAGTACCTGGGTGTTTCCGTTGTAATGAGCCAGGCCAGTTTAAAAGACAATGCCGAAATCTTAGCCAAATTCCTTGCCATGGACAATACAAAGGTCAGAACCAAGCTTCAATTGCAAAAGGAAAAGCATCTACTGTAATTCTTAAAGAGATTAAAGAAGAGGGAAACCCAACTATGGAAGCTGATATGGAGAGGGCATCAGTTCATGCCACCCTCCATAAGAAAGGCCCAAATCACCAGTTTTTGGTGATTCAAACACCAGTAGAATATCAAGGTAAGTCCTTTAAAATTCTGATTGACTGTGGAAGCACACACTTGTTCATGTCACCAAAGTGTGCCAAGAAATTAGGTATAAACACAATACCTACATCTAGGTTGCTTGTGGGACTTGCCAATGGAAAAGAAATCCTGTCTACTCAGCAAACTTGCAAAGTGACATTTAGCCTAGAAAGAAATATCTCTGAAATGGGATTTAGGATCGTGAATTTAGGGGCCTACAAATGTCTATTGGGTATGGACTAACTAATCCCCAATGACACACATATTCAGTGCAGAAAAGGCCAGGTGAATTTTCAAAACCTAAAGGGGAAAAAAGTGATGACCTAAGGTGAGGCAAGAAAACCCAAGGTTCAACTAGCTAATCATCTCACATAATAAAAGGGTTAAGAAAAGGATTACTTGTGTATCTCATAAAATTAAATAAGGTTGAGAAAAATAATCAAGATGAGGGAGAGCCATATTGGTTGAAGGAATATGATAACATCTTGCCAGAAGAGTTGACTCAATTACCACGAAGTTGATCACGAGATCAGACTTGAACCAGGAGCTAATCCAATCGCTAAGAGTCCATGTAAAAAATATCTATCCCTAAAGTAATTGAGCTGAAAAAGTAACTTAGCAGTTACTGGATCAAGGATACATCAGACCTAGTAATTCGCCATGGGGGCCCCAGTATTGTTTCAAAAGAAAAATGACAAAACTCTCCGCCTTTGCATTGATTATCGAGGTCTAAAGCAGGTAACAATTAAGAATAAGTATCCGATCCCAAGAATAGACGAGCTACTTGATAAGCTGTAAGGCGTGAAAATATTTTCCAAGATTGATCTCCAATCTGGTTATTACCAAATAAGGATCAAGGGAGAAGATATCCCCAAAACTACCTACAATACCAGATATGGTCATTTTGAATTTCTTGTAATGTCTTTTGGTCTAGCTAATATCCTTGCTACATTTAATAGATTAATGTAAGACATTTTTAAACCTTATCTTGATGAGTTTCTCCTAGTCTTCTTTGATGACATCCTAACATACTCCAAAAGAGACGAAGACCACGAGCTACAATTGTGCATTGTGCTGGACACAATGAGGACTCACAAGATCTATGTGAATAAAAACAAGTGTGCCTTTTTCAAAAGATAGATGGAATATCCCAGTTTCATAGTATCTGTTGAAGGAATATCTATAGACCCAGCCAAAGTTAGAGATGTTCAAGAGTGGCAACCTCCAATGACAGCTAAGGAAGTGAGAAGTTTTTTAGGACTGATTGGATGGTATAGAATTTTCATAAAAAATTATGCCATCATAGCTGCACCTCTCACTACTTTGTTGAGAAAGCAAATTGCTATTGTGTGGACGCCGATTGAGCAAGCCAGTTTTGAGCAGCCTAAGAAAGGTTTGGTAACATCACCCATTTTAAAGCTACCTGACCTAAACCAAGAGTTTGAGGCCGTAACACAGATGCAAGTTCTCTTGCACTAGGTTGTGTGCTTATGCAATAAGGTCATCCGATAGCCTATTCCTCAAGGAAACTAAAAATCCATGGGAATAATTATGACATCTATGATCTCGAGTTGTTAGCTGTGATCCATGCTCTCAAATTGTGGCGACACTATTTGCTTGGAAGCAAGTTTACTTTGGTCACTGACCACAAAAGTCTCAAATGGATATTTACTCAACCAGCCCTCAACATGAGGCAAAATTGGTGGATTGAAGTCTTGCAAGAATTTGATTTTGAAATCAAGTTCAAATCTAGAAAAGAGAATGTGATTGCTGACGCATTAAGTCGTAAAGCTTTTCTAAATGCACTTATCATGGAAGAGCCATCTAAAGAAGAGACTTTAGCTACCATGATATCGATGCCTAGTAATCCAGTCATTGAGCTATCCAAAGAAGGGGCAGACAAGGATCCTAAGTATAAGCTAATGCTTAGAGAAATCCTAATTAAGGACACTAATCCTAAGCTCAGAGTCAAATACCAAAATTTTGTTATTGTGGATGATGGACTTGTCTATTTTAGGACAAGGCTATGCATTCCCCTTAGTCAAGTGCTAAAAAAGAAGATATTATGGGAAGCCCATGACTTCCTATTCTTAGGACACTCTGGCTATGCAAAAACTCTTAATCCAGTCAAGAAAAGTTACTACCAGGAAAGACTCAAGCATAATGTACTCAGATATGTTATTGAATGCCTAAGTCACCAGTGGGTAAAAGCTGAGTGTGTCAAAATGCCAGGCAAGCTCCAACCACTTGACATTCCATAGATGAAATGGGAATTCATCAGTATGGATTTCGTAGTTGGCTTACCTTCTATTTAAGGAGGGTATAATTCAATCATGGTGATTGTGGATATGTTGACAAAGGTCACTCATCTTATCGCAGTCAAGACCAACTGTTACTACAAAGCTTCAGATATTGCACGACTTTTTTTGTAAAAGAAATGTTTAGGCTTCATGGATTGCCTAAAAGGATCGTTAGCGATCACGACTCTCTATTTACATTACATTTTTGGAGAAGCCTATTTGAAGCAATTGGAACCCAATTTAGCACAACTTACCATCCCTGATGGTCAAACAGAGTGAGTTAATCAGGTCATTGAAGATATACTGAGAGCTTACTGTTCCACAGAATTGACAAGGTGGATAGAGTATTTGCCCTTAGTAGACTTTTCCTACAATGTGTCATATCATCAGAGTATTCAAATGACTCCATTTCAAGCATTGTATGGGCAAGATTGTTTGACGCTAATGGATTCCTCGAACCAACCCTAAAGGTTGAGGCTTCTAGGAAAATGCTAGAAGACATGGATATTCAAGTCAAAACTATTAGAAAGATATCCAAGCTACCAAAGACCGTCAAAAAGCTTATGCTGATCTAGGACGGAAGAGTGTATATTCCAAGAGGGTGATATGGTTTTCATCCGTGTACACCTAAAGAAGAATTTTGTGTCATTAGGAAAGTTTAAAAATTTGAGTCCAAGGTATTGTGGACCATAAAAGGTTCTCAAATGCCTAGGAGCTAATACCTACAAATTACAACTTCCTGATCATGTGAAAGCCCACAATGCATTTCACCTTAATCTTTTGAAAGCTTATGTGGCAAATCAAGATCATATTCTTGATGACTAGTAAATTGTAATGCCTAGTCAAGGAGCCCTTAAACTCCAGCCTAATAAGATTCTAGAAGTAAAAGAGAAACCTTTGAGAAACAAAACCATTAGAGAGTATATTCTTTAGCGGAAAAACTATCCTGAGGAGGATGTCACCTTGATAGAAGAGACAACTCTAGAAAATAGTTTTCCCAGTTCCTTTTGAGATGAGGACATCTCGATTCCTCTAAGGAGGAGAGGATGTAATATTCCTACCACAACGCTTCATATTAAGAAACGAATTCGGCTTGAGACATTTTAAAAATTACTCTTCGAGCTATCACATAAGTGACCGCATGTATTTTTCTTAATATAGAGTCTCACATTAAATCAATTCTGCAATTTGACACGAGAAGATGCCTCAATGTTCCCAGGCAGTAAAAAGCAAAGACACCTCGTAAATAATATTATGATGGCTTGATCATAAAATTTTCCACATTATATTTGATTTAGCATTCTTGATTCCATTTAATGTGACAAAGATTGCATTGATTTCGTAACCGCAAGACAAATCACAAAAGCCTTAATCAGTAGACGAAGAATGCACAAGAACAAGCATGATATTAAGTAAGTTAAGTATCAAAGAGTATGACATGACTTTATAAACTAGATAAGTCATGAGGTAACTTGGCCAAAAACCACTAGATAAAGTCGTTTTGAAGAAAAAAAAGACGTTTTTAAAAAAATAGGCCAAAATTCATGACATTTTTAATGCTTGGAGGGAGAGAAAGCATTAAAAAATCATCCCCATGCCACCATCCAATAGGTAGGTAATCAAAATACATTTTTAATAAAGCTCAATTGGCTCTTGACAAGTAGGCAAAAGAATGAGTCGACTGCATGCTCCCCCTCATGCCTATAAATACACCCCTTCTCCTTCATAAAGCCTACTTCTCTTTTCCATTGAAGCTTGAGATTTGGAAGAGGAAAATACCCCCCTTCTACCTCATTTTTATACAGCTAAGCAAAATGCTGATGAAAATTTTTGGACAACCAGCAACTCTCCCTGAACTACCACGTCAATTTCGTTTGACATCCAATGGCGCCACGAGGTCACAAAAATTCAAAAAGTCCATTTGAAGCAAGGGAAGCAATGAACACGACCGATGGAGAAAATGACGTGGTAGGAATTGGAAAAACCCTTTTTATAGAAAACTTGAGAGAGGTAACATCCCATCGGTTTGAAAAAAATTAATGTTTTATAAGCTTATCGCTATATTTGGCTTTAAACGATTATAAACACATTCTAATGAAAATGCATATGAACTATTGCTTAGGGAAAATAACTAAAGTAATATAATAATTAGCTATTCAATGAAAATACTCTTTCAATTGGAAAAGGATTATATGCATGTCATTAGGAAAATATCTTAAATATGGTTTATTTCATGATATTGATTGTTATTTCATTAATGACGTATGTAATCATAATAACAGAAAAATTGTAGACGTTGTCGGGGAAGGGAACATAAATTCGATGTTTGAAAGATGAAAGAAAAACTACAGTTATGATTTTTGCATTGCCTAGAATAAAGTTTTCAGAAAAACAATCAACATTGCACTTAGGACATAGCTATATGAAAATTGATCTTTCTAGATAACGTTGGAAGTTTGGCAAATGGTCAAACATAATTGATTAAACCATTAAATATGAGTAGAATAAAATAAAAATTATTTTCTTGCTAAAAACGCATGCAATGTTAATATTAATGATTATATTAAAAAAACCATGAAATACTTGACAACCCTGAAACTATCAGTATTAGGAAATTAAATAAATATCGAAAGTCTATAGGACTTGTTGGACATTGATAAGAATTTATTGTGACACAAATTCTAAAGTCTAAATAGACTTCGAAAAGTATTTGAAATCTTGTTAAGCGTGGGTTAGGGCATGAAAAACAATGAATTATTGCCATAGGTATAAATGCCCATATTATCTTTTTGGAAAAAAATGCCAAATTTTTCATAAGGATAAAATAGACTTTAGATTCACGAAATAACTTATAGATCCTGAAAAAGAGTTGCAAGTAGGAAGCGAAGCCCTAAGAATAAGGTGGGACCTTAGAAGAGAAACCCTAGATATGGGTGGGGCTACTTCCTATGCTAAAAAAATAGTTGCTACTATTTCTTTTTATTTGTGTACACATTGATGGTTGCACAACAAAGATCGATTGTGCTTGTAGCAGTTAGATCTAATTGTAAATATATAATTAGGATAATAAGAGAAAAGATAGCATTATGCCTCCCCAACGGCTAGATGTGGAACCCTGCTCCAAGGGGGATTGTTTTGTATTGTCGTGAGGAGCTTTGGACCGGCCTCGATGGTGGGAGGTCACTCATTGAGAGAAATTTGTTAGGCAGGAGGAGGCAGGACTGCCAGGGGGCTCTAGCTGTAAATCTCTAGATCGCTCTCTAAGGAATTGCTTGACCCTCACATGAATCAAGATGGGATTCTGATGTCCTCAGTACTAGTGAAGGGACGAAAATCTTGGGGGGTTTCTTTTCTTTTGCGTACACAGAAGGGATTTTTCTGGTGAATAGAGGTTTATCTTCTGTGTATGTAGAAGGGGAAAATCATTGTAAGTAACTTTGCAAAATATGTTTTGCCAAAAGACTGTTTTCTCTGTCTTTGTGTTGTGCCCTAAAATTACGCAAAGGAACCTATGATAACGGGTTAATTAACGAAGTTGCTTTTATATGTCATAACTTAATGTGATAGGTAATTAGAAAACTAAAGAAAACCATTTATGTGAAGCGGGTGGATGAGATCCTTGACGAATCCGTCCTATAGATGGGTGGTCCCAGTAAGCTGAGAGCTTCTCTCAAGAGATTGAATGAAACATTAATTAGGAAAATTTAGGTAGAGCTGAGGATTAGGTGTTAAAACCTTGATCACAAATAATCTTAGGGGAAAGGTGTAGTGGCTGTGCTAAAACTCCATTAAGGTTCCCTGAATCCTAACCAGTTAACTGAAAAAAAGTGTTGCACTCCATGAACCAAGGGTAATTGCAATTGCTCTAGTCAGACGAGAAGCCCTTGTGGGACACCTACCATGGAGCTAGTTGATGTTTAGAGACCTCAGTTGTCAAATTAAGACATCGATCTTGTAGATTGATCCTCGTGGGGACGGCCGGTACCTTCCATTATGGGGTGGGCTCTGGGAAACATAAACGATAGACCCCGTGTATTCTTATGAGTGCTAGGTGAATCCGTCTAGGATAGTTCCCCTTAGCTGCTACTAAGGAATTGTTAGGTAGGCACGTGACAGATAAGGTGCCATTCATTTTAGAGGAATGCCACGATTTAGCATGTGGGGTCATTTTTTTGGACATCTTACTACCCTGAAGGCTTTATGTGTTGGATATTGGTGGCTTATAGTTTTCCAAGATGCTTTTGACTATGTAAAGCATTGTAATATCTGTTAGATGCACATCAATAGGGAACATCGTGAGTAGTGATTTAATCCCATTCTAGTGAGTTTGCCTTTGAAAAGTGGGGCATTGATTATATTAGACCTATGTTTCCTTCATCTATAACACGGAAGTATTATATCATTGTAATGATTGACTATTTTATGAAATGGTTTGAAGCTCATGCTATGATGATGGATAATGCTAAGGAAACAACCAGTTTCATTCTTGAATAGATTGTTTGCCATTTTGGTTCACCCAAAGAATTAGCGTTTGACCATGGAATAGATTTCTTAAATAACATTATAGAAGCTTTGATTGAGACTATGAAAATTAAACGTAATAAAACTACAGCTTATAACCCCCAACCAAATTGGTAGGTAGAGAGCACCAATAATAAGCAACTTGTGGGGATTTACTCCAAGATTGTGTTTAAAGGCAAGCATGATTGGGATAAGAAACTTTATGTGGTTGTGTGGGCTTACAACATGACATTCAAAAGAGTGATATGTCACCCCCCATTCAAGTTAGTATATGATGGCGAAGAGTATCGTACCCTTGAAGTTTGAGTTACCTACCTTGAGATTTGCTTTAAATCATTCTTTAGGTATGGTAGAAGCATTGCAAGAGTGGTTCACTTATTTAGCACATCTTAATGAAATTTGATTGCAGACTTTGTTGCATCAAGAGGTAGGGAAGAAGCAGATGAAAGTGCTACATGATTTGTGTGCCAAGAAATATAAAATTATTAAGAGACAATTGGTCTTATACTATGATGCATGTCATAATCTATTCCTAAAAAAGCTAGAACCCAAGTGGGATGGTCCTTATTAAATTGTTCATGCAAGGAAAAATGGTTCTATAGTCCTTTCAACAAACTTGCAAGCGTTAGAATTTAAGGCTAAAGTGAACCTCAATCGGATGAAGGTCTATTATGTGTAGGGACTGCCATAGGACTTGGTGCCTTTGCAAGTATTTTAGGAACCAAATTAAACTTGTAGAGTGTATCAAGGCTATAAGATGGGAAAAGTCATTCCTTATCTTGAATATCCATACTTAGTGCAGTGCTACCACCAAGGTAGATTCATTTGGTGGAGAAAGGGTTACCACATTATAGAGTGGCTAGATGTATATTTCACATGGGATATTAAGGTCTATTGCCACCATTGTCATAGGGTTCTTTCTAGTATACCTATTGAGTTTAGTGAGGAAGAAGAGATTGTACTTGTAACACATCCCCTCTCTTGACTAGACTTGGTCTATACATTGTATTTTGATAGAGATTTTTGAGCACTCTCCGAGCATTGAGTGTAGGGGTTATCATTAAAGACCCCCATCATAGAGTGATTATGAAAATGGAAGTTTATTTAGGTCCCACTTTCACTAATAATATGGAAAAATACATAAGCTTACTCATGGGGGTAAATTTAGCCAAATATGGTAATACTCATCATTTATTGATGAAAGGTAGCTTGCAATTGGTTATCAACTAGTTGAATGGGACCTATAGTGTGAGGGACCCCATTCTGTGAATGTACTATCATGCAACCATGGACATGTTAGAGATCTTTGAGTAAGTGACTTGTCAATTGATTCTCCGTCATTAGTGGAATTGCTTTGCAGATTTCGTAAGTAATTATGCATTTTTTAAATATTTATTTCTTAACTATGATCCTAAGAATATTCTAAAACTACAGGATGATATCAGCCTAGGGCTACTTTGGGGACTACTTATTAATATGTCTTGCTTTGGCCGTCAATGGTTAATGTGGATAACGAGTCAGGTAGCAAATGATTACCTTTTGATCCTTTCATAAATGCACTAGATCATTCAATGTCATACTTGTCAGATGTCCCTTGCTATTTATGTATGTGATTTGGCCAAAAACTTAAGCCATCTAGTGTAGGGCTTGAGTGGCCCATCCCTTGTCTAGGTTTTGTGCTTTAGGAGAGGCTTTGAGGTGATCAAGGAATTAAATTAGAATTATTTTGTTGATATTATTTCTTTCTTGATATATTATATTAGACCAAGAGGGCCAATTTCATTTCCTTCGTATGGGTGTGTTTAACCTCTGGGCTATTTGAGTTTGGTCTTACAAGCTAGTCCATTCATAGTCTAGGACAGTGTTTTGTGCACCAATTGTAGATTTTGAGATGAAGAGATAGGGATCACTCGTCTATCATATTCCATGGATCTGAGGGCAAGATTTGGGCTTGAGATTGAGTGTCCTTGGTGAGTAGAATGCCTTGACTACTAGTTTCTTACTTGAAGGTGCTCATGGGATGTGATTTTGGGTGCCATCCTTGTTAGTTTGATGGACAATAGTAGGTGGCCGTGTTTCTTTTGTGAGGTAGCTCACCTAGTTAAGAGGGTTCTGTTTGATTGCTTGTCATGAAGGAGAGCATATGTGAAAGAGATAGAGTGTGAGAGATAGTCGATTTTCTATGAGAAACATTATATCTACATGATAGAGACTATGAAGACTATGAAGTTAATAAAATATTAATACTATGTGATGATTTCCATTCAAATTTTATCATACTTTTATGCTCTCTTATTCTTTTGATGGATTTTATGAAGAATGTGTCAAAGATTTGTTGTGATAAATCTATGGAAGAATTACTATATGATACTGCATGAATATTTGAGAAGATTGGTATTTTTTTCTTCTTGTGGTTGATTAAACTATAAAGAACATGCTTGTTGATGATACAAGATAGATTTTCTTGAAGTACATTCCCCATTTTTCTTGGTGTTCCTCTCTTGGGGCTCCATGTTTTTGGTGCATAGCAGCGAGGAAAATTGCCATGAAGAAGCACCAATAGAGGTTGAAAATGAAACAAGTGGCATGGTTTAATAGGAAGAAAAGCAATGGAAGATTTGAGAATCCTTGCAACTATTGAAGAATTGGAGATCTTCATTGCCAGCAAACCACTTTTTACAAGAACTGCATCCCTCAATGGTGGAAGCATGCCACTATCTTAATGCGAGCTCTATATGTGACAGATCGAATCCATTGTCTTTTGAAGCTATAGAAAGTTGTATCACAATAGCCAATTGTTTTCCATAAAACTTAAAAGAGAAGCAAAAACATAGAGAATGACCATCCATGGGATATTTGGCATTCATTGAAGATTTTCTAGACATTATTAAGTGAGAGATTGTGAAGAAGCTTCAAGAGTCATGGTCAATTGAAGTTCATAAGAATAAAAAGAAAAAGAGTTGGATTCTATTCATGGATGCTCAAAAACAAGATATGTGGGATGCTTGCTGCACTGATAACCTTTTATTTATCCAATTGGCAACCCCACAGGAAGTTAGTAGACAGAGTGTTCTTCACAACCTATGCTATCAAAACCCTTTAAACTTTCTATTATCAAGAAAATGGCACTATGGTGATCCTCAAACAATGATATTATTGAAACCCTTTGAAGTTGGTATTATCAAGACAATGGCACTATGGCAATATTTAGAAGAATGAATTTTAATGTCTTCAAAACTGAATATCTTTCCCTTTGTAGTGAAATGAAAGTTGAATTTAGAGACATTAGAAAGAAGGAAGTAGAAGAAATGTTGGCAAGAGAGTCTTCCAAAGACTGAAGCCTTTCTGATTGTGTTTTGTTGAGTACAAAGACAAACTAGATGGAGCTAACTCCCTGAGGAATGGCTTAATCAAGAGGTAAGCAGTAAAACAAGTCAATGGTTAATGTGGATGATGAGTTACATAGCAATTGATTACCTTTTGATCCTTTCATAAACACATTGGATCATTCAATATCATATTTGTGAGATGGCCCTTGATATTTATACATGGGATTTGACCAAAAACTTGATCCATCTAGTGTAGGGCTTGAGTGGCCCATCCCTTGTCTAGGTTTTGTGCATTAGGAGAGGCTTTGAGGTGATCAAGGAATTAAATCAGCATTATTTTGTTGATATTATTTCTTTCTTGATATATTATATTAGGCCAAGAGGCTCAATTTCATTTCCTTCGTATGGGCATGTTTAACCTCTAGGCTATTTGAGTTTGGTCTTACAAGTTAGTCCATTCATAGTCTAGGACAATGTTTTGTGCATCAATTGTGATATTTTCAATACCAAGTGTCTCTATCACCTTGCCTCTTGTTGGTTTTTTCTTTATCTTTTGGGATGAAGAGATAGGGATCACTTGTGTATCATCTTCCATGGATCTGAGACCAAGATTTTGGCTAGAGATTGAGTGTCCTTGCTAAGTAGAATGCCTTGACTGCTAGTTTGTTACTTGAAGGTGCTCATGGGATGTGATCTTGAGTGCCATCCTTGTTAGTTTGATGGTCAATAGTAGGTGGCCGCATTTCTTTTGTGAGGTAGCTTGCCTAGTTAAGAGGGTTCTGTTTGATTGCTTGTCATGATAAAGTCCCCTAATGTGTAAGGGGTTGGGTTTTAAGTGCAACCTATTAGTTGAAATTTGTTGTAAGTCCCATCATAAGAAGAAAAAGGAAAAAAATTTATGTTAGAAGGTACTTGTCACCTTGCAAGGGGGCTTGGTAGATTCTTAAGTTTGAGTCAGACCCAAAGCCGATGCCCTGTCTTCCTTGGGGTAAGACCTAGCTATGGGATTACAAAAGGGGGAAAAATTTTTCTACATTTGTGCGTCACTTTGCAAGATTTTGGTAGGTTTTTGGGTTTGACTTAGGAGACTATTGAGGGTTGATATGAATGTGTTTTTAGTTGTCTTTTGTTGGATTTTTGGGCAATTTTTATATGATTTGAATGATGATTGATTGTTTTGGAAGTGTTTGCGAGAGTTTTGGATAAGGTTGAATATGCATGAGAAGCTCATGATGTTTTTCAGTAGAGATATGATGTGTTGAAAGGCTCCGTTGAGAGCACCTGATAGGTTTTGATTGGTTCTATTGAGCTTCTATTTTCTTCTTATTTCTTTCTATATGAGAGATTGAAATGATTATTGATGGTATTTAAGAGTGTTCGGAAGCTTATTGAATGATTCTTCATGGTTTCTAATGGTTTTAGTTGAGTTGAATGCTTTCTAATGAGCTTCTGTATAGTACTATTGAGCCTGAGGGGGTCCACCTATAAGAAATCATCTATATAACGTACATTCAAAGGATATTAAGAAATACCATTTCTTTACATGCTATAAGGCCTTACAATGACCCCTTTTACTTTCCTAAACTTATGATTTTTTTTAAAATTATAATTAAAAATCCATTTTGTAAATATAATCCCATAACTTGTACTAAATTTAATACCCTTTCTTTTGAACTCACGTGGTATCTTACATATTCTATAAGGTGGAGTCCCCGGGCTGTTGAGCTTCTATACAGCCTTTGTCTTTGTTCTGTTTTTGTTTTGTATACTTATGTTAGTGTTCTAAAGGATGAATGTGTAGCCTGGGAAAGTTTTCTAATCTTAGGAAGAGATGAATACAAGTTCAAAATAGCTTAAAGAAGCAGAAGAAGTAGCTATTGTTGGTGCTGATGAAGACTCAAGTGAAGACTGAAGTGACAGTGACACTGTTGAGCTACGAAAGGACACTGTAGTGGCTCTAGTGACCCTTCATATCGGACATACTCAATTGGGAGGGGTGTCCACAACCAATGAGATATTATGTATGATTATTCTTCATTATTCCAATGTACTATTGAAGAAGAGCATATGTGAAAGAGATAGAGTGTGAGAGATAGCCGATTTTCTATGAGAAACATTGTATTTACATGATAGAGACTATAAAGACTATGAAGATGATAAAATACTAATAATATGTGATGATTTCCATTCAAAGTTGATCATTATTTTATGTTGTCTTATTCTTTTGATGGATTTTATGAAGAATGTGCCAAATATTTGTTGTGATAAATCTGTGGAAGAATTGCTATATGATATTGTGTGAATATTTGAGAAGATTGGTATTGCTATTCTTCTTGTGGTTGATTAAACTATAAAGAACATGCTTGTTGATGATACAAGATAGATTTTCTTGGAGTAGATTCCCCATTTTTCTTGGTGTTCCTCTCTTGGGGCTCCATGTTTTTGAGGCAGAGCACAGAGGAAAATTGCCATGAACAAGCACCAATAGAGGTTGAAAATGAAACAAGTGGCATGGTTTAATAGGAAGAAAAGAAATGGAAGATTTGAGAATCCTTGCAACTATTGAAGAATTGGAGATCTTCATTGCCAGCAAGCCACTTTTTACAAGAACTGCATCCCTCAATGGCGGAAGCATGTCACTATCTTAATGCAAGCTCTATATGTGACATATCGATCCCATTGTCTTTTGAAGCTATAGAAAGATGTATCACAATAGCCAATTGTTTCCCATAAAATTGAAAACAGAAGCAAAAACATAGAGGATGACCATCCATGGGAGATTTGGCCTTCATTGAATATTTTCTAGACATCATTAAGTGGGAGATTGTGAAGAAGTTTCAAGAGTCATGGTCAATTGAAGTTCACAAGAATAAGAAGGAAAAGAGCTGGAATTTGTTCATGGATGCTCAACAACAAGATATGTGGGATACTTGGTGCACTGATAACCTTTCGTTTGTCCAATTGGCAACCCACTGGAAGTTAGTAGATAGAGTGTTCTTCACAACCTATGCTATCAAAACCCTTTGAACTTTGTATTATCAAGACAATGGCACTATGGTGATCCTCAAACAATGATATTATCGAAACCCTTCGAAGTTGGTATTATCAAGACAATGGCACTATGGCGATCTTCAGAAGAATGAATTTTGATATCTTCAAAATTGAATATCTTTCCCTCTGCAATGAAATGAAAGCTGAATTTAGAGACATTGGAAAGAAGGAAGTAGAATAAATGTTGGCAATAGAGTCCTCCAAAGACTGAAGCCTTTCTAATTGTGTTTTGTTGAGTACAGACAAACTAGGTTGAGCTACTCCCTAAAGAATGGCTTGATTAAGATGTAAGCAGTAAACGAGTCCAGAGATACATGAGAAGAGAAAATGAAAAAATCAAAGCTGAGAATAAGCTAGCAACAACAAAAGTGGCCTTTGAGGCCCTTGTAGCACTCTTTACAAAAGTTCCCACGGTGGCTCAAAGTCCCCTTCCTAGTCAGATCCATCATAGAAATATTCATGAGATAGGCCAACAAATGTAGTCCCATTGCCCATCTTTAAGGGAGAGTACAATGAAGACCTTGATCTTCATGTAGCCAAGTTCATGGTAGTATGTGTAGCCAACAATGCCAGAACTCCCCAGCATTGGTTGGTGATATTTCCCACCACTTTCAAAGGTGCGGTATTTCAGTGGTATGAGACACAATTAGTAAGAACTTTTGGCACATGGTACAACTTGAAGTTGGCCTTTCTCACTAAATTCATGCATGAAAGTTTTGAAGAGCAAATGCGAGAGGAGTTTATGAACTTAAGTCAGTCCTTTAGTGAACGGGTGTAAGCATATGTCTCTAGAGTGGAATCCCTATATTGAAGAGATGGACCAATTATCACTTGGATGAAGGCATCCAAAGGGAGTTTTTCTTAGAGGCCTATAACCAAAAGTTTGTAAGTTTGTGGAATTGAGAAGACCAGTCAACCTACAAGTTGCAATGAAAGGTGCAAGATTGTATGATGAAGTTGAAGCAAGGCTATCGATGACCTGAAGAAGAGGAGACTTACTTCCTCTGATGCCAGAAATGGTATACCCACCAAATGCAGTATCTCAAATGATGGTTCAACCACAATAATAGTGGCCTCAAATAGTTCCCCCAATAGCAACTCAACAACAACAATGGAACCCTGCTAACTAAAACCAACAACCACCAGTCTCAATAGGACTTGAAATCAAAATTAGAACATAGGATCCTCTAGATCAACCCAACCAATTTATGTAGTGATCATGGAGGCTTCCCAAAATCCTACTACGAGTACTCGAGGAGGAGAAAATTTGAAGGAATATTTGTCCAGTTTAATTGGGGCATCGAGAAAGAGTTGACAGATGTGATTATAGAACACCTGTCGATGCTGAAGGCGAATACCGCCAATATATCCAGTCCTGCAAGAAGTGGAAGAGATGTGATGCAAACTAATACACAGAGTGAAAAGTGCTATCAAACAGACATTTAGCCAATGAATATACAAAAAAACCAACTATCCTTGGGTTTTCCTCTCAAAGTTACAGAGAGAACAACAGTTTGGCAATGGCTAGAGATTAGAAGTTGAGTGTTATAGATGTGGAAAAAAGGGACACATCTCACCAAATTTCCCAAACACTAGAAGGTCCATGGACTACAAACCCTTATGCAATCAATGCAAAGGAGAAGGCCACACTGCAGAAGACTCTCCCAGTCTAGCTCCTATGAAAGCTAATAGCGCTAATAACCAATAGAAGGCCCAAGAACCTGCTTTCAACTTGGTGGAATTGGGAGTTACCACAATAACGCGTGCCAAGAAAAGAGAACCCAAAATTCCAAAAGAGAACATGTCCCCTACCAAAATGGTGAAGTTCAATCTTCCAAAAGAGAAACAAAACAATACAAAAAAGAATGGTATAGTACAGACCAGTCCAATAGTACAAAAGAATACAGAGATAGTTACAAAGACAAGACCAGAGGTCTAAGAGATAGAGGATACCGAACTACCCTTAGTGATAGAAGAAGTGCAAATGTTACCACTACTAGAAGAAAGAGGAAAGGTGAAAGTGGGTGTTGCCTTGTTCCTTAGTTGATTGGAGAAGGCCATTGATCCCATTAAAGAGTATGACTTGGTCAAAGACCTAGACACCTTCAAACCAAACCTAACATTTCAACAATTGTTTGCTAATATTGTCTCCCACCTACCAAAAGAAATTTAAAAGCATATTGAGAAGAAGACGTGCTTATGAATTGCTCCCATAGTTGCCACCAAGTCCAATAAGGCCTAGAGCCTCTAAAAGAAGTAGATGTGGCTAACACCTCTCTGGATCCTGGTACCCCAAAGATTGGCATGTGGATTAAAGGTTGCTTTATTGGAGACACATTAATTGATGGAAATTCATCAATGAACATAATGATGGATATGACAATGAAGGACCTAGGCATGAAAGGCATGCAATCTACACTGTGGCTTATAAGATTGATAGACCATAGAAAAATTAATTCTTTGGGAATTCTCCCATATGTGAAGCAACCCTAGCAAGAAGAGACTATTGGCTAACCTATATGGTAGTAAAAGCTAATTCCTATGCGACCTCATATCCTTTGCTATTGGGAAGACCATGGCTTTTTGAAGCAGAAGCGTGAATGGGTTGGTTTAAAGGAACCCTAACCCTAAGCAAAGAACCTAAAAAAGTGGTACTAAAGTTGTATGACTCACAGAAAGGTAATGGATCCACTTCTATCAAGACTCCCCCAATGAAGTTACAAATGGTATATCAGTAGATGAAAAAGCTGTCAAACAGATATTTTCCAAAAAAACAAAGGCCCAGTCTATGATAGTAGGCACTGTAAGACAACTCTCGAAAGAAGCAAAGTCCTTGTCTATGGGTGAATACTTGCTGCATGAACTAGGAGTGACTTCTGAAATCACCTCTAACAATGAGATAGAGGCCTGGATGTATTGTTCTCCTTGTAACATGGTTGTATGAGAGCCAAAGACAGAAGCAGAGGCAGAGTCAGGAGCAAAGTTAGACGTAGAAGCAGAAGCAGAGGATACAATAGAGAATCTATTCTTCTCTTACAGAGCCTCTACTGAGGCAGAGACTGAGTCTAAAGAGGACGATGATGATAATGTAGAAAAAGATTATGGAAGTGAATTGGAAGAATTTATCCAGCTTGACAAGGATGCAAATGAGGAGGAAGTTTCAAAGGCTACAGAAGGTGAAAATCCCATGCTATTGGACAAAATGACTCTAGTATCCTTTGGATTAGTAAATGAATTGCATTATAGGCAAAACCTTCATAAGAAATGGATTAAGCAAAATAAGACTTCCTTCAGTCGTGGCTCTTGTCACCCTAATTTTCCCTTCTCAAGAAAGGATGATGACAATGCACCTTGCTAGTAACCACCAATTCGATAGCTCAAGTAGAACTTCGAAGGTTTCTATTATTGTGTGACCTTCTTGGAGGCATCCTCAGAAGATGAGTCCTCGAGCCAAGAGGTAACTAATCCCCAAACCAAACTCGAAATAGTCGTGATACCATTTTAGTATCCCAAGGAGTCAGTTGAGTCCCCATGGAAAGAGGAAGTCGGCGGTTCCAAAGGAGCATTCAAAGAGGAGATCACTCTCTTGAAGGAGTCAGATCTATACCCAGAAGCAGTCCATGGGACCTTCATCCACAAAGTGGAAGGTGAAAGCAATTAACTTTCGTGGATATAGATGGAACTGAACGTCACCTAAAGGTGGGAACTAGTCTTCCAGAGAAGGAGCTATTGGCCCTGCATGACCTTTTGAAGGAGAACTTGGACGTGTTTACATGGTCATATAAAGATCTAAAGGGGATTTATCCCACAGAGTGTTAGCATCACATCGACCTGATGCCAAGCATGTGAGGCAAAGACAGAGGCCTATGAATCCAAATTACTCAGCCTTGGTGAACTGTTGAAGCTTCTCAAAGCTAAGTTTATCTATCCAATGGCCAATAGTGAATGGGTTTTGCACATTGTGGTAGTACCCAAGAAGAATGGAAAGCTATGAATATGTCTGGACTTACGAAAGCTGAATTCCAAGACTAAGAAGGATCATTCACCTATCCCTTTTACAGGCCAACTATTGGACATGAACTCTATTCCCTCTTGGACATATTTAGTTGATAAAATCAAGTCCATATCATAGAAGAAGATCAATCCAAAATAACCTTCACAATAGAATGGGGGACCTATTCTTACAAAGTGACGCTATTTAGGCTCGCTCTTGCTACCTTTTAAAGAGTAATGATGGTCGCATTCCAAAATCACTTTCACGATTTCATTGAGATATACCTGGATGACTTTCGTATCTATAGCCTAATCCGTGAGCATTGGGGACACCTGGAGTAGTTCTTTCACAGATGTTGAGAGTATGGGATTTCTCTCAATCCTGACAAATGCATCTTCAGAGTTTTCTTGGGTCAAATTGTCTCTACACAAGGGATAGCAACATACCCTACAAAGATTGAGAAGATTGTACCTCTAACATCACCAATCAAATCGCAAACAGTTGAGGGGATTTCTTGGCCGTGTGGGCTATTACAGATGGTTCATTGTGCACTTTGCAACAAAGGTAGTCCCCTTCCATAAGCTCCTAAGTAAATATGCAATGTTTACGTGGATTGTTGATTGTGACGAAGCATTCAACACCCTAAAGTAGTGTTTGATTGAAGTACCCATCTTGCAATCTCCTAATTGGACAAAGGAATTTCATATGCACGCTGATGCATTAGTAGAAGCTTTAGGCATGGTCTTATGTCAAAAGGGCTCCTCGAAGTTAGACCAATCCATTTACTATGTAGACCATTAAGGAGTTCAATTTTAAAGTGGTGGCCAAACCCAGTCACCCCTATGTGTTTGACCGATCATCTATCGCATTCCCCTCACAGTGACAAAGAAGAGCAAGATTACCCAAATCTTTTGGATGCTTCTCTCTTTCTGGTTGAAACTGTAACCCCATGGTATGCAGATATAGCTAACCTATTGGCAACTCAATAGTATCCTCCTGGCATCTCTAGTCATGAGAAGAAGAAGCTTCTGTTGGAATCAACCCCTTATACCTTGTTAGGTGGCACTCTATACAAGAAAATCAAAGATGGTGTTGAGAATATGTGTTGCAGGAGACAAGATCAAGATAGTTCTAAAAGCATGTCATGACGAGCCCTGTGCAACAGGAAACTTTGCACGTGAAGGGATAGCTAGGAAGGATTTGCTCACATGATACTAGTGGTGACCGACCCTCCACAAAGATGCCCACGACTACTACAAATGTTGTGGTTCTTGCCAATGGATGGGAACTCCTACCAAAACCAATGCTTTGCCATTACAGTCTATCCTTTCCCTCAAGTCATTCGAGAAGTGAGGCATAAACTTTGTGGGCCCCATCCATCTGCCAACCATAATGAAGCAGAATATATACATTTTGGTTTGTGTCGATTGTGTCAGAAGTGGTGTGAAGCCAAAGCTCTAAAGTAGGATGATGGCAACATCGTGGCCCTATTTTTGTATGAGAACATCATCACCCATTTTGGCATGACAAAGATACTCACTTTCTAAACAAGATTATGGAAGAAGTAACAAAGCTTTATAAGATACACCATTGCAAGTCCACACCCTACTACCCCAGGGCCAACGGCCAAGTCAAAGTTACCAATCATACCCTTTGCCCAATCCTAATACGAGGACAATTGCTTCACATCGTTGCGTGATTGAGATGATTGACTTACAAAGGCTCTCTAGGCATACAAAACCTCCCATACGGCTGCTACAGGACAGCCACCCTTCCAACTGGTGTATGGTAACAAAAGCCATTTTCCATGTAGAGCTAGAATTGCCTTCCCTATGAGTGGCTAACTAAGAACACCTAGGTGATGACGAGTCCTTGTATCACCGTCTCTTGCCCTTAGAATGTCTAAAGGAGACTCATAGGATTTCCCTACAGTGTGTAGAGACAACACATACTTGATGAAAGGCTTACAATGACAATTCATCAAGCATAAGGAATTCAAGGAAGGTGACTTAGTCCTGGCCTATGACTCGAGTTTTAGCAAGTTCCTAGGATAACTACAACCACCTTGGATGGACCCCTATAAGGTACTTGTTGTCAACCCTAATGGATCTGTTCAAATATAAACCATGGATGCACTTGTGATCCCTTTCTAATTAATGGCTATCACCTAAAGAAGTACTTTCCTTCCTAGGGATCTTGACAATCATAGCCAATAGTTCCCCTCCTTTTGAGACATCTCTCCTTCCTACTTCTTATGCTACCTATTAATGTCCATCATTCTCATCATCCTGATGAGGTAGCCTCATTCTTCTAGCCCCTCAACCACCTCCCACCTCCACTTTGCTCTCTTCTCGGTTGATCTAGTAGAGGTGGTGAGGATGGTTCTGATACATGGTATTCCTACCATTCTTCTATTTGAATATTAAACAAAGAAAAAAATAAGTTTAATATATATATATATACATATATATATATATATCGGTCATGGGAGAAAATGACTTTGGTCCTTGTCATGTTGACTTGTGAAAACACCCTCACGAGTAGGAAACAAATATTAAATATTAAATATTAAATATTTAAAAAAATATCAAATTTGTTATGAAAAAAAGGAAGAGATTTCCTGTTATAATGCCTCATTTCAAGAAAAGGTGATAAACACCCTTGGACGGGAAGCTGGTTTTGGAAAAGGTGGAAACACCCCATAGTACAGATCAGTTGATTCCTCAGTCGACCTTCTAAGATGAAATTTGGAAGCTACCTCTCTTGGCACGCTATATCATGTAACTCCATTATTGCATTCGACACCTACAACAAACAACATCTCTCACTTGCAATCAAAGTTCTAGATATGTTGGCTACCTCCTTGGATACGCCTCTTCATCAATAGATACAAGTTGACATCAATCAGATGAAGCCGATCTTCATCAAGAATCCCTTGAGTGATGCAAGCTTTCATCCTAATTGTATGGGGATGTGAGTGTGGGTTGCCCTCTGTATTTATCAAATGAGTGTGGGATAGAGGGTGGGGTGAGTGGCCAATCCTTACCCTTTTAAATCCAAAAGAGAGGTGAGATGTGTGAATGGAGTATTGCATGCACGGGCTGGGCCTCTCAATACACGGGCGAAGTATTTCTACCCCGCATATGTTGATGACAATCTACATCAACCAACGAAATGGGCGAAGTATTTCTACCCCTATCTCTTGCATTCATTTATATGTATATCATGTTTTAAATGTGGGGATGTATGGGTATGGGCTATGGTCAAGTCTTAGGCCCTTGTCGATTAGTCCAATTGATTTGTTTACATTTTACATGTGGGGACACCTCCCTGCATGTCTCATTTGCATACATTCATGAACACCCTATTCATTGATGTTTACATAATATCCTATTTTCTTTATGTCTTATTAAGGTTCCTTCCTCAACCACCCAACCTATTTTACCCCGTTCCTATGGTCTTTTCTTATCATTTTGGTTATTTCATCATTTGGTTGATCCTCCATGTAAATGCATCCTATGTTCACCAAAATTGCAATCTTCCCTTACAGTCCTATTCATCCCTTTAAACTGGCCACTTTTCCTTTTTATGATCCTCAGTTCCAAGCAACGGTTCATGAGTTATTAATTTTGAAGAATTTTACGCGAATCCGATGTGTTTCCATGCGAATGTGTCTTTTTCGTGCCAAAACTGTAGTTTTATCTAATAGCCCTAATCATTCCCTTTTCTTTGAAACTTTTTCTTTTTATAGCCCATCTTTCCAATGCACAGATTGGCAATTATTTATTTTTGTGTATTTGCGGGTTAATTTTTAAGCGGTTTTTGCATTTTTTTCCATGTGAACATGCTCTTTTGTCATCAAAATGAAATCCTATTTGGAAAGCCTAGAGTTATTAGTCCCCTCGAATAATTTTCATTTTTCCTCCCCTCCTTCTAACCTACCAATTTTTTTTAAATATTTAATGCGTTTTTGCTCCTTTTTCCATGTTAACACACCTTTCTTTGGAATTGCATGCCCGGATCCCTTCAAATTAAATTTTTCATAAAATTTTTGTTCCGTTGCCCCTTGCGTGTCATATAAATGACTGGTTTTTGCCTCATAATGCGTGTTGAGCATTTGACATGTTACAAACACCTGACTGTATCAGCTTTTCCCTTGCTCCTATTTGTTCTTGTTTTACCGCAAATTTTTTTACCCCCTGCCCACGTTGGTGTGCAGGATAGGGAGCATGCTTATTTATTTTTTAAAAATATTAACATTTTTAAAAAATACTTCTACTCTCCCTCAATTGTCCCATTTCCTCGTCCCATATCTCCTTCTCTCTCTTCCCTCTCTCTTTCTCTCCCTCAGACCCTCCTCCTTTCCCCTCTCCCCCCACCCTCCTCCCTTCTTTCGCCATCTTCTTCTTCTTCTTTCTCCCCTCTCGCTTCCTCCTCCTTCTCCCTTACTTCCTCCTCCCCCTTCTCCTCGGCTCTCCGCCTAGGTGGTCGCTTGAGTTGTTGCCGCCTCCACGAGCCATCTTCGCTCATTGTGCACCATCCTTTGGTTGCCACAGTTGGCACTCCCACCTCGTCTTGTCCACTCCCCATACCACCCTTCCCCTTGTTCGCTCCTTTGCCTAGCACTCTCCCTCCTTGTGAACCCCCACCCTACCCATATCCCTTACCCCTTTTCCCCTATTGTCCACCATCAAATTAATAAGGCAGCAAAGCACTTGCTTGGTATTTGGTATGTGTGATTCAACTGATTCAGGCCCCAAAAATGTTGTGATGAATCACATCGCTCCTCTTCCAAATCGATTACTGGCTGTTGGGTCTAATTGGTCTTCTTCCCTTTTTACAACATCTTGAGCACTTGAAATAAACATCCAGTTGACAAATCCAAGTCTCTTATGTCTCGATATAGAACTATTTTTTCTTTAGAACTTCCCCATATGCTAAAGACACCTTCTTTTAGGGAATCCTCATTTACTAGCTAATCTATCAAGGTGTAATGTCTCTGACAGATAGCTTGAAGGAGCATGCTAATGACATGAAACGATCACAAAGTCTGGATCTTTCTTGCTAGGACATGAAGGCCGACACTAGTGGAGATCTTTCACATGGACACCTTTGAGCTCTTAAGTTCTAGTTGCAGAGGTGATGCAACACTACATATAGGCTTCATAGGGCCTATTCTGATGGGGTTTTTGTAAGGGGTTCTTCCATGTGTTTTACGGGAACTACCCCTACTAATCAGGCTAAGATCGCCAAGTTGAAATTGACCGGTGAGGCATGCATGTGGTGGAAACAGTGGTGTAAAGACCAGAGACTTACTGAGACAACTATTACCTAGGAAAAGCTAAAAGAAGTTGTGCGTGGTTGGTATTTGCCACAAACTTATCGCACACTAAAAATAAATGAGTTCTTTCACTTAAGACAGTTGGAAATGAGCTTGGAGGCATATTACTCAAAGTTTATTTCACTACTTAAATATGCGCCTTCCATGACTATTGCCCAACAGGTGTCTAAGTTTTTTTATGGATTGAATGCTCCTCTAAACAGACACCTTGAATCCTCGAGGAAGTTACTATATGTATATCCTCCACATCATGTGCATTCAAGAGCTATTTATAAATATTCTTATCTGTGAATGTTTCCTGAATAAAACATAACCCTTTTCTATTCAATATGTGAATAACCCCTTTAAATTACACCCTTATGTATGTAAAAAATGTATTAAAATTGTATTTTAAAAATACCTAATTTTGAACTCACATGATGCACACATATATTTGTGAGTAACTTACCCGAGCTTGAATCTCTGCAGCCAACTAATCTGCAAGATGCTTTGATTCGTGCAACACCTCTTGATCACGAGATTTAGTCAAAGGCAAGGAATAATAGGCTCTAGAATTAAAACAAATGGACTTCATGGGGCTATATTAAGTGAGTCCAAGGTCACCGTCCACCTAGTCAAGGAAAGAGGGCCAAAACAAATGCAATCGAGAACTTCATACCTATGGGAAGTAATTCTAGAGAACCTAGGTGTTTCCACTGCAATGGGCCAAGCCACTTTAAAAGACATTGCCCAAAGCTTGGCCAAATTTCTTGCCAAGGACCATATAGAGGTCAAAACCAATTTTCAATTGCAAAAGGAAAAGCATCTGCTGTAATTCTTAAAGACCATTAATTCACGCCACTATGGAAGCCGATATGGAGAGAGCATCAGAAACCCAACTATGGAAGCCGATATGGAGAGGGCATTAGCTCACGCCACCCTCCATAAGAAAGGCCCAAATCACCAGTTTGATTCAAACACCAGCAGAATATCAAGGTAAGTCTTTTAAAATTCTGATTGACTGTGGAAGCACACACTTGTTCATGTCACCAAAGTGTGCCAAGAAATTAGGTATAGACACAATACCTACATCTAGGTTGCTTGTGGAACTTGCCAATGGAAAAGAAATCATGTCTAGCAAACTTGCTCTAAAATGGGATTTAGAATTGTGAATTTAGGGGCCTACAAATGTCTATTGGGTATGGACTGACTAATCCCCAATGACACACATATTCAGCGCAGAAAAGGCCAGGTGACTTTTCAAAACCTAAAGAGGGAAAAAGTCATGACCCAAGGTGAGGCAGGAAAGCCCAAGGTTCAACTAGCCAAATCATCTTGCATAATAAAAGGGTTAAGAAAAGGATTACCTATGTATCTCATAAAATTAAATAAGGTTGAGTAGAATAATCAAGATGAGGGAGAGCCATATTGGCTGAAGGAATATGATAACATATTCCCAAAAGAGCTGAGTGAATTACCACCTTGACAAGAAGTCAATCACAAGATCAGACTTGAACTAGGAGTCCCTTCAATCGCTAAATGATTTCCATGTGAATGTGTCTTTTTCATGCCAATATTGTAGTTTAATGCAATAGCCCTAATCATTCCTTTTCTTGGAAACTTTGTCTTTTTATAGCCCATCTTTCCAATGCACAGATTGGCATGTTACACCTCGTAATGTGTGTCGAGTGTTTGACATGTTACACCTGACTGTATCAGCTTCTCCCTTACTCCTATTCATTCCCATCTTTTTGCAAATTGTTTTACCCCCTGCCCGCATTAGTGCGCAGGACAGGGGGACACATTTATTTTTAGAAAATATTAAAATTTGTAAAAAATACTTCTCCCCTCCCTCAATTGTCCCATTTCCTCGTCCCATATCTCCTTCTCTCTCTCTCTCTCTCTCCCCTCGATCCTCCTTCTCCTTTCCCCTCTCCCCCCACCCTCCTCCCTTCTTTCCCCATCTTCTTCTTCTTCTTTCTCCCCTCCCGCCTCCTCCTCCTCCTCCTCCTCCTCCTCCTCCTCCTCCCTTTCTTCCTCCCTCTTCTCCTCGGCACTCCACTTGGGTGATCGCTTGTGTTGCTGCTACCTCCACCAGTCACCTTCGCTCATAGTGTGCCATCCTTTGGCCGTCATCATCGACACTGCCACCCCATCTTGTCCACTCCCCGTACCCCCCTTCCCCTCGCTCACTCCTTTGCCCATCACTCTCCCTCCTTGTGACCCCCCACCCTGCCCATATCCCGTACCCCTTTCCCCCTATTGTCCACCATCAAATTAATAAGGCAGCAAAGAACTTGCTTGGTATTTGGTATGCATAATTCAACTCAGTCAGGCCCAAAAAATGTTGTGATGAAGCACATTGCTCCTCTTCCAAATCGATTACTAGCCGTTGGATCTGATTGGTCTTTTTCCTTTTTTACAACATCTTGAGCACTTGAAATAAACATCTAGTTGACAAATCCAAGTCTCTTATGTCTCGATAAAGAACTATTTTTCTCCAAAACTTCCCCATATACTAAAGACGCCTTCTTTTAGAGAATCCTCATTTACTAGCCAATCTACCAAGGCAATGCCTCTTAAAAATAGCTTGAAGGTATTTCCCATTTCCATATTTTAGGTTTGTGGACATAGACAACAATTGGCCTACTTTCTTCTACATGAATGTAAATGATATCCATCCTTGAAAATGAAAGATATAATGATATCCTGTTTTGGAAATTGTACATAGCATCTAGTCTATCCTATCGATGCTTATGCATCTCTACTTGTAAACATGTGCCATTTGTAAATATCGTTTACTTGCAAAAATCGTAGCGTATGGCTACTACTGATAATAAAAGATAGCAGCGGCTAGATTTTGTAAAAATATTCTACTCTTTGGCCCATCATTGTTTTACAAATGTAGTAACATATTTAATGTGGAAACGAAGCAAGTTAAGCCACTAAAATTTGATGGCAAGGGAAAAGACTTTGAAGCGGAGGCAAAGATTTGGATTGAGACCATGGAGGACTACTTTACTACCATGGGAACTACCCCTGCTAATCAGGCTATGATCACCAAGTTGAAATTGACCGGTGAAGTAGGCATGTGGTGGAAACAGTGGTGTAAAGACCAGGGGCTTGTTGAGACAGCTATTACCTAGGAAAAGCTAAAAGAAGCTGTGCATGGTCGATATTTGCCACTAGCTTATCGCACACTAAATGACATTGTCTTTTACTCCAGTCAACGAGCTAGAGGTGGTAGAGTTTGTGGAGATTTTCTGGGTCGAGGAGACACTTGAAACACATATGGACATTAGCAGCAAAATGCTTGGCATAGCTCAAATATGTAAGGACAATGAGGATTTGGAGTCTTTAGAGGTAGGGGGAGATCACCAAGAGGCAGAGGTGGTTCCTGGTAGTTGCATGAGCGACTAGTAGGGATAAAGACTGTCATTATTGCAAAAGATATGGGCATATTGCGAAGGACTACCATAAAAAGCAAGCTGACATGAAGGCAAAAGGTAGGCAACATGGTCATTATGCATCTTCTAGTGATACTCAGGATGACCAAGGAGATAGATTGTTTGCTATGCAGCATGTATCTAAGAATACATCTAAGGAAGGAAAATATGAGAAATGGTACATAGACTCAGGATCATCCAATCATATGACTCCTCATGGTGAATGGTTGTATGATTTGCTTGTCAATTTGGGAAACAAGTGAGATTTCCATTCATGAAACATGTCAGAAATAGTTCTCAGCCTTTGCAATTGATACATTTAGATGTATGGGATCCTGTCCATAATGCATCTTTTGGTGGTGCTAGGTATTATGTATTCTTCATTGATGATTTCAGCCGATACACATGGCTATACATTCTGAAGCACAAGGATGAGGTGCTCAATGTCTTTAAGGACTTTAAGAAACATGCTGAAAATAAACTTGGATGTTATATCTCATGTTTGAGATCTAATGGAGGTGGAGAATATGTATCCAGAGAGTTTGATAGGTACCTTGCTAAATATGGCATAAAAAGATATCTCACATGTAGTTACACACCTCAGCAGAATGGTGTGGTAGAGAGAAAAAATTGGATGCTTATGGAAGCTGCTAGGGCAATGCTCAATGAAAAGAATTTGCCAAATGTTTATTGGGATGAAGCAACGGTTACTGCAATTTATGTGCTGAACCAAACACCTACAGCTGGGATTCATGAGTTGACTCAGTATGAGAAATTGTATGGGCATAATCCCGATATTAGTTGCCTAAAAGTATTTGGTTGCATTGTCTACATACATGTGCCTGATGAAAAGAGGATGAAGTTAGACTCAAAGACTGTCAAAATTGTTTTTCTTGGCTATGCATAGGAGAGAAAGGCTTACAAATGCTATGATCCATCCACTCTGGGAAACCTTGATCAATAGGGATGTAGTTTTTGATGAGTTGGCCTCATGGTATGGTAATATGAATGCTGTGGTCTCTGATGGACCAGCCAGCCCTACCTATGCTAAAAATTATCCTTCAGCTATAGTACGTTTATGAGTGGCCTAATAGGTGATGGTTCATGTACTATTAGTCCTTGGACAAGACAACTCCAGAGTCGTACTACTGCATCCACTATCGCATATATGTTAGTGAGGGGGAGATTGGATAAAGGCAAATAAAAGATGTTTGATGATGTGACTGGCCTGCTTATATCTAGATATGAGTCACCTAGCATAGTGATAGTATTGATAGTGAATTGGGCATACCATCATTAATAACACCTAGTGTGAGGAAAAGCAGGTATGTGCTGCCTCATGAGAGGTAAGCCCAGAGTGCGCCGCAGTTGAGGAGGTCTAAAAGGGTCAGAAAACTCGTTGATAGGCTGACATACAGTGGGTATTCACCTAAAAATTATGCATATATGACTAAAGTGTCATGCTACAAAGAGCTTACAAAGTTTAGTGAGGTAGTGCAGTGAGAATTGGTGTGCCGCCATGGATGAGGAATACGCAACATTGGCTGAAAAGGAGACATGGGAATTGGTTTGTTTGCCTGAAGGCAAAGTATCCATTGGTTGCAAATGGGTTTCTAAAGTGAAATGCAAGTCAGATGGTTCTTTGGAAAGGTATAAAGCATCGACTGGTTGCAAAGGGATTTGCGTAGCAGTATGGCCTAGATTATGAGGAAACTTTTAGCCCGGTTGCCAAGATGACAATGGTGAGAACAATTTTTGAATTAGCGGCTTCTAAGGGCTGGAAATTATGGCAGGTGGATGTCAAAAATGCATTCTTGAATGGTGACTTGCTTGAAGAGAACTTGAGGATTATGTACACCTTGACTATCTGATATATGTGTGTAAGCTTAAAAAGGCCTTGTATGGGTTGAAACAAGTACCGAAAGCATGGAATGCCCACATAAGCACTTATTTGTAGCAGCTTGGTTTTCAAATAGGTCATGCAGATCACATCCTATTTACAAAGAAGACAGAGCATGGTTATAATTTTTTGGTGATTTATGTCGATGATTTGATCATCACTGGAGATGATCATAAGATTGTTGAAATTAAAGCAATGTTATAGGTTGAATTCAAAGTCAAGGATCTTGGTGAGCTAAACTACTTTCTCGGGATTGAGGTTGTGTCTACACCTCAAGGCATATGGCTATTACAAAAACAATATGCTCATGATATGTTGCTAAAATATGGCATGATGGAGTGTAAAGCCATGGAAAGACCATTGGATCAGAATGTCAAACTTGCAGTTGATGTTGGGACTGAGATCAAGAATGTCACTATGTGTAGATAGATGGTGGGTAGCTTGATTTACCTTACTATTACCCATCCTGACTTGAGTTATGCAGTGGGACTGATTAGCCAGTTTATGCAGAAACCTCATAAGCCACTCTTAGATGCAGTCAAGAGGATTATGCGGTATGTGAAGGGTACTACTAATTATGGGTTGTTTTATGAGCATGGGAAATCATTCGACTTATACGGATGCTAATTGGGCTGGTTGTCTCTATGACAGGAGGTCAACTAGTAGTTATGATTTCAGTTTGGGTAGTAGTATGATCAATTGGAGTAGTAAGAAGTAACCGACCGTTGCTTTATCTAGTACATAGGCAAAATATAGGTGTGTAGCCTTAGCGGCGTGCAAAGCAGCTTGGCTTGTGAAACTACTACATGACTTGGGATAAAGTTGGATAGCAAAGTTACATTGCATTGTGACAATCTCAGTAGTATGATGTTGGCTAGCAACCCCGTCTATCATGCTAGATCCAAACACATAGAAGTTCATTACCATTTATTAGGGAGATGGTACTTGCTGGAAAGATTGATCTACTCCATGTGAAGATAGAAGACCAGGTGGCAGATATCTTTACCAAATCACTTGGTAAAGAGAATTTTGTGCATTTCAAGGAGCTACTTGGAGTACAACAGTTAGCTTGAGCTTGAGGGGGAGTGTTGAGAATCAAGCTCGTGATCAGTATCATCGACATGACCGACCTTATCTAGACATCTATCGTCTTAGTGGTCACTCTACATGTGTGTTGTAATAACCGAGTCGGTCAAACTCAACTACAGTTAGTAGTACGATCAGTTAGTGACCTAGTGTGTTTATCAGTTATGTGTGATTAGACTTTAGAAAGAATTATGGAAGAATGAGAAGAAGAGAACAAGAGAGTTCACTACTCTCTGTTATAGCTCCATGTCTTTGTATCTCTCTCCCTCTGAATCTTGAACAGTTAAATGTATAGAGAGTCTTGGAGACAATCATCCTTTGGGTAGCACTCTAGCCAACCTATAATGAGAGAGAGTACAAAGAGAAGATCACCATTTCCAACTTCAAGGGGGATAATGCATCTCCAATGGAGTGGGAAGAATGGGTAAATAAAATAGAGATGTACTTCACACTTTTTCCTCACCATAATGAAGTTAAGATCTATTTTGTGGCACTCCATCTTGAGGGCTAAGCACATACATGGTGGAGATACATACAAAGAATTGGTCATACTTTTGCTTCTTGGGAGGATTTTAAGAATCCAATGTTAGATGTGTTTGTCTCTACAATGCAAAAAGAAAGATTGCAAAGAAGATGGTATGGTCTTCAACAAAGAGGCATGTCCTTTTGTGACTACTCTAGTATGTTCCTCAATCTCAATATGTACATTGAAGGAATTGATGATTCACCAAAATTATACAAATATATCTTTAGTCTAGATCCAACCCTTTCTTCAGAAGTAGGTGCAATGCAGCCCAAGATCATTCATGATGCTATTCAATATGTTGAAAGGTATGGACATAAATATAGAAGAGATTCAATGGGTATTCAGCCTAACTTGTGTAGAGTATTCCTCATCAAATCAGTCTTCTAATTTTGGAGCTCATTTTAGCTAGCCAAGGGATGTGTATAGACAAGGTAGCAAGGGAATTAATACCTACAACAGTAAATACAACAAGGTGCCTACTTATCCAATGGTTTATGGGTCAAAACCAAGTGTTGGTGGTGGTTCTAGACCAATGGATGAAGCAAAACAAAACTTTACAAGGGCTGAAAATGCACAAAAGGGATCTCAAAACAATACTTATAGCAAAATCCTTTCTAATGATCAGATTAGGGGGATTAAAGCCAAAGGTTTATACTTCATGTGCGGAGAGAAGTGGACACAAGACCATAGACTGAAATGTAAATCCAAAAATAGAAAGCTCAATTTTGTCATCATCGATGAGCCAGATGAAGATAAAGGTAAAGAGGGAAATGTGTTTCATGTGGATGCAAACCCTATGGTTGAAGACATTCATGATGAGGATGATGGAACTAATGATGAATTCTATGATATTGTGGATAGTTTTTCCTTTGATCCGGATGGCTCTTTATGTATTCCTCAAGGAAAATGGATGGACATAAGCATGGATTTCATTACGGGTTTACCAACAACAAAACATGGGTGGAATAGTATTTATGTCATTGTGGATAGGTTGACTAAACCAGCACATTTCATCCCAACAAAGGCTCAATTTACAGCAAAGCAAATGGCTGATTAGTTTATGAAAACCGTCTTTAAACTCCATGATATGCCATAAGATCATATTTAATCGTGATACTTAGTTCATGGGAAGTTTTTGGAGGAGCTTGTTCACTTCTATGGGAAAATTTTTGACTCCTAGCACGGCATATCATCCCCAAATGGATGGCCAAATGGAGCATATCAATAAATGGTTGGAAGTCTACCTTCGACATTTTTTCCATGATACTCAAGCTTCATGGGATCATTGTCTACATCTTGCTGAATTTTGTTATAATAACACTCATCATATGAGCATTGGCATATCTCCATTTGAAGCGCTTTTTTTATGGATATAAACTGCAAATACCTTTAGCTCTCTTTCATGAAGGTGCGAATCCACAAGCCAAGGTTGAAGTTGAGAAAATGGAAGCTCCTTTACATCAATGCAAAGAAAACATTAGAAAAGCATAAGATATTATGAAGGCTTATGCTGATGAAAAGAGGAGGCCTTTGGAGTTTGAAGAAAGAGATTGGGTATTTCTCAAAGTGCCTAAATCTAGGTATGCTTCTCTAAAAGGCAGTCATAATAAGTTGTCTCATCGTTACTGTGGACCTTATCAAATCCTCAAATGAGTTGGCAAGCTTGCATATAAGATTGATTTTCCTTCTTCAACAAGGATTCATTCTAGAAACCTTCCATGTTTCCCAACTTAAGAAATATGTGGGTCTAGCCAAAAAGGTTTTAGAGGTGTTACCTCCCATAGATGAAGATGGCCTCATCATTTATGAGCCCAAAAAGATTATTGGTAAAAGATAAAAGGTTTTAAGGAATCGTTCACTACTAGAATACCTTATTGAAAGGTGAAGTTTGCCCATGGAGGAGTCTACTTGGAAACCATCATCATACATTGAATCTTTTCCATGGCTTTTGCAAGAAACAGAATAAAATCTGAACATGATAGCTTGTTGTATAAACATTATGTCATAAAAATAATTGCTCTACTATCATCAAAATTGGATTTTTATGGCATGGTTGGATAAAAAGAAATACACATCATATCCCTAACTCTAATCAAATAACCAATAAAAACCACCAAACCATAATCCAAATCAATTGTTGACCAAACTCAACTGACTAAGACTACCAATAAAGACTTCAACTAACTGCAATGTCACCCACCCCACTTAGTGCTTCATTGAAAGAGAGAATGTGCAATGTGAGGGAAAGGGGGATTTAATTATAAGTTTATTTTACAAATTAATTATCAAAGGGTGAATGCTTTTTAATTAGGTGATAAACCTTAATAAGAAAACAGTGATTTATGTTATCCATTATCAACTTATTAAGTTGATGGTTCTTATTAACGTGCCATGACTATGTCCCAACTTTGGGTCTCTAAATGCAACTTTGTTTTTATAAATTAATGTGTGTGGATAACTCTAGTGGACTTTTGGGTCTCTAAATGCAAGTTTGTTTTTATAATTTATTGAAAAATATTTGTCATGGTGTTTGGTTTGTATAGCTTATATTGTGTAGCTTATATTCAATAATGTAGGTTGAAAGCTAAGCACAAAAGCTCACTAGAGTTTTCAAAAATGTCAGAATTTTTCTAGCCATTTTTCAAAGTAGGCGCCCGCCGTCACCGTCACTTTATTCTTTATTCTTTTAGTGACAGTTTGAATAAAGGAAGGCCTGGTCAAACATTGTGACTGTTGGAGTTCCCATTTGGTCTCTCTCTCTTTCTTGCTTGTGCTCTCCCGCCATAGCTCTTCCAAGCAAGGTTCGATCCTTCTCACCTTTCAACTATTATTAGAGCATGGATTCATGACTACTCAAGCTTGGTTTGTGGCGTCTTCAACTTTCTATTGATTACCTACACTCATTGGGTCTCCTTCCTGGAAGCCATAGCCGATTCTCTTGAGCTTTCGTCACTCCCTGGCTTCCCGAGCACCTACTCGACCCCTTTGGGCACGCTCAGGGCATTACATTAGAGGTTTTTCTTCATTTATTTCAAGGTTTCATTGTTGTTCATAGGTACAATAGGGTTTGCAAGATCAAGGGTAGCCATAGCTCCCACCATTGGAGCTTGTTCCCACCATATCCTACCTGAAGCCTTTGTAGGCCAGCTTGGGCTTGTACTAGGCCTTCATTGGCTCAAGGTTGGGCCCTCTTCCACCTGGTATACCTCAATACAAGCAACAAAAGACATCAGCAAATCAGTGTGATTTACGCATGTTTCCTGCAGCCCCTGGATAGCTCCTTTGCTCTTGCTGATGATCATGCTTGGACATTTAAGCATTGTGGCACTACTTGGATTGATCCCTGACATGCTTTGAGCCTTGTAGAGGCTTTGCAGCACTAGTATTTAGCTCTAGTTTGATTTTCTATACAACAGACCTATTGTTTATGTCTGTCAAACCTTTATATGAAGATTGGAGCTCATCTACACTTCTCTTGATGCATGTATGCTAGGCCATTGTTGATGCCTATTGGTTGGTGGATGTAATGCTAGTTCTTTGCCATGCCTTTGGCCTGATCTAAGGGTTGCAAATACTCATTTCTAAGCAGTAAATCATTGATGTACAACAATGGGCTGAAACCTATTGCTTCATGTTTGCTTATGCCTCTTGGAATCGGGACATGCTTTGCAAATATACATTGATGTATTGATCATCGGGGATCATTGGTTGAGCTTGATCTCGCTTTGCATAGCATTTGGATCTCCATCTTTGATGTGCTTATGGCATGTACTTTGCTTATGTCTGACCGGTCTTGACATGCTTGGCCTATGCCACTACTACATGCTCATTACATTGTCTGGAGTTGGATGCTACTGAGCCTTGCTTTGGCTCATCTGGAGCTTACTTTGGCTATTTCTTGGCTTGCCAAAGTTATAGTTTGGATGTACCTGATTTTTATGTATGCTATGTACGGATGCTACACAGCCTATATGCTCATGAGGTCTTGTTGATGCTTGATCTTGGATCATCTGGCACCGGTGCTATCATATGCCCTTGTTGAGCTTCTTTGCTTGATATTTCCGACTTTTGTGCCAATGGGAGCATCTTGATACACTTCACAACATTGAGAAAGCAGTTTATGCTACGAGATTGGGATCTTCACTTGGATGTTGCGGGGTTGATATTTTCACAGATGTACTTGGGTTGATTTGGGCTTTGCACTCCCTGAGCATACACCTATTTCTGTCAGGTCTTACTAGCGTTGTGTACACCTTTCCCTATTATACAAGGGGTGTGCCAGTTTACTGACAGATTCATTTGACATGCTTGGGTGTTTGCTTAATGTTCACATGACTGTCACTTGCTGATTTATGCCCGCTTGATGCTGGTTATACTTTGACAGTCAGTGGTTGACTTGGTGCATTCATTTTGCCTATAGTTTGCTCTCATTGTATCTATCTGTAATTTACTATAGCAAGCATTTATGTATGGAATGATGTGAAATCTTCATGCTAAATAATCCTCATTTTATGTACTTTTGACGGTACTTGATGGGCATCATCATTAGCTATCAGATCGTGGTCATTCTGTCTTGGTTTTTGTGATATTTTGACTGTTTATAGCAGAAAACATCAAGCAGTTTTGGACTGTCTGCATTGTTTTGGATTGCAATATGGCATCTTCTTCCACTGATAGTGCTATCTTCAACATCATTAAGCTTGATGGTACAAATTATGCCTATTGGAAGAGCCAAGTTTGGTGGTAGTATTGGTGCAGAAATCCCAAATAAGACCACTAAGGTTGCATGGAGAGCAACTTGAAACTATGTCTGATGGCGAATGGGATGAGCTTGATGAGTTATGCAAGTCCACCCTCATCTTGTCTCTCACTAAACAGGTGCATTACAATGTGATTGAGAAAGCACATAGTGCTTGGCAGGTTTGGGATAAGATTAAGAACCTCTATGACAAGAAAAGTCCAGCAAGTCAGATGTATTGGCTGAAGGGGCTTATGGACCTGCGCATGAAGGAGAATATGATAATATCTGCTCATTTCAGCCAATTCCATGCTATTCTCAAGAACTTAACTTCATAGGGCATTACCTTTAATGATGAGGTTACTCCATTGTTTTTGTTTGAGACTCTGAGTGAGTCATGGGATGTATTCTGCACTACCTTATGTGCTCCTGCTACTATTTTGAACTTGCTTGATGTAGAGAGTGCTCTTCTATAGGAAGAGATCAATCGTAAGAACTTGGATGCCTCTCCCATTTCACATGCTTTGACTGTTAGAGGCAGAGATGGTAATGGAAAGAATGACCGTGGGCATGGCCATGGTGGAGACTCGCAGAAGTCTAGGTCTAAGTCGCATGGTAAGTCACACAGTAAGTCTCATGGGAGAAATGCTAGTGTGACATGTCATCATTGCAACAAGAAGGGTCATATATGCCCACAGTGTCATGAGTTGCGCAATGAGAAACGCAAAGAGAAGGGAAAAGACAAAGTATAGGAAAATTCCTTTGATCGTAGCATGGTACTTGCAAAATCCAGTATGAAAATCGAGGAAATAAATGTCATGCAAACTAATGACTCCGATGGGGAGTACATACTACCAGCAGTTCATGTGATGCTACACCATTGACCGAGGTTCACTCTATGTATGCGTAGTGCTGGATTTTGGATTCCGGTGCTTCATTTCATGTTACACCATACCATGAGTGGTTTCATTCCTACTGCATTGTCTCTGGTTCAGTTCGCTTGGGTGATGACAGGTCACTTGCTATTGTTGGCACTGGGGATGTACGGCTGCAGTTCTCTACTGGTAGTACTTTTTTGTTACAGGATGTACGTCATGTACCTACACTTACATGTAGTCTTATGTCTGTAAGGCAGCTTGATGATGTTGGGTTTCATGTCTCTTTTGGGAATTATGGCTAGAAGATCACACGTGGCAGGCTTGTGCTTGCTAGAGGTGCCAAGCTGGCAGCCTCTATCCTCTTGTAGTTGATGGGTCCTTTGTTGACCATGTTTTGTCAATGGGTTCCATCCCACATTTATCTCTTTGGCATGCCCGTTTGGGCCATATGTCCTTGAAGGGAATGAAAATGCTTTCTGGTTTGCAATACTTACCACCCCCTGACTATGCATGTTTTGATTCATATGAGCATTGTCTTTATGGCAAATAGACTAGGAATTCACATAAGAAGTCTGGTAGGATATGCATGAGTGAGCCCTTGTCATTGGTACATTCAGATGTCCGTGGGCCCATGCCATGTCAGTGTATGGCTGGTGCAAAGTACTTTGTGATGTTCATTGATGATTTTTCTCATAAAGTCTGGGCTTATCCCATTAAGCTTAAGTCAAATATCTTCGATGTGTTTCAAAGATGGCTTGCATTGGTTGAAAACCAAACTGGGCATAGGCTAAAATGCCTTAGGACTGAGAATGGGGGAGAATATGTGTCATGTTGGTAGGTAATTTGGGTAGTCACGGCCTCTATCAACCCCCAAGACAACACCACAAGATAAAGATCGAGGATCTTCCCTCAACAAAACACACGAGATGGCATCATTGAACACATGACCGAAAATTCTTGATCACTTACTCCTCACTAAGACTTCAACTCAGCACTTAAACAGAGGGTATCATTAGGCCATTTGGTTAGTCTATTGACATCTTTGTCACCTCTTTTGTGTACTATTGTTATCAATTCAAAAAACTTTCCTCATTATAAAGTTAGACATTTTATTTGTGACCAAAATCTTAAAAATATACAATTACCTTACTGCTTAGTATTATCATCAGAAGGTGCCTCCTCATAAGAACTATCAACAACAACCGCTGCCTACACTGACTCCGAATTTGAGCCTTCAATTTTTGGATAGTGCTTCTTGTGATTGCTTCTATGCTTGGCACTTGGATGTGCTTTGGGATATTCCAACCACAACAAGAGCAAGTCTAAATATCATTATGAACTGTCACGGATATGCCATGATCAAGTGTATGGATTAATTCTTGCTCGTGCCATATGAATCCACACCCCATGCGAACGCACCCCTAACAAGGCATACTTGAGCTAGCTTGCTATCAACCTACCCTTGCCATGTCATTGTAGAACCGTCTAGAATATATGCCATTTCATTGTCAGCATCATTGATGATTTCATCATGAAACATTCTAGAACATCTTTAGTCACCCTCCAACACCTATAAAAGGAGGGGCTCGCCATAGAGCTTCTCAATCTTGCCAATGCCAGTCTTGGGAGCTCAAGGAGTTGAGACCTCCAAGTAAATACCTTCAAGTTCCAGTTCTAATTCTCGTCTAGTCATGGTATCTAGTCTTGTCTTCCATTATACTCATGTTGTCTTGTGACCTTGTAATCTCGTAGTATGAGTTTAATACTATATTGTATCTCGTTCGTTCCCATCGTCAAGGGAGATCTTGTAATTCTAATATATTGTGTCCATACCTATGATCCTAGGTTGTGGGATCCTTCATATCCTATTGAGCCATGTTGTCTATACCTACGATCCTCTTGAGTTGTGGGATTTTCTATAGCTTGTTAAGTTATCATTGCACCTTGTGCCCCTACATGGGACTATCTTGAAATCACAATTCTTGGACAAATCTTGCACCTAGTCTAATCTTTCAAGCACACTCGAGTGCTCCCATAATAGTTTGGCAAGACTACTTTCTAGCCCTACTAAGCACCATGGAGGCGACCCTTGAAAGAATCATGGCCTCCCTTCAAAACCTCCAACAACAAATTCAAGAATTGAATGAACGACAAGCGCAACTTTAAATACAACACCCTGTGCATCCAGGCCCTCCACTTCAAGAGATGCAAGACCTGATTCAAGACTTATAGAATAACATAGCAAGTGATCAGATGATTTCTCATGTTTTTCAACCCCCAACAAGAGAACCCAAGATCAGCATGTCAGAGAAGTTCAAGGGTGACCATTCAAAGTTTAGGGGATTCTTGCAAAAACAAGTAAAGCTCTATATCTACATGCAGCCGGATAGGTATCTAGATGATGCTTCTAAAGTTGGATTCATTGGGACTTTGCTTTCTGGTAAAGCTTTATCATGGTTTGCCCCAATCTTGGAAAAGAATATGCTAGTACTTCATAGTAGCTATGAGGCGTTTCTTTGTGAGCTCACTTCCACATTTGGAGATGCAATTATTGGTCGAGTAACAAAAACAAAACTTTGGAAGCTGTGACAAGGTACCCCCCCTACCTCTGCTTATGCATCTGAATTTAGGCAATTAATATGTGATCTCACTTGGCATGAGGAGTATTTAATCAGCCAATTCATAAGGGGTCTTTGAGATGACATCAAGAACCTCATGCTCACCTGGTGCAAAAACACTCAATGATTATATCATGGAAGCCATCTAGTGTGATAGTAGACTGTTCAAGAGGAAGCAAGAAAAGCGAGAAAAATTAAGGCCTCGCTAATGGAACCCTGCCCAAATCATAGACTAATCAAAGAAGAACCAAGCTTGAGCTGATACCAAATTCCTATATTGTGGAAACCCTAGACCCATCACCCTAAATTGCCCAAATAAGAGGGCAAGAACCCCAAGAGTTGTTCCAACCATCCTCGAGCAAGAAAATGAGGATGTCCGATTGTAAGTGAGACCATACAATCAGACCTTGATATAAGAAAGGGTCTCTTGATCCTAGCCACACCTACGGAAACTTTCTTTATCATAGTCTAGATGATCCTGCCAAGAAAGACCCTTTCCCTCAAAGCCCTGGTCAACTCTGGGTCCTCCGCATGTTTCATTGATGACGGCTTTATGAATAGATACCAGGTTCGAGGACTCCAAAAGACCAATCTTGCACCAACTGACGTCTTGGATGGAAGACCTCTAGCATCTAGAGATATTACTAAGGAAGCATGACCACTCATGGTAACTCTTGGTGATCACAAATATCATGTATGCTTTAATATCATATTCAGTCCCACGAATCTAATCATCTTGTGGATACCTTGTCTAAAGAAACACAACCCAGCAATTGATTGGGTTAAGCAAAAGATTACATGTCGTGAAAATCAAGGAGAATTGGTATATCTAGGAGCCAAAGCCTTTATGCACACAGCAAGGCAAGAATCGACCTACATGATATATTATATACCAACGCAAGAATCTAGTAAGGATGAGTCAATCAAGCTACCAAGCCAGTATCAAGAATTCCAAGATGTCTTTGAAAAAAAGAATGCAGATCTCTCGCCTAAACACTAACCATATGATTATGCTGTAGAACTCCATGAGGGGGCTCAACCACATTTTGGACCCATCTACAAGCTATCCCCTGATGAACTAGTTGAACTATGCAAGAACATTGATGAGAACTTAGCCATGGGGTTCATTAGGCACTTGAAGTATCCTACTAGAGCCCCAATTCTATTCATGAAGAAGAAAGATGCATCACTTTGAATGTATGTGGATTATTGAGGACTCAACAAGATAATAGTCAATAATTGATACCCTTTGTATTGTTGATAGTAGAGCTCTTAGAATGCCTTGGAAAAGCCAAGGTCTTCACAAAGATTGATCTACACAAGGGGCTTACAATCTTATATGAATAAGAGAGAAGGGGACCTATGGAAGACAGCCTTCCACACAAGGTATGGTCACTTTGAGTATGTTGTTATACCATTCAATCTCATGAAGGCCCATGTCTACTAGAGATAGATGACAGCCTGTGCATTTTGAGCCCTCTACGGATTATGTTATGGTGACGAATGCTAGTGAGCCTCTTACTTATGATGAGGCCATGCACAATGGTGATAGTCACTCTTGGGAGAGGACCATGTAGTCAGAGTATGACTCACTGTGGAAAATCATACACGGGATTTGGTTCCTTTGTTGAGAAACATGCAGGATCTAGAGAATGGCAGTGAGTTATGGTGGATGGAAGGAGAAGTGTGGACTCATGATGTAGAAGACAAAGACACTGTTTGTTACACAAGTGAATTAGGTTCCAAGATTGAGACTTGGACTCATAAACACAATCTTGTGTATGTGGACAATGACATTGACACTTCACTGAAAAGAAAAGAGTACTATCATTTCATTAAGAAAAGGAAGCAAGTACAATGCTTTATAGGAAAGTAGGAAACTGCAGTAGGCACCATTGTGCATATGGGATAGGTTAGCCTGCATGTCCTTGGCCCTGAAGCTCCATACAAAGAGGCTGTTTAGTGAGTGTGATTGCTGAATCTCAACACCCCTCCTCAATCACAACTAGAAAGGCACAAAGTGTGTAGAGGCTGTAATGAGAACCACCTACAAAATGTGGGCACACCACAAACATGGTAGACACCAGAGCCTGTCACAGAAACGGCTAAGTGTGGGCACCAAAACATGATGGACATCCAGAGGCTGTAACAGGGGCCTCACAAAGTGTACAGGGACTGTAATGTCAAGTTACATGAGGAGTTTACAAAGCTTATGGCAGGAAGCATTAGGGCAAGGAAGTACAAGGCTTTTAAAACAGTCTATCAGAGTTATGAGAGTAGAAGGACTGATGAGTCTTGTCCTTCCGATCCTGGTGGTCTTCATGTTCATCTTCTTCTTCCTTTGCTCCATTTTCTTCTTCTTCTTTGATTGTGACTAGATAGGCCTTTTGGGATCTCTTTCTTGCGTGGCAGAACTTCTCGGTGTGTTCGGTCCTTTTGCAGAAGTCACAGAAGAGCTAATCCTTCTTGCCTTTGTACCTGTTGCCAACATATAATGCATGCTCATCTCTAGAGGTACTTGGTTATTCCTTAGTTTTTAGCTTCTTTTCCTCTTCTAACAGTGATGCCTGGATATCAACAAGTTCAGGATTTGGCATGTTGATTAAAATTTTTGATACATTATTATATTCAGGAGGCAAACTCTTAAGTAGAACACCGATGCAAACATCTTCATCCATTTCAATGTTGATTCCTACAAGTTGGGTTAGGAGTCCTTCCATGTAATTGAGATGTGTGGCAAGTGATGTGCTGGACTTCATTTCAAGCCTGAAGAACTCAATCAGGAGACCATACTTTGATGATTTAGATTGTGCACCGAACAAGGTGTCAAGTCTTTTCCATGTATCCTGTGAGGTCTCACAGTTATCCACATGGTGGATATAACTATCGTCTAGCTCCAGTTTGATAATGGCCTAGGCTCTGTCATCATTCTTTTGCCAAGTAGTTGCAAGGTCCGCGTCCCGAGGTTTCTTCTCTTTGCCATTTGTGAGGGCCTAGAGACCCTTTTTCATCAAGATGAGCTTGATGCGGGTTTGCCAGGTGTGAAACCCGACTCCTTTGAATCGAGCATTTGGAGAGTCTTTTCCCATGTTGAGTTTTCAAGATCAGCAGCAAATCAACACCAGAATTCTGAGATTTTATCAGTAGAAGAGCAGAATGCAGTGTCGAGAGACACAGTTAGTGACAGTGTGAAAACACACTATGTCAGTGTTGATGTTGAGCTTGATTCTTCTTGTTCGGGATCGTTCGATCATTCTTCAATCTTCTCAGGTCCTTCCCCTCCTTGATTTGATGCTGGGTCAATGGATTAGAGTGACAAAGGCTTGGGTTGAGTGTCAGAAGAGAGAAAATGAAAGAAAAATGAGTTTTGGGAGATTTTGGCTATGGTGGAATTAGGGTTTCTGAGACAGGGGCCTGGTTTTTCTCAGATTGCAGGAGCTATACTTGATCATTTTCAAAAAAATTTACATGTCTAGGAAGCTTACTTCATGGGCTATCAAACCCCTATGGAAATTGTCCAGATCGCGGGCTGTACGGAGCAGGCAGGGCACTCGATCAGATTCGGCGCAGTTCAGGATAGGCGCAATCGATTTCTGTAATGCCGGGGCCAGAGAGCAACAATGTCATCAGTTATTGTGATAGGAGTTGCGCCTAGTGTTGAAGAACATCTTCCAAGAGAGGTCATAGGCTGATTTGACCTGTAGAGGGAGATCTCACCCCTCTATAAGAGGTATGTCCAGGCTGGCTATGGTGGCCACCACAGGACAGAAACACAGAAGAATGACAATGCTGGAGCTATAGGAGCCCAATGTTGGATTGTTATGCAACAGAGGGAAGCTCAGGAAGTTTAGGAACAATCCTCCAGAAGAAAGCTTGAGGAGATATTGCCTGGTTCAAGAGATCTGAGAGCTCAAAGGTAGGTAGGTGCAAGTTTGGCTCTATGGCTGCCAAACAAGGTAGTGAGAAAAAAAATAGAAGATGAAGTCTTGAGCTGGATTGAGCTCAAGCTGAGCTAGATGAAAGTGAAATGGAGCTAAAGGAGTAGTGCCATGCCCGTCTGTGCTCTGATACCATGTTGAGAAACATGCGGGATCTAGAGCATGGCAGTGAGTTATGGTGGATGGAAGGAGAAGTGTGGACTCATGATGTAGAAGACAAAGACACTGTTTGTTACACAAGTGAATTAGGTTCCAAGATTGAGACTTGGACTCATAAACACAATCTTGTGTATGTGGACAATGACATTGACACTTCACTGAAAAGAAAAGAGTACTATCATTTCATTAAGAAAAGGAAGCAAGTACAATGCTTTATAGGAAAGTAGGAAACTGCAGTAGGCACCATTGTGCATATGGGATAGGTTAGCCTGCATGTCCTTGGCCCTGAAGCTCCATACAAAAAGGCTGTTTAGTGAGTGTGATTGCTGAATCTCAACATCCTTTGCCTAGTGGCAAGTGTGCTTTGCCATGCAAGTGGGTACATAAGTTGAAAAGTACCCTTGGACATCCCAAGTCAGTATACAAGGACAAATTGGTTGCCAAGGGCTTCAAGCAAGAACATGGTATGGACTTTGATGAAGTCTTTTCTTTTTTTGTGAAGATGACTACCCTATGCTTGGTACTAGCTTCCGTTGTGAAGAACATGGTATGGACTTTGATGAAGTCTTTTCTCTTGTTGTGAAGATGAATATCCTATGCTTGGTACTGGCTTCGATTGCTCAACTTAACTTGGATCTTTATCAGATGGATCAAGATGGCTTTTCTTCATGGGGACTTACATTATGAGATTTACATGGAGCAGCATAAGGGCTTTGTAGAACATGGTAGGAAACACCTAGTGTGCAGATTGCAAAAGATTCTTTATGGCCTTGAGCAGGCACCTAGGGAATGATGTCACAATTTTGATGCCTTTATGAATTCACATGGATATTCCCGTTGTGATATGGATCCATATTTATACAAGAAGAAGGCTCGTGATGACAAACTTATGCTTTTGATCCTCCATATGGATGATATGTTGATTGTTGGGAGTGCTTATGATGAGTTGAATGCCTTGAAAGGTCAGCTCAAGAAGAGCTTTGAGATGAAGGACATGGAACAAGCCTCACATATTCTTGGGATGTGCACTATGTATGATCACTCTAAGGGGCTTCTCTACTTATCAAGAAGTAGTACATCCACTCAAAAGGTCCTTAAGTGGTTTCATCTGTAGGATGTTAAGCCTATTGGTTGTCCTTTGCCTTCTCATGTGAAGGTTTGTCGGGTCAATTGTCTGCAGTCTGATGAGATGAAGGCTGAGATGGCCAAGATCCCTTATGCATCCGCAGTATACAGTTTGATATATACCATGATAGCCACTCATCCTAATATAGCATTTCTAGTGAGAGTTGTGGCATGCTATATGGCTATACCTGGCCAACGGTATCGAGATGTCATCAAGGGTATCATGAGGTACCTGAAGGGTAAAATATCTATGTGCATTTGTTATGGTGGCCAAGATACAGGAGTCATAGGGTACACTAACTTTGATTATATAGGACATCCAGACAATAGGAATCGACCTCTGGCTATGTCTTCACCTTTGCTAGAGGTGTTGTTTCTTGGATGTCCAAGGTACAGAAATGCACAGCCCAATCTACTATAGAGGTAGAGTATATTGTAGCCAATGAGGCTTGCAAGGAGACTCTCTAGTTAGGCCATCTTGGCATTATTGATGTGGTCTCTACACTGCATTCAAATTCTATGAATGCTATTCAGTTGGCCAAGAATCCAGTCTTCCATGCAAAGACGAAGCACATTGAGGTGTGTTATCACTTTATTCGAGAGGTCATTGAGGACAAATCCATTGAGCTTGTCAAGATCTCAATAGACCAAAATCATGTAGATTTTCTCACTAAAAGCCTCTCACCGAAGTGTTTTGTCCTTAGGAAGTTGATGGGCATTAGATAAGATGACGTATTTCCACATCCTATTGTACTTATGTACATATTATACTTTGTCGCTTTTTTCTTTTTCTCTCCTCACTAGGGGCACAGTTGCCTTTAAGTGGAAGGTTGTTGGGGGTAAATGCACATGTGCCTAGCCACCTATATATTAGTTACACTGATAGTACGTGCATACTCACACACCTATATACTGCAGGTGGCAAGCACTCATCACTGTCACTTCATTATTTATTCCTTTAGTGATATTTGAAACAAGGAAAGGCCGGTCACATATTGTGACTGTTGGAGTTCCCACATTGTGTGTGTCTCTCTCTCTTGCTCTTGCTCCTTCTACCATAGCTCTTGCTTCTGCTCCATGTTTCCACTTCAGGGCTCACTCCCTTCAATCCTTCATATCCTAGATCTTTCATTGATCGAGAACGAAGAATACAAACTAGTAGAGTAAAAGAACTTAGGATGAGAGGTTTTCAATTCTCAAGTAAAAAAATTAAGTTGCAAAAGATATTAGACAGCAGTGGTGGTGGTTGAAGAATATTCAGAGGTTAACATATTTCTATTTGAGGAATTGTTAAAAAATTATTTACTAAAACTAGACCATGTTCCACTAAGCACTCTTTGTTTATCATATCACTTTAGTAAGCCGTCTAAAGGAGAAGACTCTGATGAGAAGAATCATATTGATTCAAAAGAAGAAGAGTGAAAAGGAGACAATGAAGAAGACTTTGATTGTAAGTCAGCTGATTATGACACAAATGATCAGGTGATGAAAAAAATCTTAGAAAATCCATAGTTCTTGAATATAGGAATGCTAATGTATGTTGGTGTGGTCAAAATCAAGTTATGAGGTGGAATGGACTAAATATATAGAGATCCTAGATCACAAAAAATAGGTTTTAGGCCCACGAATTTCAACCGAGTCCTTGAAGCCAATGCAATTGAATAGGGCAAGGTCTAGAGACTGGCTCCTTAAGACAATAAAAAGAATCAAACTTAGAGTAAAAAATTAGCACTAATAGTGATCCAAAAATACCTCAACCTTCCAATGCTAGGAGAATGAAAAGAGATCTTCCCATTTATCTATCTAGGAAGAAGTTGAAGTATGCAAACAAGGACAAAGAATCTAAGCTAGAGAGACAAAAGAAGTCCCAAGATCTTCCATAACAATTCATGAATTTCAAGATGAGAGATGGAATGATGGAGGGGAAAAAAAAAATCAAAACTTGTGTATGTGGATGAAGATCTCACCAAGAAGGAAGAAGCTAGTATTATTGATTTGTGTTTACCTAGAGCTACACAAACATAAAAGAAGTCTTGTTACACATTCTCACTCACAAAATTCAAAATTAGAAAATCAAAAGACATACCCAATGAGTCCTACATATGCACATCATTCTAGAGAAGAGCTTGACAAACTATTGAAAGCTAGATTCATTGATGAAATTGAGCATACAAACTAGGTATCACCCATTCTCATGGTGCTCAAGAAGAATGGTAAGATCTTAAGACAGCTTCAATTATCAAAAAGTGAACATAGTCATAAAAAGACAATTACTAATGTTGTACATGGAGCACACAATTATGATTGGTAGGAAAAAATGTCATTGCAATTGATACACCAAATATTTATATTATCGCAGAGTTACCTCCATCAACTAATTTGAAGGGATTTATTGCTTCCATGGCAACATACAATATTTATAGCCTATGCTTTGTCTTCAACTATCCAGCTATTGCACAACCTCTTTATAAGGTCATTATAATCATGGAGTGGACTAAAGCATACCAAATTTCTTATAAAGGGTTGAAGAAGGCATTACATATGCACCTATTTTACAAGCCCTAAAATGGTTAATCATATTCCATGTTCATATCAATGCATCCAACATTTGAATTAGAGAAGTGTTGTATTAGTCTTGTGACCATAGCATGGACTTCCCTATGAGCTTTGTGCCATGACCAAAAGGAAAGATTGGGCATGGTGTATGTAGTGGAGAAGTTTTGACATTATTATTTGCAACACCACACACCTTTTTGTAGACCATCAAGTACTACTTTACATAGTAAACAAACCATATGCTACACAAAGAGGTGCTAGACTACTACATGCTCTTTATTTGAAAGATCGTGTGTTGATCTTCTCTCATCATTTCTTCCACCTTCATGAACTTGATTGTTGACTACATTTCCTTTTTGCACATTAGAAGGCTGATGAGAAAAAGACTTGTAGAAGAGGTCGCATCCATAATAATTGTCATCCCATTGATTGTTATCTTGTTCCCCTTCATGTCTAAGACTATCTTTTGGGCTACTAAACTGAGGCCTTGTGGTATGAATACCATGGATTTGTGAAGGGTGATGGTTACCCCTCACTCTAGATGGTTCTTCCCTTTCAAAAGTATGTATAGCTGACAGAAGAAATAACTGAAGTTAACAGTGAATAATTTTTTTCCTCAACAACCTCCCACTTAAAGGTGAATGTGCCCCTAGTGAGAAGAGAACAAGAAAAAAGTGGCAAAATATAAATGTACATAAAGTATAATAAAATGAGGAAAGATGTTATCTCATCTAATATCCATCACTTCCTAATGAAGACAAAATGCTTGACTAAGAGACTTTACGTGAGCAAATTTTTAGGATTTCGGTCATTTGAGATCTTGACAAGCTCAATGGAAACGACCTCCATGATAAAGTGGTAATACACCTCAATGTGCTTTATCTTTGCATGGAAGTCCAAATTCTTGACCAACTGAATAGCACTCATAGAATTTGAATGCAGTGTAGAGACCATGTCGGTAATACTAAATAGCCTCTAACCAAAGGGCCTCCTTGCAAGCCTCAGTAGTTGCGACATACTTTGCCTTTGTAGTAGATAGGGATATGCATTTTTATACCTTGGATATCCAATAAATAGTATCTCTAGCACAAGTTAAGACATAGGAAGAGGTGGACTTCCTACTATCTGTATGTCCTGCATAATCAAAGTTAGTGTACCCCACAACTCTTGTATCCTAGCCGCCATAGCATATGCACATATCTGTAGTGCCTTTAAGGTACCTCATAATACCCTTCACAACATTCCAATGCCACCTGCCAAGTATAGCCATATAGCATGCCAGAACTCCCACTGCAAACGCTATGTCAGGACGAGTGGCTATCATAGCATATATCAAACTACTCCCTACAAATGTATAAGGGATCTTGGACATATTAGCCTTCTTCTCATCAAACTATGAACAATCGGCCTGAATAACCTTCGCATAAGAAGATTAAGGATAGCTAATAGGCTTAACATCTTACATACGAAATTGCTTAAGGCCCTTCTAGATGTCCTCCTTTTATAATAAGTAAGGAAGTCCCTTAGAGAAATCGCATGTGATGTGTATCCCAAGAATATATGAGGCTTGTCCCATGTCCTTCATCTCATAGCTCTTTTTTAGCTAACTTTTCAAGGTATCCAATTCATTGTACACACTCCTAGCAATCAATATATCCAACTCATTGTACACACTCCTAGCAATCAATATATCATCTATATAGAGTCCCAAAATCATAAGACTACCATCAGAAGCATTCTTTGTGTATAAACATAGATCCATATCACTATGGGTATATCCCTGTGAATACGTGAAAGTATCAACTTGTGATATCATTTCCTAAATACCGACTTAAGGTTGTAAAGGCTCTTTCTCAAATTTCACACTAGGTATTCCCTATCTTTTTCATCAAAGCCCTTAGGCTATTGCATGTAAATCTCATCATGCAAGTCCCTATGTAAGAAAGTTGTATTGGTATCTTTGATAGAGGTCCAAATCTAGCTTTGCAATCAAAGCCAAAACCAAGCATAGGGTAGTTATCTTGACTATACAAAAAAAGAAAATTGAATTCAATACCATGTTCTTGCTTAAAACCCTTAGCAACCAATTTGGACTTGTAGCCTAGCTTGAGATGTCCAGGGCTACTCTTCAACTTGTACACCCACGTATGATTTTTCTATAGTGAGTCATAATCTGATTACATGATTCTCTTCTAAGAGTGACTATCATCTCTATGCACAGCCTCATCATACATAAGAGGCTCCAACATGTACCACCATAATATAATCTATGAAGGATGCAACCCGATCAGAGATTGATGTCTATCTCTAGTAGACTACCTCAAAACAAGCTATATGGCTTGTACATCTTGTCTAATATCATGGTCATGGACCATTGGAGCATCAATTGTTGCAAGCTATCTAGCTAGTTCTATAGTAATAGGAGGCTCCTCTTGAAATATCACCTTGCATACCTCAATGACCTGCTCATGCATTTTCTATTCATGTAAAATAACATCATGCTATGGATGACCTTTTGAGTCTGTGGATCCCATGCATAATAGCCCATCTCGCCTATATCCCCATAACCAAGAAATATGCATTCCACAAACTTAAGATATAGCTTATTGCATTGGGGATCAATGAATCAAATGTACTATAGTATTAATTGTCTTAGTCCAAAAGTAAAGTAGTAAGCCTGCTAAGCATTCTACATACTCGCTCTTGAATCGTCATATTCATGTGCTCAGTCATACCATTCTAGGGTGGGGTATATAGGGAGTTCAATTGACACTTAATGTCCCTCCCATAAAAAACTTCTCAAAGGCTTTAGATGCATATTTTCCCCCATTGTCAGATTGTAGGCATTTTAACCTATATCTAGACTAGTTCTCAACAAAAGCAAGCCAAAGTTGAAATATAGCCAAGACTCATGATTTCTACTTGATGGGGTATGGCTAGACCTTATGTGTAATCATCAATGAAAGTAATAAAATACTTCGTATCTCCTCATGATTGGCAAGGCATAGGTCCACATTAGAATGAACAAGAGCTAGCGGCTCACCCATTCACATAATGCAAGACTTCTTATGCAAACTACATGTCTGCCTGCCATAAAGACAGTAATCAAAAAATCCAAAACATTTATAGTCAAGGGGTGGAAGATATTGAAAATGGGTAAGCATTTTCATTCCCTTTAAGGACATGTGTCCAAGGTGACATTGACATAATGATACATGTGATATTGCAACCACTACTAAAACATGGTTGATAGAACAAGATACAAGTAAGGGATAAAGAGTGCTAGACTTGGCACCTGATGTTAAGAATATTCCCACATGTAATCTTCCATGAGGAATCACCAAAAGATATAAAGTAACGTAATTCCCCCAATCAACAATAACGGTGGAACCCTACCAAGTAGAATCAATTGCCAACAATCCAAATAGGAGCTTTGAATTAGAATAAAAACAAAAACCCTTCAATATCAACCTAGCCAGTAGTCTATGCCGTAATTATGAAAACACCTCAAATCCAAATAGAAGCCCTTCTACATCAATCTGGCTAGTCTATGCTATGATTATGGAAACCCCTCAAAATCCAAATGCAAGTGTATATGGAGGAGAAAGTTTGAAGAACTAACTATCCAACTTAGTTGCAAATATCAAGAAGGAAATAATGGATGTGGCAATTACAGACTCTAAATCTAAATACTACTAACGTCTCTAATCCCAGATGAGCAATTCTCAAGACACCATAAGATCTAATACTTAGTGTAGAAAATGCCACCAAGTGGGATGTGAAAGGTGAGAAGGATTGAAGCTTGCTTAGAAGAGCTATGGTGGGAGAGAAAGAGCAAGAAAGAGACAGAGACCAAATGGGAACTCCAATAGTCACAATGTGTGTCTAGGCCTTCCTTTTTTCAAACTATCACTAAAAGAATAAAGAATAAAGTGATGATGATGGGCACCTACCACCTGTAGTGTGCAGTGGGGCGGGTACTGTCGGAGTAGTAATACATAGGCGGTTAGGCGGAGGTGCCTTTACCCCCAATAACCTCCCACTTAAAGGCGAATCTACCCCAGTGAGGAGTGAAAAGAAAAAAGAAAAAAGACAGTACAATGTACACATGTACAACAGGATGAGGAAAACGTCATCTCATCCAATGCCCATCAATCTCCTGAGGAAGGTAAAGCTCTCAGTAGTGAGGCTTTTTGTGAGCAGATCTACAAGATTTTCGTTAGTGGAGATCTTGACAAGGTCAACAGACTTATCCTCTACAACCCCACGTATGAAGTGATACCTCACCTCAATGTGTTTCGTCATTGCATCGAAGACCGAATTCTTGGCTATTTGAATAGCACTCATAGAATTTGAATGCAATGTAAGTATAGAATCAATCCTAAGGTCATGAACCAAATGACCCAACCATATGGCCTCCTTGCAAGCCTCAGTGGCTACAACATACTCGGCCTCAGTGGTGAATACAAAGCCAGAAGTGGACTTCCTACTATTTGCATGTCTTGCATAATCGGAGTCTGTGTATCCCACAACTCCTGTATCCTGGTTGCCATAGCAAATACAAATATCTACTGTGCCCTTCAGGTATCTTATGATACCATTCACGCCATCCCAATGCTTCTTGCCAGGTGTAGTCATATAGCATGCCACAACACCAACTGCAAAGGCAATATCTGGACGAGTAGCTATCATGGCATATATCAAACTACCAACAGTTGATGTATAAGGGAGCTTGGCCATCTCAGCCCTCTACTTATCTATCTACGAACAATAGGCATGTAAGACCTTCACATAAGAAGGTAATGGACAGCTAATAGGCTTCATGTCCCGCATGCAAAAATACTCAAGGACTTTATGAATGTACTCCCTCTATGAGAGGTAGAGTAGTCCCTGATGCCCTCGCGCTTAATGCGTATACCAAGAATGTGAGAGGCCTGTCCCAAATCCTTCATCTCAAAGCTCTTCTTCAGCTAAGATTAAAGAGCATCCAGCTCATCATGATCTTTCCCTGCTATCAGCATATCATCCACATAAAGTACCAAAATAAGCAATGAGCCATCAAGGGCTTTTTTCGTGTAAAGACATGGATCCATAGCACTCCTATTGTAGCCATATAATTGCATAAAGGCATCAAACTTATGATACCACTCTCTAGGTGTCTATTTCAAGCCATAAAGACTTTTCTTCAACTTGCACACTATGTGCTCCCTACTAGGTTCTGCAAAGCCCTTAGGCTGCTCCATGTAAATCTCATCATGCAAATCCCCATGTAAGAATGCAGTCTTGACATCCATCTAATACATGTCCAAGTCAAGCGCTATGCGACTAAGGCCAAAACCAAGCGTAGGATAGTCATCTTGACCACAGAGAAAAGACTTCATCAAAGTCAACTCCATGCTCTTGCTTAAAACCCTTAACAACAAGTCTTGCCTTATAAGTCATCTTGGGGTGTCCAGGGGTGCTTTTCAGCTTGTACACCCACTTGCAGGGCAGAGCCTTCTTGCCAGCAGGCAAGGAAACCAAATCCCAAGTCATATTCTTATGCAAGGAGTCTATCTCAGACTGCATATCCCTCTCCCAAGAGTAACTATCACCCCTATGCATAGCCTCATCATAGGTGAGAGGTTCTCCTACATCTGTAACCAAGACATAATGTATCAAGGGCTCAAATCTATCAGGTCAACATCTATCTCTAGTAGACCTTCTCACGGCAAGTTCTGTTACTTATCCAACACCCTGGCCATGTGTACCAACTGCTACTACATGCTGACCATTTTGGCAGTGTAGGTTGTACTGGAGCACAGGGCTCCTCTTGGAATATAACCTTGGGTATCTCTACCACCTTCTCAAGCTGCCTATGCATCTTGTCTTCATGGAAGACTACATCATGGTTGTGGATGATCTTCCGCGTGTGCGGATCCCAGAGGTGGTAACCCATCTCACCTGCATTACCATAGCCAAGAAAAATGTGTCTGACACTCTTAGGATCCAGCTTAATACGCTTGTCCTTGGGCACATGGTAGAATGCCTCACATCCAAAGACACGTAGATGCGCATCAAATGGAGGTTTCCTAGTCCATACCTCCTATGCAACCTGAAACTCCAAACCACTAGAAGGTGATCTATTTATGATATGCACAGTTGTACTGACTGCCTCAACCCAAAAGCTTTGTGGTAGGCCTGCATGGCTAAGCATACTGCGTACACACTCCTAATTGTTCTATTCATCTGCTCAGCCAAACCATTCTGGGGTGGGATGATATAGGGGGCGGTCAACTGACGCTTAATACCCCTCTCGTCACATAGCTGCTCAAAGGCACGTTAGTGAGTGAAAATGAGTGATTAGGGACATGATGCTTCATGAAGTCAATTGGAGTAACACATGCAAATATCCTTTTTTTGTCTTTCTAACACGTACCCGTAGTAAGAATCGGGTTGATAAATGAAAATCCCAAATGGTATCATGCATGCTCGACACCTGGTTGAGATATTTCAGTTTTGAGACACATGCTTCATGCAAGAAGAGAAGAAAATGCATCCTCGTTTCTGATTTTGAGTCCCCGAGTGGAATTTTACGTGACAAGGGGCATGTTTGCCATCTAGCAATTAAGGGGAAGCAAGGGGCAACTTGAAAAATTAAGGGAAAAAGCAAAAACATGAGTAGTTCTTTTTTAGGGAAAAAAGAGAAGAGAGGATTCGACACAACAAGTGTGTGTGTGTGTGTGTGTGTGTGTGTGTGTGTGTGTGTGTGTGAAGAAGAAGAAGAATCTTGTAGGTTGAAGAAGGGAGAAATCTGAAGCGAAGAAGAACAACAACAAATTGTCAAAAGAAAGAGACCGTGAAGCTGAAGTTATTGGAGATGAGGAGCAAGATGACAGAGCTCTTGAAGTCAATGGGATGATGCGAGTTCCCAGTTTTTAGATGATGGTAGTAAGAGTCTTCTTTTGTCTTGTTTCTTCTATAGCTTTGTGGGGTAGAGAGTTTGTAGATCAGTTTTGGTGTATGGGTATGAGTGAAAGATAGCATAGGGATGTTCTTCATCATGTTGAGAATGATGTTTTTTTGTTGTTGAGTGAGGCTTTCCGTCAACAAAGTAGAATGGAAGTGGAGGGTCTATACATCTGAAAGTGGGTATGTAGCAGGGGATATGTATTATGGGCAGGTGTTGAATGCACGGACTCAAGTTAGTGGAAATCTGAAAGGATTTGTAGCCAAGAAAGTAATAGAGTAGAGTTTGTAAAGTTCAAAGCTCCCGTGACTCTTCATCAATGCAAGATTGCATTTTTGGAAGAGAGTAGTTGTGTTTGCTGTATAAAACATGTAGGAATTTATGACTGCAGACTGTGCAGAGCTATTTCAGGGCAGCAAATCAAGGAATTTGACTCTAAGTTGTTTTGAAGAATTACAGATTGTAAAGAGAGTTACAACTTTCCCTTTCAAAGCTTGGCATTCTGTGTAATGCTTCATGAGGCAATTTATGTGCTCTATGAGAAAACATGTGAATTTGGCAACATCTATGTCACCAACTCGGTTTCCCATGAAAGTCATCATGATTATCCATTGCTATATCAGTGCAAGCTCTGTTTTGATGCAGTAATGGAATGTCTACAGCATTGAAATGTTTGTAGCTATTGAATGGGCATGAAAATTTGCCGTATAAAGCTTTGATTACCCGTGCATTTGGTTTATATTTGTGTGTGCTCTGAGGAAAGAAGAATAGAGAGGGTCTACAACTGATTTTGTACTATTTGAAGCAATCACACTTTGTGGAGCAGTTTGCTGCGTGGGGTTGCCATCCCTTAAAAATAGAAGTTGTATGAATCTGAAAGCTCGTGTTGTCAGAGTCTCTACCATGGTTGTTTCAGTTTCAGATTCTCTCTTAAAGTGGTAAAATCTGAGCTTGAAGGACTCACTGACTTTGTATGTTGGATGTTGGAGAGACGATGTTGGTCCAAATAATGCTTGTATTGATTCTAATCCTTTTGGATTTGTTGCTTGAGTTATTGGTGTATATTTGCTAGATATTGAACTTTATCTCGGGTGGAAGGGTACATCCATCCTTGGATGTTGGCCATAGTTTGCAAAGAAAGGATCCTGCTTGTAGATGCATGGATAATGTTATTATAAGCAAACTTCGCAATGGGCAAGAGCTCAAACCAATCATTTGGCTAATCATGGAGATAAACAAGCAAAGTCTTAGATTATTTTCAACTAGTCATGGTGTCCATGAATTTGGTTGATCATGGAGAATAAGGTTTCTATAGATTGTGAGATGCGAGATTTCTTCAATCACATAGATAGAGGAGATAATCATGGAGATTGTAGCATGTAGCCAATCGTAGTAGAGAGAAGGGTTTCAAGAAAAATATAGGATGATGTCTATTGGTGATCATCGAGAAGGAAATTGAGATAAAGATGGTTAGAAGGACAATATAATCATGATGAATAGAAGATGATGTAGAGATTGAGAAAAGGAAATAGTGATCTAAAGCATGCAAATCACCAAAAATGACATCCATGGCCAATTGAAACCATGAGAGGTTATAGAAGCTTGTCTTGAAAATTTGTGTGCATGATGCTGGTGCTTTATGGAAGCTTATGTACGTGTGCATGGATGCATGCATGTGTGGTGGTGCATACATACATCTATATGTGTGTGCGTTAACATGCGCATGTGTATATATGTGCATATCTATGATGATTAATACACTTGATCATGGAGATACTTGCAATGTCCAATTGTAGAGACAAAAACTTCATGAGTTGTGGAGATCCAGAGTTCATACAATTATGGAAATGAATATGTGTGTCTAGTTGTGGACATCAAAAGAAAACAAAATATCAATCCCTCTTCAATCATAAGATGAATACAATCCAACCAAGAAAATGACGATGAGTTCAATCCCGTTCTCTCAAAGTGATATGTTGATGTACACTCTTGATATGTGCATGAAAACCATTGAAACAAATGCATAATGGATGCTTATGCAAGATTGAAAATGAGCCTTTTTATGATTTTCTAGTTTCTTGCAAGATAACTAAATCTACTCTATTTTATTCTCCACTTTATATGATATCCATTCCATCAATTTGGTTGCATTCCAATCTAGGCTCCTATCTAGCTGCATGTATCTTAGAGTATAAATTTCATGTGAGCAAGAAAACGAAGAATAAACTAGTAAGGATGGGAAAGAAAGAAGAGACTGAGAATAGAGGGAAGTAATCAAACGTTGAACAAAATTCAAATTGAATATTAGTTTTCACTTCAATGAGGATGAGCAAGATCTTCATTATGACAATCTTTGTCACCTTTATGGCGGCCTAGATTTCTAGGTTTGATGTGACCACGAGAATGCAACAATGACTTATTAACAAATTTTTATATATTTACTTACCAAAATATAAATATAAATAAAATATATTTTTATTTTCTAAAATATTTTCTCTCTCTAGGATCACTTACAGGGCATTTTCAGACCTCAAAACTTCGCTTACTCATGCATAACCATCTAACAACAAGGCCCTCCACAAAGCTAGACCACTAGAGATTTGGGCCCTTCACTATCGTAGCCTAGATCGACCCAGTTGCTTACCAACTCCAACTCCCTAGTACCATGAAGATCCATCTTGCCGATCACAAATCTCGTGTATGTTTTAATGTCATATCTAGTCCCACAAATCCAATCATCGTGTGGATACCTTAGCTAAAGAAACACAACCTAGAAATTGATTAGGTTAAGCAAAAGATTACATATAATGAAAATCAAGGAAAGTCGGTATATCTAGGAGCCAAAGCCTTTATGCACACAGCAAGGTAGGAACCGACCTACATTATATATTATATACCAGCTCGAGAATCTAGTAAGGATGAGTCAATCAAGCTACCAAGCCAGTATAAAAAATTCCAAGATGTTTTTTAAAAAAGAGAATACATATCTCTTGCCCAAACACTAATCATATGATTGTGCTATAGAACTCCATGAGGGGGCCCACCACCTTTTGGACCCATCTATAAGCTATCCCTTGATGAAATAGCTGAACTACACAACAACATTGATGAGAACTTAGCCAAGGGATTCATTAGGCACTCAAAGTCTCCTACTAGAGCTCCAAATTCTATTCATGAAGAAGAAAGATGGGTCACTTCGAATGTGTGTGGGTTATCGAGGACTCAACAAGATAACAGTCAAGAGTCAATACCCTTTGCCATTGATACTAGAGCTCTTGGAACATCTTGAAAAAGTCAAGATCTTCACAAACACTGATCTACATGAGGGGCTTACAATCTTGTATGGATCAAAGAAGGGAACGAATCGAAGACAGCCTTCCACACAAGGTATGGTCACTTCGCATATATTGTTATGCCATTCGGTCTCACAATGCTCTTGTAGTGTTCCAATGTATGATGAATGATGTCTTCTAAGAGCATCTAGATGATTTTGTAATAATATACTTGGATGATATCTTGATATTCTCCAATGATCCAAAGGAGCATGAGCACCATGTAAATTTACTTTTGGAAAATCTTAGAGAAAAAGGACTATATGCAAAACTTGAGAAGCGTTTCTTCCATGGGATAGAAGTGGAATGTCTCCCAGAGAAGAACCTTCATGGACCCCAAGAAGATTGAGACTATTATTGGCTAGCAGACACCCACATGTATTCGCGATGTCCAATGCTTTCTTGGCTTTGCCAACTTCTACATGACATTTATCAAAGATTACTCAAAGATAGTCACATCACTCACCAAACTCACATGAAACTCAAAGTTCTCATGGACCCCAAAAGCCAAGAAGACCTTCTAGGCCCTACAGACCACTTTCACCACTGCCCCAATCCTAGTCCACCCAGATCCTACGAAGCCATTTTTCTTGGAGACTGATGCATCAGACTATGCCTTAGGAGCCATCTTATCCCAGGATGGGAATGATGGTCATATGCATCCTATGGCATTCCACTCAAGAAAGTTCTCTCCTCAAGAGATAAACTATGAGATCCATGATAAAGAACTCCTTACCATTGTAGATGCTTTTGATACTTGGCATCATCATCTAGAGGGTGCATCCCATAAATTTATCCTCTATACAGATCACAAAAATCTAGAATACTCTATGACAACCCGTATCCTCAATCGAAGACTATCCTGCTAGAGTAACTTCTTATCTAGGTTTGACTTTGTCATCACCTATTGCTCGGGATGCCAACAATGCTAATCAAATGCTTTATCAAGAAGATCCTACCTAGCACCTAAGAAGGGAGAAGAAGCTTTTGATCAACAATGAGTAATACTACCCAAGCCAAAGCACCTCCAGCTAGCAACCATCTCCAGTTGTCACCAAGATGGCCCTACCTTGATCCAGTCCATCCATGAAGCCCTATTGCATGATGATTTGGCCAACAATGTCAAGAGAAAAAATTAAGAGGGAAAAGGAAATGAAGTTTGTGAGTTTCAAGAAACTAATGGATTGTTATACTATAAGGATCTAATTTACATCCCTCCAGGAAAGCCGAGACTCCAAGTACTCCAACAACACCATGAAACCCCAATAGTAGGACACTTTGGAGTTAATAAGACCTTAGAGCTTATTTCAATATATTTTTGGTGGCCCGAGATGTGGAAAGAAGTTAAGGAATATATAAAATCATGTGATACCTCAACATGGCCAAGGTACCTCATCACAAACCACATAGCCTCCTACAACCCTTGCCCATTCCAACACGACCCTGGTCTTCTCTATCCATGGATTTCATAACAAATCTTCCCAAATTACTCTATTTTTGTTGTGGTAGCTATGCTCACAAAAATGACACATTTCATCCCTACCACCAAGACCATCACAAGCGCAGCTACTGCTAGACTCTTCCTCAAATACATTTTCAGATTACATGGACTCCTAAATGACATCATCAGCAATCAGGGTCTCCAATTCATATCTAGTTTTTGGAAGAGCCTTTGCAACCTCCTTGAAGTCCAACTTAAATTATCCATAGCCAATCATCAACCGACTGATGGTCAAATAAAATGGGTGAATCAAGTCTTGGAACAATATCTCCACTACACCATCAACTACCATCAGAATGATTGGTTTGAGCTCTTGCCCTTGGTAGAGTTTGCTCATAATAACATTATCAATGTATCTACCAAGAAAACTCCTTTCTTTGCAAACTATGGCCAACATCCAAGGATGGATGTATATCTCTCCAATCACGTAAAGAACCCTACTGCCCGAGATAACACTGTTAACCCCAATACGAAGAAAGCAAAAGAAAGTGGGAAAGACGCAGGGCAAAGGCGGAAAAAAGGTAGTCCGACTGAAGAAAGAAGAGGAAAGAAGACCAAAAGTGCAAGGGCAACCTTAAAAGTCCAAGGCAAATGCAAAAGGGGAAAAAGGCACACCCTGAAATCTTGGAAAAGAGCGCCGGGCTCTCACCTGTGCAATTTGTAAATGTAGACAGGCGGTGGAAAGGAAGCTAGGAAGATAGAAGGACAATGAGAAAAGGGGCCTAGGCTAATGGCCGGCCATGTAAAAAAGGGGGATGACCGCCCATGGAAATTAGGGCATGTATATAAAGTTGAAAAGTGAATGAGAAGCTCATTCTTTGGTGTGTGGCCAAAGGAGTCTTCTTCTTCCTTTCTTCTTCTCTTCTCCTTGCTTGTGTGTGCTCTTGAGAGAGGGAGTGTGAGGGTGTGAGGGAGTGACTGTGTGTGAGAGTGAGGGATCAAGAGGGTGAAGCTCTTCACCATCTCCACTCATCTTCTTCTCTTCTCTTCTCTCTTTTTCTCTTGCGCGCACGGCTATGGAGGATGGAGCTTGGAGATGGAGGAGGCTTGAGGATGCTTGAGCTAGCATCAAGAGTCGTGGAGCTACCGAAGTGCAAGAGAGCGGAGGGTACTTGATCGGGCATCAAGGTAAACTCACAAGACTTGTAGGATTAACGGCACGTCGGCTAGGTGAGAAATAGCCATTAGAGCTCGCTTGGAACGCTTGAAACAATAGGCAGTCCATGGGTCTTGGCGGTTGAGTGAAAGCTCCCACATTTTGGTTCCATTGCCGGGACCAACGGATTCAAGCTTGAGCACTTGCGCGCCTCATATCGAGCATTGAAGTATGGTATTCATCCCCGAAATGGAGCTTGAGATAGGTAGGAAGTTGGGTGTTTTCGATCTTCAGAACAGGTAAGTATTTTGGGATATTCTGATTGTTCGATGATTGGAAAACATTGAGAAAGTAGTTCAGTGTTTTGCTTTCGATTTATCTGGTGTTTAGGGTAGGTTAACAGTAGGAAATCACACCCGAGAGGCAGAGGGTTGCTGCTGTGAAACAGGGAGAAATCGGGGAAAACAGGGGGAAAATGGAGGAAATGCGCATGTAAATGTGTAGGAAACGCTAGGAGAGTGATCTGTAGTGTTCAGGGAGGAACCAACAGGGTATAAGTTCTGGAAGGGCAAGAGAATCCTCATTTGCAACCAGCTGAGAGAGAGAGAGAGAGAGAGAGAGCTTGGCGACCATCCGATCGACCAGCGCACGGAGTGACATTGCATTCGGCGATCCCCAAGTACACCGATCTCTCCCTCACCACTCCAACTCCATAGCTGGTGAATTTCGTGGTCAATAGTAATAAATATCTGGAGATATTTGGGTGAATCCGTGCTTGCAAGTTCGTTGGGCCGGCGAACTCGACAACTGTCCGATCGGTTCACCCTGTCCGATTCAGACATTCGGACAACCGTCCAACTCGGACGCTCGGACTTGGACCCACCTTCTTCGATCGGACGAATTAAGACACGTCAGCAATCGGACCACCTGCCCGGTCCAATTCCAAGAATTGGACCCGCCCATAATCGGACCACTAGGATCAGACACTCGGACCAGCACGTCCGATTTTTGAAATCGGACCACCCTGTCCGATCGGACCATTCGTACGAATCGGACCACCCAAAATTGGACCAGCCCAAAATCAGACCAGAATCAGACCACCTTTGTCATATTCATTGAACACTTGCCCGTCCGATTTTTGAGAATCGGACACTCGGACTCTGAGACTGCCACTCAGCCCTAACACACCTAGTCTGATTTCTAGAATCAGACCACTAGTAAATCGGACGTCTGATTCCCAGAGTCGAACCAAAAAAAAAAGGGGGGAAAATATCAAAACTTGACCCACCAAGGGACACACTGGAGCATTCCCCAGTGACCTACCCCCTAATGAATAACAAGAAGCAGCACAAGACCCTAGAACCCGTTAGAACGGCCAGGCTTTGAGTAACAAAGCCTATCAGGCCCGAAACGAGCGAGAGTGAGTAAGACGCCAGGAAATTGCTTGCAGCACTCATGTTGAATTTCCGCACTTGTACACTTAGGAAAGCTGAAAGCCTGATTGAGCACAAGTGCACGAGGAACAACACACTCATGAGTGACCATAAGTTGAGCACTGTATTCAAAAATTAAAGGAACTCACTCAGATAAATCGCTCAAAAAACCCACCAATAGGAGAGGACCCAAGACATAGACAAACGTGCGAAGCGCTGGATAGAACCAAGCAAGGAGCGTCAACGACAAGGATCTGTCTCACGGCTAGTTAACCTAATTGAGAGCGCAGCGAGACACAAGAATTCAACCATGACGGAGGAAAGCTCATGCCATCAGTCTACCAAGGAGCTCGATGTGAGTGTATTCCCAGACGCTATACAGCAGATGGTGAGCAGTTACGATGCACATGCCCGGTATGAGCACCGTGGCAGGACAGTAGATGCAATCATTGCATACCTAGAGGAGGAGAGAAGGCTAGCCCGTAGGGCATTGCAAGGCATAGCTGAGTATAATAGGGATCAACAAGCTAGGAGCCTAAGGAAAAGCATGGAGCTGCATGAGGTGCAGCGAGTGCTGAACTTGGCTGGCCGAAACCGAACAGACCATGAGAGAGCACTAGAGGGAGACCTGACGCTGAGCAAGCTCCTCATGAAATGGCTACTCGATAACACCGCAGTAGAGCAGAGTGCCACTACACTAGCGATGTCTCTTCTTGCAGGATTAGGGGCAAGCCAGGGCTCAAAGAGCCAAGCCAAAATACCGATTGTTGCCAAGCAACTTGACAAGTACCAACCGCATGACGATCCGTACAGCTTCGTTGAGCAGTTTGAGCAAGTCTACGAAGCCAACGGCCTCAATGACCAGGCTCAACGCTTGCAAGCCCTCGGACTTTGCTTAAGCGATAAGGGTAGGATGTGGTATACAAGCCTGGATGCCGTGGAACGATCCAACTTCAATAATCTCAAGGATCTCTTCGTCAAGAGGTTCGTCGAGCCCGGATACTCCGACAACCTGCTGGTACGCTTGATGAATGTGAAACAGAAGGAGAAGGAGGATATCCGTGACTATGTGACCCACGTGAGAAGTCTCTTTAAGAGAATCCCCTTGGGTGAACGATCGACTGACAGAGTAGTTTCAACTGTATTCATCAGCGGAATTAGAGATGAGGAGTTATATAAGGCATTTGCAGGCAATTCAAGCTTGCAGCGAGACGTGGTGGCTAGAGTTTTTGAGGAAGCCATCAAAGTCGATGACCAACTGAAAGAGCGAAGCTCTAGGAGCTCAACTCTTGAAGAGACTAACCTGCGAAGCGTAGATCGAACATCAACCTCTAGTGAGTGGTCAAATCCATCATCCCAAGATAAGGGGAAGACCACCGAGATGGACCAAGGCTTGGCTGAGGTCAAGATGGAATTAGCCAAAATACAAGACATGTTGAGACAACCGACGCATCCGCACATCCAGTGCGTGTACTGTGGCAGAAACCACCTGCCAGCAGAGTGTCAAGACCCTAGGTCAAGACCTTACATTAACAGCGGTAGGGTCGGCCACGATGCCGCACACTGCAGATTACCAAGAAGACTACCATACATGCAACCCTACGGCTAGCCTTAACAGGCCGTAGCCATTCTTTAGACGGGGAGCCCAGTTAGCCCTACCTGCGCCTAACGATGTGAAACCAGCTGTCCCTAGAATGGACATAAATCCTACCGGCATTCCTAGACCGCCTGGTCCCTATGTGACCCACCCACCAAGCGACGCTCCCGTACACTACATGGAGGAGCCCAGTGACGAAGAGACCTACATATACCCTTACATCTCGCATGACGACGAGGGCAATGCAGTCCTCATGGATTATCGGCCCGTGCCGGTGATGGCGTAGGACGAGGACGGGGTGGAGGCCTAGGAGGGCAGCCACAGGATCCGGTCACTTGTTGGACTTGCGGACATCCCGGTCATGTCTCATCGCACTGCCCTGAAAGAGAGCAGCAAAACAGGGACAAAGCTGACCAAAGGTGCGCAGAATGCGGAATCGCCCATCTTTTCATAAACTGCCCAAAGCGGAAGTCGTCCTCCGGTTCAGCTAATTTGCCATCCGCCCCATTGGGACTGTTTGGTGTTGAAAACCCCGATGGGGAGGCCACACCTATTCCCTTGTGAGTTATGACCCGAGCCCAAATGAAGCAGGCCGGCATCTCTCTGCCAGGACCTAGCAATCTTGATGCGACCTCAGTAGGAAAGAAAAGCCGTAGGCGAAGAAAGAAGAGATCGGAAGCTAAGGTCGCACTAAAGACTGCACTAAAGGATTATGACCTTACCTAATGGGAAGAAAGTCTCAGACGCAGAGGCAGAGACTTCAGCCCCTAAAATAGCCCAAAAGGGAAGCGCTAAGATAGGGAAATACCCGCACCCCAAGCGGCAATTAGAGGCCATAGAAAAGGTGAAGGAATGGGTGAGGGAGGCTCAGCAGCATCTCAAGGATGCTGAACCCATCATAGAGGACGAGATCGATGATCTCTCCAGCATGAGCGCGCCAACATCGCCACCTCAACCTAAGTCGGCCGAAGCCACTGTGCCACCAGCAGTGCCGTTGAGACCATGTCTAGATGCAACAGAACCGCAGAACAGTCGTAGCCAGTGGCCAGGACAGTCTAGACTAAGAGAAGGATGAGTGTCCAACAACCTCTTGACCACATTGGTGACCACGCCTGTAACACTTAGCCTGGGGGACCTGCTTAAGCAACACCCTGCCCTATGGCAAGACCTCAAGCAGTGGGTCGAGGGATCGCAAGAGCAGGCCACGGCAGATCCTCAAGACCAGGATGCGGAAACACAATTTCCAAGTCTGACGCTACACTCCGTGCCTAAATCCTGGCACGTCAACACCTTTTGGGAGGGCTCGAAGATGCACACAGTACTGTCGGTCCTAGCCCTGGGTGCCACAACGAGGAAGGGAATTGTAGACACGGGAGCTGGGGTTAGTGTGCTTAGCCACGCAGTGATGCAGACTTGGGGAAACCCACCTGTCGAAGCTGCTCGGTTTAATGTCACGCTAGCAAACGCTATGAGAGTAAAGCCATTCGGGGTCTTGAAGAATTGGCCAGTAAAGATTGCAGGAGTCTAGTTCTCTGTCGACTTTATAGTCATGAAGGGAGTGGACTATGATATCCTATTGGGCTGACCCTGGATGTGCAATGCTAGAGTCATCGAAGATTGGGGTAACAGCCTGATCTTCCTTGGCAATCGAACTGACACCGTAAGAATAGAGATGGACACTTGGAAGACCTCACCAGTCGACCTAAACGCCATCTCTGCTATGCTCAAAGAGAACACTCAGGTCAAGGAACCCTATGGGTCCTTAACTAAGTATATCCCATGCCCAGAGGATGAGCGGGATTGGATGCACGTTCTCGCTACACTTGACCTGCCATTCTAAGACCATGAGGCGTACGAGCAGGCTATCAAAACAATTGGCAAGACAAACAAAACACTCTCTACACCCGTCTACATGATGGCAGCAAGCCTCCATGAAGGGCCTAAGCCTGTCACCTTCCAAGTACCATCCAACAAAAGGGAACTCCAAGAGGTACTGGAATATCTAGCAGACCAGCTAGCGGGTAACCCGGTTGCCAACTTCAAACTGCTCCAGGATCTCTTAGAGGATCCTAAGTGGCAATGGACCAGAGTGCATGAGCTGAACCTTGTGTATAGCTGGGCCCTGATTCGAGACCAATGAGACGGGGCATTCCAAGCCCTAGGAGACGATGGAGAGTTGAAGGACAAAGATTCCTGCGATGAATACGAAGACTACCAATCTTTCAGCAGTGGGAGCGAGGGTGAAGTGGATACCATAGAGTACGACACGAATGGACGCGAAATTGAGCAGATACGAGCGGACGCCAAGCCACAGAAAAGGCAGGCCCTTAGACTGGAGCACGGAGTTATGCACATGGAATGTGATCGTGCGTGGTTGGAATGTATGGGGGCCATAGACCTAGAGTAGGCATGCCTAGCCCAAGCAAGAACAACGTCAATACTTAGAACCGAATCGCCATCCGAATTGCTTCCACCAGGGGACACTGCCTCTTCCAGCGAAGATGGAGGGTTTGACTCCGAATCGGAAGTTACTTCAGATAGCGATCCAGAGATCCCTAGGCCGCCCATGACCAAACGCACCAAGGGGGACTTACCCATCCACCTGAGACGCAGACGGTCACGCTAGGATAGGGCAAAGCACCCCAAAGATACATGATCAGAAGAGCAGCGAAAACCGCGGGACCTCCCTAAGCGATTCACTAAATTCAAAAAAGGGGATAGGGTAGTGGTTCTGCTAGGTGCCAAGCGTCAAGGGCAGACAAGCGAACCGATCAAAGGACCAGCCAAGGTCAAGGAGGTTAACCTAGCCCTGGAAGGGGAGACACCCCGACTAGTGTTCATTGCCGATGACTTAACTGGTAAGGAAGAGTCGAGTCTTGTCGCTCTCTTGCGGGAGTACATGGACGTATTTGCCTGGTCCTTAGAAGAGCTACGGGGGGTAGATCCGAGTGTTGTGACTCACAATATACCCATGACATCGGACGCAACGCCGGTCAAGCAGCGACCGTACCCCATGAATCCAAAACACGCCCATGCTGTCAAGGAGGAAATTGACAAGCTAATGAGAGCTGGATTCATTTACGAAATTGAGCACACAGACTGGGTATCACCCATAGTCATTGTGATGAAGAAAAACAGCAAGATCCGAGTGTGCGTCAATTACAAAAAGGTGAACTCCGCGCGGTCTTTGAACAGTGTCGCTTATATCGTTTCTCCCTGAACCCCTTGAAATGTCAGTTTTGGGTGGAGCACAGATGCATCTTAGGACACGTGGTGTCGAAGAACGGCATTGCCACGGAATTCTCGAAGGTTAGGGTTATCGTTGACCTTCCACCCCCAAGTAATTACAAGGGAGTTCAATGCTTCTTAGGTCACACAAGATACTATCGGCGGTTTGTACTGAACTACGTGCTGATCACTAGGCCATTGTATAAGCTACTAATCGTCTTCGAGTGGACCGAAGCATGCCAATGGGTGTACGAAGAATTGAAAAAGGCTCTAACAAGGGCACCGATTCTACGAGCCCCGGACTGGACCATTACCTTCCACATACACATTGACGTCTCTAAGTTTGCCGTGGGAGCAGTGTTGTGCCAACCTGGTGAGCATAACCTAGATTACCCAGTGAGTTTTGCTAGCAGGCAACTCACTGAGACGGAGATGAATTATTCGACAACGGAAAGGGAGGGATTAGCCATGGTGTTCACCGTGAAGATGTTCTGGCATTACCTGTTGGCCACCCCCTTCATCTTCTTCGTGGACCATCAAGCCCTGCTCTATTTAGTGAACAAACCTTGTGCTACAAGACGAATAGCTCGATGGCTTCTCCTGCTCCTCGAGTTCGATTTCTTCGTGGTGGTACGGAAGGGAAAACAGCATTACATGACTGATCATATGTCCCATATACCCACAGGAGAAGCCGCTGGACAAGGCATCATGGATGAGCTACCTGACAGCCACTTATTCCATCTGTGCAGTGAAGGAGACCTATTCAGGGCCGATCTGACACCATACTGGGCAGACGACATAGTCTAAGTGCTCGAGCATGGACTACCCGAACGACCAATAGAACGGGCATGGCTTAGACGCTTGATCCTGAAAATCCAGCCCTACCAGTTGATTGCAGGCCAACTCTATAGGCTGGGGCAAGACGGGCTGCTGCTGCATGTGTGTGTGAGTATGAGATGCACGATGTGCGTTCAGAGGCGCATAACGGCATTGCAAGAGGACACTTTAGCGGAGACACGACAGCACGGAAGGTACTGCAGTCCCAGCTATGGTGGCCTACACTTTTCCGCAATGCTAAGCAATTCGTCAAGCATTATGACGAGTGCCAACGGACAAAAGTCCCGATTCGCAAGGATCAGATGGAGTTAACCCCTGTTATTGCTCGCCAACCCTTCGAAAAATGGGGGATTGACTTCATAGGACCCATCAGCCCCACGGCCCAATACTCACAAGTCAAGTACATCATGGTGGCCACGGATTACCTCACGAAATGGGCACAGGTGAGAGCCACACAAAAAAACGATGCTAGGACGACTACCAAGTTCTTATGGAAGCAAGTAATCTCACGCTTCGGTTGCCCCATCGAACTAGTTAGCGACCAAGGAACACACTTCATCAACGAAGTGATAGCCCATCTCCTATCCGCCTTTCTTATCATCCATTGCAAATCCTCACCATACTACCCTTAGGCTAATGGCCATGCGGAATCAACCAATAAAATTCTCATCAACATCCTGACTAAAGTAGTCTCAGCCTCACGAAGTGACTGGGATAACAAGCTGATGGCAGCCTTGTGGGCCTACTGAACAGCTTATAAAATGGCCGTCGGTCAAACACCTTTTAGGCTGACCTATGGGACTGAAGCCATTCTCCCATTAGAATTCTTTATACCTAGCCTGAGAATAGCGCTCCAAGAATGATGGGAAGGGAAGGAAGCATGGATGCAATGCTTGGTCGAGTTGGAACGCCTATCAGAGACTCACCTTCTAGCCACCCACGCACTTATCTGCGAGAAAGCCCGATGCAAGAGCTGGTTTGACAAACATGTCAAGCAGCGAGAGTTTGAGCAGGGTGACCTAGTGCTCCTCTACTCAGTTAAAGGACATAAGCAAACGATGAAATTCAGAGGTCTCGGACCCTTCAAGGTTTGGGCAATCAGCCGAACTGGTAACGTCGAGCTTGAGACACTGGATGGTGAAGGAATAGGCTTCTTCAATGGCAGCCGTGTCAAGAAGTACTACCCTCCCACTCATCCTTTGCATGAGCCACCAATGGTGGAACCGCCTGTCAAAATACGAGTAGCCACAATTACTGAAATCTACAAGAATGAGGAGGAGCCTGTAGAACCCGCCTACCTCCGTGTCACGGTCACTACCAAGCAAACCTGCTCCTTCAACGCCTTGATTGATGAGGGGGCAGATTTCAATGTCTTAACGCACAAGCATTGGATCCAACTCGGCAAACCCCTACTTCATCCCATAATGGCCAAATTAAGCCCATACGGGGCTCAATCCTACGTGCTTCTTGGCACATGCAGAGTCGTTGTTTCTATCGAGTCTGAAACTGTCCCCATGCTGTTTTACGTATTGCCAAGTACCACGGATGCAGGCATAGAGTCATTGCTCTGGCGAACCTTTAAAAAGCAGACTCACTGCAATGTTGATTATGAGTCGCAGCGCATCCACTTAGCAATCGGCAACATGCGCATTGTCACAGCTTTCAGCAAGGGCCTCGTAACACCATCACCGTTCACAAGGCCACCGATAGAAACAGCCACCGTAGGTAAGACTAAGGAGGGGGTAATGCATATCTGCCGCTTCCAGATCCCCATAAACCGCAGGCCGCAGCAACCAAAGCAAAACCCCAACAGCCTTGCTTGCAATGGGTACCTAAACAGCCTCGAGAACCGCCTAGGACTAGACGTGCATGTCTGCATAAGACCTACAAATCTAAATCTCGAAAACCAAGATGCCATCACCGCCAGCGCCGCGTGATTAACCAAAGGTGGATCCCTAAAATCCTCCTACATGCGCAAGGCTACTATGAGGGGAATGCCTTGCTGTGGATCCCTAAGGTCCCTACTACCAAAAGGACTAGTCCTACGCCAACCTCAAGTTTGATCAACCCATGTCCCCCGACGCCTCAAGACCATGGACAGCAATGCTCTCCAGAACCCCAGTCATCCAACCCCTCTACGCGTCAACCCAAGAGAGTCGCACACACTTATCGGCCCAAACAACGGCCACCACCACAAGTGGCATCATCCAATCAAGTCAACCCGCCGCTCCGCAGCCTAGCTGACTGCAGCAGCATAACTGCTGTGATCAAACTCGACCCATCCATCTTGCCAACAGCTAGGTTACTGACTCAAACGGACCCCTAGCCGCAACTCTGTACAGTCACAACCTCCAGTTCTAGCAAACCTCAACCACCCGTCAACCTTAAGCCCTCCTATGAACGAAAGTCATTTCTAACGCTGGCCGCTAACCTTGCAGAGGACATTGGAGATGATGTGGTGGACTGCATCAAACAGGTCGATGCCACCTTTGTTGCACTGGCCCTCAGCTATGACTGCCTGGACTTGGGTCTATTAGCAGAACCCTTTGCAACAAACGTGCGCAATATGCCTTGCTCTTGGGAGACTTTTGAATTCGCCTTTGCACAAGCTTCTCGCTCTGCCCCGCTGAGTTGCTCGCTAGCGAGGTCTCCAAAGAGCAAGCCATTAAGCAACGCCTCATCACATCATTTGACCCACAGACAACGTCTACCATCACCGACCAAGAGATCGCAAGGTTATCCCACGTGGCTGATACGAGATCACCCTTCTTGAGGCAATGGTACACTCTTAGGTTGCAATGGGAAGTCGACGGATGTCGCATAATGACCAACACCGAACAACGCCGAGCCATCAAAACGGTCGAGTATGATCCCACCTACGTCGCTCCTACCTCGTATAGAGTGTTAACCACTCTTCGGGGTCGGCCCATGGACGAACATATCACAAGGCACCCCTATCTTGACCGCCTCTTAACAGAGGAAGAGCTCCACATCGCAAGTCAGGTCGACTCTGATGATTTCCTCACAGATGTCCTCACGTACATCACACATGTAGGAATTCGACCCTTTGATCTAAACTACGCTGCACAACTGGAATATAACCCCAACTTCTACGCTTGGCTCCTGCACAAATAAAGATGAACGCCTTGGCCCCACAACCTCTAATCCTGGGACGAATTCTTCTTTTCCAAAGGGGGGAAGGGGAAGTAAGGGGATAAACGAAATAAAATCTAAAAAGTAAACCAAGTGTGAAACGCTTAAAATTGAAATGCAAATATAAAAGGTGGTGATAGAATTTTGAAAGGCAAAGTTAAGGCTATGGGCAATAAAATCTGCTATGCTTTTGTTTGTCCAGCAAATTAGTTGCCAAAAAATACTAAAAATGGAAATGGCTAAATGTGCAGGTGGCGACCATGGCAAGCCAGGACAAAGCAGGCAAGCTTTCCTTCTCGGAGGAGGAACAAGTAAAGTACGGCCTCACGGTGGAAACAAGAGCTTTCAACCAGTTAAAGTTCTGCCACGTCTTCAACCTGGAAGACGTAGTCATCGAAGAACGGGCGGTACGTCAAATCATAGAGCAATGCCACCTACAGAAGTACCTGGACGCAGTGGGCCGGAGGATAGACTACACCCTGTGCGCTGATTTCTTGCGTACCTTCAACAGAAACATGGGCACTGTCACGGTGCGTGACAAGGAAGCTAGCAGACAGTTGCAGATTGAGCTAACCCCCGAGTTGGTGGAAAGGGCACTAGGGCTGCCAAATAAGGTGGAAATCTATGTCATGTTGGGGATGGATAAAGTGAAGGTTCACACCAATGACGAAATTAGCCTAGCGGACATCCCCAACCAAGAAATTCAGCTGCAGGCAAAGATGGTGCACGCCCTGTTCTCAAGCCAGAGGTACAACAGCATTATGACCCGAATCAATGTACCTCTGCTCGACAGCATTGCGACGCAATCGCTCGATGAGGTGAACCTCAATGGGTTCGTAAAAAAGACAATTGATGATTTGGCAAAGGCCTTGGCGACAGGAGGAAGAGCCGTGGTAGGAGAGTCCCCGTCGTCCCGATCGACCCGCAAGGCATCATCCTCCAAGGCCTCCACCATAGGGTTTGGAAGTGTCCTTACGAAAATCATCCAAGAAGCGATAGGGCAGGGACAAGCAGGAGAAGACAAAGAGGGAGGTGATGAGGAAAGTGGCGAATCACCGTCACAGTCCACGCCTCACACGGAAGAGCAGCAGAGGTCGTCTGATGAGACGGAAACAAACGCCGATGAGGAGGGAGAATCCTAGGCTACACCACAAAGGCATGCGGAACAACGAACTAAGCCCTACATGGAAAAAGAGAGGAGGAGTGAAAGAAGAAAGAGAAGGAAGATCTGGAAAGGGCCCGAAGGGAGTCAGTAAGGGATGAGGAGGAAAGAAAAAAGAAGGCCGAGGAGGAGCTGAGAAGGAAGGAAGAGGAATAATTGGAGCTGGCAACCCGTCGCTCCATCGAGGAACAGCACAGAAGAGACGAGGAAGGAGCAGAGGGTCCGCACCAACCTGAGGCACCCGGTCCCAGCACCGGTGTGCCGAAAATCGCGCCCCTACCCCCTGCAGAAGGAAAAGAAAAGGACCTGATCAGGCCAGCTTCCCCCCTCCTCATACCATCCATGCAAGCCACTCCTATCATGATGACACCCCTTGCCACAGCCACCCAAGGGCCCACCCCAAAAATCAACGAAAGCAATGTGGTCACCTGGCTGCAGTTTTTGGTGGAAAGGGAGCTGGCAAGGGAAGTGGCCGTGGCCATCCCAGCTTCAGGAGCCAAAAGGGCAGCCACAGCCGAACTGGAGCCAAGGCCAGAACTGAAAAGGCAAAAAATAGAAGAGGTTGCCACCATTACGACCATGCCCCACCCCCCACCTCTAGAAAGTCAATACGACGAGTACGTGAAGGAACTTCTCTCGCAGTTGCAAAGGGCCAGACAAGAAAGGAGGATAGCCATGGAGGAGCTGGCAGTGGAATGAGAATCACAAGCCGCCCTCCAACTGGAAAGAACAAAGTAGATAACAGAATATCAAAGGGAAATCGCTGTGCTCAGGGAGGAAGCCAGCACTAAGGAGGCGGAAGAATTAAAAGCCCTGAAGGAACGTGACGGTGCCTGGGAGGGAAGAAGAAAAATCTCGATGGAGCGTCTCAACGGGGAGAGGGAAAGGAATGCCCACCTTCGACGCAAAAATGATCAGTTATCTGCAATCAACCTGGAAGCGCAAAGCCAGCTTGACAAAATCAGACAGGAAGTTGTAGAGCTGGACCAATTAAGGGCAGAACAGGTGAGAAGGATGCAGGTGAAGCTGGACTAGCTCAATGCGCAAATCGCAAATGAACGCCAGGAGCAGTCCCACCTGCACCGTGAGCTCGAGGCCCAGCAGCAGCAATAGCTCATGGCAATGACCCTCCATCAGGGGAAGAGCTTGGAAGATATGGAAAGAAGGGCAAAAGAATGGTCCGATCACAATGAGCAGAGAGTACGGGACTTAGCATGCCGGCTAGCCAAGGCCGAAGGAGATAGGGTGTTCGCTGAGAATCAAGCAGAGGCGGCCCAGCTCTCCATGATAGCCCAGTAGCACATCTTTCTCAATACGCTGCTCCACGCCACCAAACCAGAAGGAGATGAAGCCAATGATCAGATGCAAAGAAAACTAACCATTGCGCGCAGAGCTCTCACAGCAGGCCTGCACGTGCCGCTGCAGCTAGGAGGCCCGCCGTAGAGCCTATAGGTGCAGAGGAGATATCTTGCACAGGTAGGCCTGACGACGCAAGAGATAGATGACCTCGGTTTCACAGAGGCAAAAACACAAGAAGATGAGCAAGCAGAAGGGGGTGAGCCAGAGCTCGATCTGGGACCTCAGGAGGAGGAATACATCCCCACACCCCCCTTAGCCACAACAAGCCGAAGTGCAGCCCCCTGATACATCTGCTGAGAGAAGAGCGGCCCAAACCAACTGCAGGAAAGAGATGGTGGAGAAGGCAAGAAGAAAGCTGAATGCCAGACCCGTTATAAGACAGCATGCCCCTCTCCTACTGCACACCCAAGATTCCCCTGCTGAATTCCGTGCCGAATTGATCATCTGGGAACAGCAGGAGTATAACTGTGACCCCTTCGACTTGCACTTTGAGTTTTCCACTGCCTTGAATAGGGTACTGCCCATTCAACTGGTGGAGGATGTCATTGCTATGGGGGCAAGGCTCAAAGCCAAGTGGTTAGCAGAGCGTGAGGCTCACCCAACTGCTTGGGGAGCTAAGGACCGCGAGTTTTGGCAAGATAAAGTCCTCCAGGTACCTAGATCAGTGGAAGGCTATAATTGCCAACCCACTTGGAGGAGACACATTTTGATGTCAACCTAGAAGCGTGGATGGCATTTTGCAACACCCTCCCTTCAGAGAGAAACGACCCCACTTTTGTGCCGTATCCTCGAAGGGTAGGGGTAGACTTCAATCCGTCCATCCACAGCAGGTTCGATTTCCCCATCATCTATAATACCAATAGCACCTCCCATAGGGACGCCCTTCTCTTCACCCTCTCAACTTGTATAGCTCTATAGATAAATTCCTTAGCGAGTTCACCTCTTGTCCCGACCCCGCATTCGTCACCACTTGTAATTATCTTAGGTTAATTAGGATCCTAGTCCACCAAGAGCCCGCACCCCAAGAACACCACCTCCCACCCCTCTATTTTGACCCCAATGCCATAGACAGCAACACCATGACTCGCCTCGTGATGCGTGCTTCTCTTTTGCCATCTTTCTGTGGTGCACTACTCGAAGACATGAATGACAGCAAATTCACCCAGTGCAACCACCCCTTCCTTTCTACCACCACCCTCAAAACCCGCCTCCACATCAAAGGCTACTTGTTGAGTCGAAAATTCCTTAACAAGGCCCCCCGCCCTCTGCCAACCCCTACCCACCATTCAGATGACGAGGAGTAAACTCCTGTCATGCCCTTGTACCGCTTGCCTCCATGTATACGCCTCCTCATGCTATTATTTTTTAAAAAAAGAGAAAAAAGAAAAAAAAAGGAAGAGAATAAGACGGAAAGACACACCACAATCACCGCACCTAGGACCCTCCCCCCCCCCCACTTCACACTTAGGGCACATCAAGGGCAGGATGTTCAGACCTATCACCCTAAGAATTGCACTGCACCGCCAACAAAGCATGAACTGGGTCCTCAAGTGTGGGACGTTACCAAGGGCTTACCCAAGGTCAGACCCATCTCCCGGTTCCACTACCACACGCATCACGCACTACACAGCAAGCAGACACACCCCTTAGGGAGTGCACAACTTTTCTTGTAGGTTATGTTCGCACTCCCAGACAGGGCTACCCGCAGAGGAGGATCGTCCACGGCTTCCCTTAATAATCAACACTTCTTTTCCTGCACTGGCATCTGGCCACCTGCTTGCTGATGGCCACCCTGAGTGAATCACGTCAAGCAGAGCTGCCATTGGCATAGATCTTGGACCCGCCTCGTCCAATGATCCCTGCCCAATGCCTCAAGATCCACGGATCGCTTATTGATTCCATGAGCCTGAAGACCTTCAACTCAAAATTGAAGACCTTCAACTCAAAGACAAGGATCTTCAATCGACGCCACGGGTTTGCAAGCCAAACCGCATTTGAGGGGTTTCTTCATAATAAATCCCTCCAATACCATCCTCCTAAGGGATTGCTTATTGCTTCAAGCGTCTCTCATACTCAACAGACGATCGGCTACGTAACCAGTGCCACAACCGTGTGACAAATGCCAAGTATCTTCATGGAGCCTAAAGCACATCGGAATCTCTCCTGGTCCTCATCCCCAACCTCCATCACCTCTCAATCCTCCCAACCCTGGTCTACCTATTCCGCCTAAAGGCCGACGTGATTAGCCACTATGGCCCACCGCAGTGCCATGGGACTGGCACTCGTCTAGGAGGGGGGTAATGTTAACCCCAATACAAAGAAAGCAAATGAAAGTGGAAAAGACGTAGAGCAAAGGCGAAAAAAAGGTAGCCCGACTGAAGAAAGAAGAGGAAAGAAGACCAAAAGCGCAAGGGCAACCTTAAAAGTCCAAGGCAAATGCAAAAGGGAAAAAATGCGCACCCTGAAATCTTGTAAAAGAGCGTTGGGCTCTCACCCGTGCAATTTGTAAATGTAGACAGGCGGCGGAAAGGAAGCTAGGAAGATAGAAGGACAATGAGAAAAGGGGCCTAGAGGCTAATGGCCGACGATGTAAAAAAGGGGGATGACTGCCCATGGAAATTTAGGCATGTATATAAAGTTGAAAAGTGAATGAGAAGCTCATTCTTTGGTGTGTGGCAAAATGAGTCTTCTTCTTCCTCTCTTCTTTTCTTCTCCTTGCTTGTGTGTGCTCTTGAGAGAGGGAGTGTGAGGGTGTGAGGGAGTGTGTGTGTGTGTGAGAGTGAGGGATCAAGAGGGTAAAGCTCTTCACCATCTCCACTCCTCTTCTTCTCTTCTCTTCTCTCTTTTTCTCTTGCGCGCGTGGCTATGGAGGATGGAGCTTGGAGATGGAGGAGGCTTGAGGATGCTTGAGCTAGCATCAAGAGTCATGGAGCTACCAGAGTGCAAGAGAGAGGAGGGTACTCGATCGGGCATCAAGGTAAACTCACAACACTTGTAGGATCGACGGCGCGTCGGCTAGGTGAGAGATAGCCATTAGAGCTCGCTTGGAACGTTTGAAACAATAGGCGGTCCGTGGGTCTTGGCGGTTGAGTGAAAGCTCCCACAAACACCTAGCATATATACACCAAGAACTCAAAGCAACAAATCCAAAAGGCTTAGAATCAATACAAGCACTATTTGGATGAACATCGTCTCCAACATCTAGCATATAAAGTTGGTGATAAATAATGGTTACTCGTGCATAACCTCCAGACAACAAGGCCCTCCACGAAGCTAGACCACTAGAGATTTGGGCCCTTCACTATCATAGCCTAGATCAACCCAGTTGCTTACCAACTCCAACTCCCCAGCATCATGAAGATCCACCCAGTCTTTCATGTTTCCTTGCTTGAGCCATACCATAGCTCACCACACACTAAGAGGAGAAAGATCTAATCTCCCACCACCTATCCAATTTGGAGATCATGAAGAATTTGAGGTCAAGCATGTCTTAGAATCGAGGATCTCTCGAGGTTGATTGGAATACCTTGTTCACTAGAAATGATATGACATCAATGATCGCACTTAAGAACCTACACATTATCTCCAAAGAGCACTTTTCAAAGTTAAAGAATTTACAAGAGGAATCCAACAAAACTTGGACCAAACCACTAAGCCACTCCTCGTGGAACTCATCATTTGAGGAGGGGGTGATGTCACAGACATGTCATGATCAAGTGTACGGATTAATTCTTGCTCATGCCATATGAATCCACACCCCATGCGAATGCACCCTTTACAAGACATCCTTGGGCCAACCATGCGAACGTAGCCTTGCTATGTCATCATGGAACCTTCTAGAAGATATGGTATGTCATCACTTGCATCATCGATGATGTCATCATGGAACATTCTAGAATATCTTTAGCTGCCCTCCAACACTTGTAAAAGGAGGGGCTTGCCATAGAGCTCTTCAGTCTTTCCAATGCGAGTCTTGGGAGCTCAAGGAGTTGAGACTTCCAAGTAAGTACCTTCGAGTTCTTGTCTAGTCATGGTATCTAGTCTTGTCTTGTCTTTCATTATACTCATGTTGTCTTGTGATCTTGTAATCTCGTAGTATGAGATCTTGTCTAGTACTATCTTGTATCTTGTTCATCCCCGTCAAGGGAGATTTTGTAATTCTAATATCTTGTATCCATATCTATGATCTTGGATTGTTGGATCCTTCATATCCTATCGAGTCCTATTGTCTATACCTACGGTCCCGGGTTGTGGGATTTTTCGTGTCTTGTTAAGTTATCATTGTACCTTGTGCCCCCTACATGGGATTATCTTGAAACCAAAATTCTTGTAATACATATTGTATCTAGTCTAGTCTCTTGAGCACACTCTAGTGCTCCCATAACATGATCTACCTATAAAGAATTTGCAATGAAAAACTTCAATGACTAAGTAGCCAACATGATTAACAGTCTTTGAATCTAGTAGTGTGATTAGAAGATAGAGAAGAATGGGCTCAAAAGATTGCTCACACAAGAATGAGGGCTTCTATTTACCCTACACATTATGTATATATGATCTCATAGGTAGATAACCTCAACTCATGTACTCTTGCAATGAGTCCTCTCTTTTATATTGTTAATTGGTGTGCGTTTTACCCATTTTTGCTACAATCTCTATAACAATAGTGGGTCTACTAATCTCGACTTTGGGAGTTTTTACAATTTACTCAAAAGTGAGTCTAGATCTCACTTTTACAAGACTACATAAAAACTCATAGTTGTAGGCAATGATTGAGAATAAGCTAATTATTCAGCCTAATGAACTAGTGATTCCTAAGATAAGTACAATGAAATTCCAAAAGATTTCATCATCCATCTCTAATACTTCCAATACAATTGCTCTTTGGTTGGCCATTATTGACTTCTTAGTGCCTAGCTTTGACTAACTTCTTCCTTGCCTTGTCTTTGATTTAAAGCTCTTGTTGCCATTTTGGGTTAACAATAGCACCTTATGTTGTGTGCCTCCTCATCATAGTGGGGCATAGTCCAATTCATGGAGTGAACTCTGTGTTGTCATATCTAAGTGTGCCTTGCTTATAAAAATAGAGGAATCTCTAGCAGATAATTTCCATAGTGGCATAAGTAATATCTCGAATCTATAGTATATGTAAAAATAAAGGAATCTCTACTATCTGTTTTTCATAGTGGCTTAGGTTATCTCTTGAATGTCTTTTCTTCCACCATATCACTTGCCTTCTTTTTTTTTTTTTTTGAAAAAGAGATTTGTGGTAGCAATTGACTAAAATGACTGGAGAATTTTTCAGTCATTCTCCAATTAATAAGGTGGTTGTTGTGTGTTATCTTTGTGTGTGTGCTTTTATTTCATGACGTTCTCTCTCTATCTGTCTCTATCTCTCTCTCTCTCTCTCTCTCTCTCTCTCTCTCTCTACACACACACACACACACACGCACACACGCATATATATATATATATATATATATATATATATATATATGCATGTGTGTGTGTGTGCGCGTGTGCGTGTGTGCACACTCTATACAATGGTAAGTGATATAAATAGCAAGGTGGTTGCATGGACCTATTAGTAAGGTGTCTAAGTTGGTGGTTAGAGGGTGTGGGTAGGGTTGAGTTAGTGGAGAGGAGCTAGTGCAATGACCACATTAGTACCTGGAGGCACATGGGTAGCTTGGAGTGGGCACATGGTAGAGCTACCATAGTGGAGGCATGCAAGTAGTGGACATTGCATTGGAGGTAGTGACAATGTGTTGAAGTTGTTACAATGGAGCTAGGCGGCGGGCTTGTGGTGGGCCCGATAGGGCATTAAGGGTAGCAATGAAAATTGAGGTGGTGAGGTTGGTATGTGGAGAGAATGGTAGGGTGTTTAAGGTGCCACAACGATGGTAATCAAATGACTTGCTACATGGACAGTGGGCTAGTAGGGCTTGATGTTATCGTCTCATTTTGCATGGATAGTAATATCATTAAGGGTAATAATTTCAATCAATACAAGTGTTCCTTGCACGCTATCACTAAGAATATGAATACACATTAACGAATTTTTGTGCCTATATTGTTTGAGATGTGTGGGCTATAATTAATAAATAACACTAAATACACTTGGTGTTTTTAAAGTGATTGTGATGTGATATATAAAGTTGAACTTTATTACAAAATTGTATATGCAGTTTGTGATTGTTTTGTACATATGCTTGGTGCAACGGATCATGCAACATCTTTACTTCTCTTGCAATGAAGCCATTTTGTAGTAGCATCATCCAAAGGTTTAAGCTATTGCAAAGCAAAGCGGAAGCCATTGGTTAGTCATTAGTGGTGACTATAGGCCTCAAATTTGAAGGATTGCCCAACTTTTCATCTAATACTTCATTTGAAGGGTGTTCCGACCTTAAAATTTTAGGTCAGTTTAATAGACTAGGCCGAACACAATAAAATTCCCAAAATAAAAGAGTGACTCATCTATTCGCATTGTCCGAATGAGAAATTAATAAAGTAAGTTTCAGAAGTTTTGTATCAACTTGTTCAGCGGTATCCACTTGTCTCTACCAACTGGGCTATGGTTCTCATTGGCGCTCGGCACAAAAACACAAAACAAAAAAGAAAATCTTGTTTATTGGTGAGTGGGGTTGTTGAAAGAGGTTTGTTGCTTCTGATGCTGGTTTGTCTCACTTTGCCAAAACAAACCGATATTAATTTGCAGTGTGGGCGGTAGGGCAAGCCGGATGTAAGAGGACAACTTTTTGGACTTCCCAACCCTTTGAGTCGAAAACGCGTCCGGACACATGATGTGTAACCAGCCTTGAGAGACTTTGTCAAAGTTTCTTTCGTCTTTCATTTGGGCTTCCGTTTCGGAATGTCACGCAAAAGCTCACTGGTGCGCAGTGTGCACTACGAAACTTTTGAACGATGTTGGGTGTGGGTGCCGCGTGCGTGTGTCGAGGGTGTGAGGGTGGTGTTATTAAATGCGAATGCTATGGCATGCTCCTCATGGCTGACGCACATACGTCGATTTCCAAAGCGCCTTCCTAGCTCTATTAAGACTCCACGTCATGCCCCTGGACAAGCTGGTCTGAATTTTTCTATAGACCTTCGCAAGACGCAAAATCTGCAATCCTGTAAGGTACTGCTCTGTCTGCCGTTGCTTCGCTATGAAATGTCTTCTCTCCAATTCGTCATGGGCACAAACCGCTACTCATTAGAACAGCCCCAAATTCTCGAATTTAAGCAATCGGTGTGCATTCATTGAGTTAGACGGCGAATACATAGGTAGCATTGTGTATAATGATGCTCTACGTTCATTTTCTGCCTGCTTGTGCGCTCCTTATGCTTTTTTCTCGGACTAGATTACATTTTTATTCAGCCTTCTGGAGGTTTAATTTGTAAACTTGCTCAATCAGGTATTCAGTTGGAAGTATTAGTGGACTGGTCAATTCGTTTGTGTGGAGGAAGTGGCTGTGGATTGTAACCCACATGACTCTTTTCTTAATGCTATTTTCTTCATGGCTAAATGTTATTCAGGTCCTTAACACACACTTTTGGAATGGAGATAATTAGGACTGCCGTGCATCTCGGGTGGAAGGGACAGAGTGTACCGGCAATTGCCACAGATGAGAGCTGCCACACCTATGCACAGCTCCTACAATCCGCTCTTTCAATTTCCCATGAGCTGAAATCTGCACTTAGAGCACATAATTCAAAGGTAAAACTTGCTCTTCAGCATCAGGTAAAACAGAGTCAGTCTGGGTCTTAAAAATGCCCTGCATGGGGCATATACTGCATGAATGTGATAGATATACTTCTCTTATTGCAGGCAGTGAACAGTGCTAAGGTAACCAATGCTAGTGAAGCCACTGCAGCTGTGTTTACATCAAATGTTTCTGACGACCTTAAGGGTGCACGAGTGGGTATTATTGCAAAGCCTGGTGCAGAGTTTGTGGCAGGGGTGTGGGCAACATGGTTGTGTCATGGTATTGCTGTACCTCTAGCTTTGAGCTATCCTGAAGCTGAACTGTTGCATGTAGTTACAGATGCGGTACTTCCCTTTGCGTGAAACTTTGCTGTTTCTAATAATTATGCATCAACTTTTATCACAAGCTTAAAGCATCTGTTTGTGGATAATGAAGGACATTGCAGTTGTGATGAGCACACTGGACTATCGAAAAAGGCTATCGGATGTAGCTCATAAATGTTCCTCTGAGTTCATTATTCTTCCTCAAGTTCAATCCTTTGATTCAAAAGAAACTGAACTTCCAAAGTTAACTGATGCAAATAGTATCCCATTTGAACAAGTTTTGACCGAGGTTTCAAACCTCTCTGCCATTGAAGGTATATCAAGCATATTCTTGGGCATATTGTTCCCATTCAGGGCTTCCAGTCACCATTGTACTGTTTTTATACAGGTGGGGCTCCAGGATTGATTGTATACACCAGTGGAACTACAGGGAAACCAAAAGGAGTGGTTCATACGCATGCTGGCATGAATGCTCAGGTAAACATGGTGTTTCATTATTTGATTGCATGTCCTTTTAATTCACAATTCATATATGTCAGCTAGGTGCATTTTGTTTTGGGCATATCTTGGGTCCAAATAATCCCCTCCATCTGTCGAGGGAAAAGAGCCACAAGCCTAGCACATCTAATTTGCAGTTCGATGTTGAAAATTAGAGGTTCATTCCTTTCGCACTTTCAAAAGTGGGTTTGTAGCAGAGTTAATTAAACTTGGAAGTTGGCCAGAGACAATGATATGATGCAGTTCACAGTCCCTATGCTCGCAGGCTGCAGCACTTATTTGGTGCTAGACTTCGTTTGGTTAGGCCTATTCCTGTCTGTTAGTTGAGGGGCCAGTCTGCAGCAGTTGCCTGGGTTAAAAATCATCTTTTCATACCTGAATTTCTTCATTGGGCTCTCTAGTAAACCCTTGGGAGATCCTTTTTGTTGTGAGAAATGCGGTACCTCCACTCCCTGAGTTCAAGCTGCCAAGATGCAACAATGGCATGCAAGGTTCACACCATACATCATTCCTCATTACTGATGAGCCTGAAGTGGAAACGGTTATCTGACAAGCCCATGGGGACGTACAGCCAAGGCTGCTCCATGATCAGATCAACATCTAAAAGAGTTGCCACTTAAGCCAAAGAATCTCTGACCTTGAAAGCCTCCTCTATTTGGATAGCCACATTCTTTTGAAAAGTACAATCCTTCAGGAAAACTAGAGAACTTCTTTCAAAAAAGTGGTATAGTACTACCTATGTATAAAACGTGAAGATCAAGAAGTAAGTAAACATTCATGAGCACACAATGCATTAAGAAGGACAAGCGACAAAAACGCAAAGCAAAGACTATCATCTTGCAATCCTATTTTGTCAGTCCTGCTCCTCTGGCTGTGCCACACTGGTCCGTATGGTTTGCAGATGGAACTTCTTGACAAACCTGCCTTGGATTAGATTCTCAAATGCATGCTATCGCAAGGACAAAAGCATGTCTACCCAAGGAAAATGTATCTAGGTCTTTCAAGGACTGTAACTGAAGGGTAGCAGCTGTGGTGGAAGAGGATCAGTCTGTTTGATGATCTTGACTCCCATCTTGGAAGTCAAGTTTGTTAGTCTCTTTAGGGCAATCCTTGGAAGTCAAGTTCTTGTTAGTCTTCTTAGGGCAATTCTTGGTGATATGCCCTGTTTCCTTGCATGTGAAACACTTGTATTCTCCCCACAGCTTTTGTGCCTTCTATGGGTAGCTATCTTCTCTAAAGAGTCTCCCCCTTCTTGTGTCTTTGTCTTCAGACTCTGCAGTACTAGTTTGGTTACGCTGACCAAGTCTTCTTCTGCCTGTCCTGATTGGCATGTGTGGTGGTCAACTCCATGGCCCAGCCTAAGAAGCTGGTCTTTGGATTTCCGTACTTATTGAACTAGCAGTTTGCAAGTGGTCCACAAACTTAGAAAACAATATCATCACCATTATTTAGTGAGAAAAGATACACGAAAAGAAGTTTGGTGAAGTAAGTGAATAATCTATGTATGTCCTCCTCTTGCTTCTATTAGAAGGGATTCCCCTTCTTTCCTTTGCTACATCTTGTTATTTGTTCAAAGAATGGCTGAGCACATTCAAATTGAGTGGCCAGAACATGTATACGTGAAGAAATACCCTTACACAAAAAATAAATGAAAGCAAATGACAAAAATCTTGACGGATCTTGAAATGCAGCAAAGGCAGCCTCCTGATGTTGAACAGCAGCAAACATAGCTGTGTGTGCAAACACAGATTTTGCTGATGATGTGGCAGCAGTTTGCATAGTAAATGAAGGTAGCAGATGACAAGGCAGCAGCAGTAGACTGATGGCGACAGCTGAAAAGTGGTTGCTGATGGTTGGGTGGCAGCTGGAGTCTGCAAACACAGCAATATGCTGATGTGGAGGGGTTGTACGAAAATAGTGATGTGATTGGTAGCAATCGCCTGACTGGAAAGTTGGAAACAGTGTGAATCAGCAAGGAAGAGGTTGGAATAGGTGCCAGACTGATGTAGACAGCATCAGACAGCTTTGATTGAGATGTCCTCCACGAACGGGGTGTGGGCAGTGAAGCTAGAGGGCGTTAAACTTACAAAAACGAGATTGAACTGAATGGAGGGCAGCATGCCTATTTATGGAAATTTTCGGGACCTTGTATCGTGCACCGTATTAAAACTCTCTTGAATCGTGTACCATTTTAGGGTTTTTATTAATTAAGCATTTTTGGGGTTGTTTTAGTGGATAATTCAGCATGTAATGCTTATGTTAGCTCCATGTGCGAAAAGCAAGCTAGCAAAGGTAAGCAAGCAAGGGAGACCATGTGCAATGCTACGAATATGGCGCATCTAGAGTCGACCACTCAGAAGATAAAAAAGGAATAAATGCGCATAGATGCATGCTTATAGAACAAAATGCCAATGCACTGAGGTACGGAAGAGGCAATGTATGTGTGATCATGCTTGTGTAAAATGCTATGCAATGGTGTCACTTGGATAGTGCCCTCGCAAGGGAATTGTTTACTTGTCCGAGCGCCCTTTTATGATCATGTTATCCAGATGGTGCAAATGAAGATACAAAATACAAAATACATAATGTTTGCAAAAGAAATTGTAAACAACATCTAGTCACCACCATGAGAAGAAAGTTGTCCCCTCTTGAATTGGAAGGGAAAGTGGAAGGGAATTGTCCTCTTCCTGTCAATCTGAAGAAGTAGGGGAAGGTGTATCCAAGCTGATCTTGGGTAGAATATACTGCAACATCATTCGATTGACTGCCTTGGTCAATATGTTTGCAAAGTTAGCGGATGAAGGCACAAACTCTAGGTGTATGGTGCCTAGCTCAACCCACTCTTTGGTGAAGTGGAAGTGGACCCCCACATATGTTGCATCCGTGGTGTAATGATCGGATTGCACGCAAGGGCAATGGCACTCTGGTTGTTGCAGTAGACAACGGTGGAGAGTCGCATGGAAATTGAAGTGCCGCTAGTAAGCTCCTCAAATAGATAGCCTCTGTGGTACCATAAAAAAGAGCCCTATACTTAGCCTCAGTTGTGGAAGCCGCCACTATCTCTTGCTTATGGCTGGCCGAAGAGATGGGTGCTGTGTCCAAGATACAGAGGTAGTTGCCATGGGAATGCCGGGTATTAGGATCTCCTGTTTCATCAGAGTTGGTGTATCCTTGGAAACATAAATCAGATCCATAAGTTAGGCCATAAGAATAGCTACACTACAAATATCTCAAAACATGAAAACACGTAATCCCATGTAACATTCTAGGTACAATGAAATATTGACTAAGCAAACTAAGCAAGTAGGCTAAATCTGGCCTAGTGTGAATTAACCAAAGATGCTTCCCTACCATAGATCTATAAGTGTGTTTGTAGAAGGGCTAACCTAGGATATCCTTAGAAAGATGGACAGTGGGATTAAGAGGCGTGGCTATAGGCCGTGTCTCATCCGTGCAATATTGGTCCACTAAAACTGAAAAGCATACTTTTGCTGTGACACAAAAATACTATCCCTAGATCAAACTACCTCCATCCCTAAAAAGTAAGATAACAAATGGGAAGATGCAATCAGCCTTCTTGTGAATAAGTACGTGTGGAGGATTTCTTGTGGACTTGGTCATGTAGCCTTGTGTACCGCAAGCATTGACACTCTCATAGAAGGTCAGCAATCTAGCTAGGGAGATAATGTGCTGAATAAATCAAAAGTATTTTTTGGGCAATTTGTTCGAGAAGAACGTGACTTGATTGTTGTCGGACTTTAGGGAGCTAGTAGTGACAAACTCCGCGAGTAATTGCAGATATCGGCCAACTTGACTTTCATATCATTCCCTTCCTTAATAAAAAAACTCCTAAAGCTCAAAATCAAGATTGATACATCGATAGCGATCTTTGGCCGCATAGCAGTCAATGAGATGACTCCAATGCTTAGATGTAAGGAGAAAATGTTGTAACTGAGAGTGAAACTTAGGAAGCAACGTGTGTATTAACTCAACATTAGTTGTGGCATTGCACACTTTCCATTGACGGATGTGATCAAGGTGAGCGAATCAAGGATTCCGGCATAGGCTCTAGACCAACAACAAGAACCAAAAGTCCTTGAGATTCAAGCACTTGTTACATGATGTTTGAAGAAGTGGTGAAATTCGACTTGTTAAAACGAGTCTTGTTTGTAAAGGCATTCTTGGACGTTCCAACAAGAGTGGTAGTACTAGGAGATGGATAAGGTTTGTAATGAGAGTAGGGTGGGGGAATGGAGTACACTTGGGAATTAACCCCAAAGTGCCCACTGTGCATACGGAAAGTGTGCACAGTGAATCCAAAAATGGGCATGGATTTACTAGGTATGGGCATGGTAATTGCATGAGGAGTCCATGGTGGAGGGATAGGGATGCGTAGAGCAGAAGATGGAAATCCTTGCGTAGGAGTGACCCATGGAAAGTGTGATGACGCACCACAAGCAGAGAATGAAAATCCTTGTGTTTGAGAGGTCAAAGGATATGTGTGCCTAGGGGTAATGAGGGGAGTAAAAAAGGAATGTGTGTCCAAGGGATTTAGGGTTTTGTATATAAACCTAAAAAGTGAATGAAGAGCTCATTCTTTGGTGTGTGGCAAAAGGGTCTCTTCTTCTTCTCTTCTTCTCTCCTTGCTTGCTTGTGTGTGTCTGAGAGAGGGAGTGAGCGTGAGGGTGAGGGATTGTGAAAAAGAAGCTCTCCATCATCTCCTCTCTTCTTCTTCTCTTCTCTTCTCTTGTCTTGTCTTGCACACGGCTATGGAGGATGGAGCTTGAAGAAGGAGGATTGAGGTTGCTTGAGCTTACAAGAGTATTGGCTTTGATACCATGTGAAGAAAACAATGGAATAGCTGCTAGGGTTCACATTGAGGAAACACAGAGTGTACAACCCTGACAAAAACACAATGATACAGACACAAATGTTCAAAACTCAAAACTCAAACACAAAATCAAACACAAGTAAAAGGAGAGATAAAGAATACAACTTTGAAGCGAATGAAAACTGTAAATGAATGAAGAGTGTACAGAGCGCTTGAGGGTAGAGTAGTAGTGTTAGAGAGTAATGTCTGAGACAGATTTTCAGTGTTGTAATCACCAATCGGAGATGAAAGAGTATTGAATAATGAAGGGAGGAGGTTGGTCAACAAAACATAGTAGTTGGAGGCTGAAATTTGGTAAACGTAGTAGTGTACCACTAGAGAAGGTTGAAAATTGGTCACTTGAGGCAGAGAAATTGTTAGGTGACAATAGGAGAGATGTTTGTTGATGTAGGCAGCCTATTGGACTGTAAAAGTGCAAGTACTGGACCAATCGCTTGGTGGGAGAGATAGTAGCAGCATGTCGCCTAGCACCAGATGTTGAAAACACAAGCTAATTAGGTGCTATGATAACGTAGCAGATGGACACCTCCAAATAGCAGGGCGATGGTTGGAAATAGGCCCCCTAGGGTTGGATGGTGATAGGTTGTAGTCGATGTTGGCTGGACAGCAGATGGTAGGTGGTGGATGGCTGAAATTTGCATGGTAGATTGAGAAACCTGGTCAAAAGGATGAAGATTGAATGGAGGTAGCATGTCTATTTATAGATGTGGATGGACCCTCTCAAATTAGGCTTTCACAAACTCTCTTGAACCGTGTACCATTTTTACGTTTTTCATTGAATAAGCATGTTTTGGGCTGTTTAAGAGGCTAATTAGGATGTAATGCATTTCTTAGCTCAATGGAGGGGGTTTCTACCCTTTCTTAGTATTCTACAGGATTCGGCACTTGTCTTTGACATTGGCCTCCCTTGTTATATCTCCCCTTTGAATTGTATGACCATCATCATCTTTGTACAAGGGTGCTTGGGTAAGTGAACAATTTTCCCACGAGGGACATTGTCCAAGTGGCAACTATTGCATCCCCATTCTCTTCATGTAGCACACTACCCTTTGCATCTCATTGTGCAGAGCACACTTGGGCAGATCTTAAGCTATCTCCACTAGTGGTTCTTCCCCACCTTACCACCACCTCACCATATTCTTCACCTCTTTCCCTTGTCATTGACATCCATGAGTGGTTGGGTTAGCTTGAATTTTTTATGATGTGTTGAATCCAACCATCTCTTTTCATTCTTCCAACGGGGCATAGTTATTGGATAGGCTGCAAACCATTTCTTCTCACCAAAAAGAAAAAAAAGAGAGTTCAATGTGGTTCCATTTGCCTTTGAAGGTCCTGATAGGCTAGTGGATAATCGACGAGCACCCTTTGTCCGATGCCTTGGCCTCTTTGGGGTGATTAGTTGGACTCCCGTGGTAAGATAACCATTGCCTTTGTAGTCTTGGTAGGCCATTGGGCAGCTGACATGCAACCTTTGTTCTTATGGCCTTAGCTAGACACTCAAGTTCTTATCTCTCTACTTCTCTTCTTGCCCACTCTTGCATGCCAAATATGAATCCATGTAACTTGGCATCTGTATCCATGTTTGGGAGTTGAAGCATCATTTGCCGATGCCTGTTGACATACTCCTTCATCTTCCCTTGTGCTTGCTCGAGTTTCCTCCTCTCATCCCTAACCTTGGATTTTTTCATTTTTGGGATGAAATAGTCCTTCAGCTCCTCCTGTAGTTCCTCCCATGAGAAGATGGTATGGCCTTGCTCTTGTTTTAACAGGTACCAACTAGCCGCATCCTCTTTGAGATACATGGCTGCCACTTCTCTTCTTTCTCTCTTCAGTCATACTTCAAGTACCTATCTATCTCTGTGATCCACTTTTTTAAGATCAATCCATCTCACTCTCCTCTCCATCATTTGTCCCTTGCTTCTTGTTTCTTCTTCTTGTTTGTGTTGTGTTTTCTAGGGCTTCACTTTCCCTTAGTTCTCTTTGTATTTTTTAGTTGCTTGCTCTAGAGCTAACCTATCTATCTCCTCTTGTAGTTTATGTCTTTTCTCCTCTTCTTGTTGTTTCATCCACTCTTTAAACCCTTGCTCCCCTTTAGCATTCCGTCTCCTTTCCTCCTCTTCTTCCTTCTATTGTATGCTCCACCAGATGGGGTCTAGTAGGTGTGACATGCCTTCTAATTGCCTCTCCTATGTAGCTACTTTCTCTTCTTGAGCTTCTCTCCATTCTTGACTCGACTCTTCCTGTTGTCTTCAGCCCCAGCAGCAGGAGGGTTAGTTGCATTCGCTGCATTGTCTCCCATGGTGTTGTTGGAAGCCGGGCTTTGGCTCTAGGTGTTATGTCGTAGGGGAGCTGTGTCTTGGCTTTGGGGTTTTCATTGCGGGAAAGTTGTGTTTTGCTTTCGAGTGGTAGTTGTGTCGTGGGAAAGCTGTGCCTTGCCTTTGGATGGTATGCCACATTGGGGGCGTTGCATTGTGGCGTTACAACATGGGGTGTCGTGTAATAGGGCGTCATAATGTGGGGTCTCACGACACAACTGGGGGCATTGGATCTTCTCTCTTGCTTACGTGAGCACTCCTAAACTGCAAACAAGTGTTGCTCTAATACCAATTGTAATGCATCTGGACTCAATCACTCACTCGACAGGGCATAGAAAGATAATACGACATGTGAGTGTGAGGTATACTCTTGTATTATTTAATAAAAGAAAAGATACAACATAAGCACACCCCAGGACTACACTCTTGTGATGTTGCACAAGTGAGGGTTCACTACTAGGTATAGGGAATTACACCAAGCAGGGGTTAGAGTGACTACTACTCACTATATAGGTACATTTGTAGGCAATGCCATGGTATATTGACAAAGCCCTTATATAAGCCCTAACACACACACACACACACACACACACACACACAAAGCCCCCTTAAATTTAAAAAAAAAAAACGGTGCACTTGAACCACTCCTGCAACCCTTCTTCACCTTCATTGATGAAGAGGATTTTTAGCTCTTTGAGCACCTCTGCTTTGATACCATGTAAAGAAGTTGTAGGATTTGTAGGGAGAAACACGGAGCATACACCAAACACTATGACAAAGAAAATTAGAAAAGAAGAAGAGTGAAGAATGATTAACATTGAATCATGTTGATACGATGGAGCAAAGCTTTGAGATGATTGCATTGTCATGGCTATCAGATGGCAACACGTGTAGGGGATCTATACTATGAAGGGAGCGAAATGCAGTCCTCCGGGTAGTAGGATATCAAATTAGATGCTGTAGCTGTAGAGGGAGCAAAACGTAGTCCGTAGGGGCTGCCAGAGTGGAGAAGATGATAACCAGCAATCACCGTGTGCTTGAGGAGTTGCAAAACAGATGTGTGGCCTGCTGTGGCAGCAAATGCAACAGTAGGAGGGTTTGCAGCAAAATACAAATCTGCCCAGGCTGAAAACTGAGAAAGGGAGCCATAAGCAAAGTCGGGAAGGGGAAGGACAGCAAAACGCAAATCTGCCTAGGCTGATGATGAGAACCCAGATGCTGATGATGTAAAACAGGTGGGCAGCAGTCTTGAATAGTGTGGCAGGCTGGGCAAAAGCCAGCTGATGATGGCGACAGCTCCAGATGTAACAGGCTGCTGCCAGATAGCTCCAAACAGCAGCACAACCAGTCCTGTAAGAAGCATCCACGAGGCATAAGAGAGATGGAGGAGTGGATCGGATGGAAAGATAAGATGAATGAAAAGCGTGTGTAGTGTGCGCTAATGAATGAAGTCTGTGCCCTATTTATTGGCATTGGACCATCTAGAGTAGCACCCTAGAATAAGGGTGCCCAGCCTTTTTAGGGCTGTAAGTGTGAAATGAAATGGGTTTCTCAACAGAGTGGGGCAGGTAAGATAGCAAGAACAAGAACTTATGGGGGACTTGATCCTGGCCGACCTGCAGTGAATGCAGGTTGGACCAATCTAAACTGCTGCTGGTGTAAAAAAGGGCTGTCCAGGTTTGCCTGCCAGTACAGAGAGTGTGCCTTGCCACGTGGCAAAAGTGCTTGCTTGGAATGAAGGAAATCATGCTTCCTGGTGAAATGTGTAGGAAGGACAGCCACCTTAAGTGTCTTGGACAAATAGACTGATAGACAATGATCGTGTCATAGCTCCTAATGTTCTTGTTTGACTGAGATTGAGGCTTATAGGCAGGAGATGGCCATTCAGACACACATGATTGCTAACACCCCCTCTTAAATCCCGCATGTGGCAGAATGCCAAAGGATATGAAATGGATCTGAAGGTGGTAGGAAAAGTGCCATGGTCAATGAAGTTTGTTGATGAAGATTGCCAGCCAAGGAGTGTGAGCCCCTCTCCAAATGAAAGCTTGATGTAAGGGGAGGCCACCATAGGCCAATTGGAGTGGAGAAGCCTTCAAGAGATCACTCCCATAATGTCCAGTTCAGAATGGGTGAGGCCAGCTGCGCTGAGCAATTGAGAGACAATAGCGAGGAGCTATTGAAGGTGCTAGAACTTGCCATTAAAAAAGATCAGGTGTCAGGGGCCATGGAATGGGCACTCACATTCAAGCTGGTGTAAATAGACCCCTCGTATAAATATTTGAGATAATTTTATTACTGACAACTTTTTCTTCCTTTTAATTGAAGGGTCTGCATACGTGCACTTTTAATTGAAGGATCTTTGTGTGTACACTCTTTAATCAAACCGTATAGAGAAAATTCCCTTTTAATTGAAGGGTCTTTGTGGTACACGTTTTCCTCATATCTAGTCACTCCCAACCTAGAAGATTGTGTACAAAGGCATTTCCTATGTATCTGGAAGGTAACATAAATTAGAACTATCTTGCCAGTTAATGTGATAGGGTATATTCACAAAGAGTTATTGCCTCCGCAGGTAATCCCACTCATCATCGGACTCCACACTCCCCGATGGTTTACTAGGGCAAATGACCACTGAATGCCATATGTAAGATAATACAAGTAAAAGTAAAGAGGTAGACATACCATAGCTACTAGGAATATGGAACAACAAATACGATAGGAATGGGGAGGCCCCATTATGGGGTTGGAAATGAAACGAAAAAATTGTTAAATTTAGGAATTTTTCATAATTGTGACATAAACAACTTAACTTCATATATAAGGCCAATCAATGTTGCAAAATAAGTGCATACTACCAAAAAGGTCTAAAGAGCAAAGACTCAAGAGCCATAAATGTTTGAAGGCTGAAGTACAAACACAGACTTGATGGGGGCAGGCAGGTGGAATGCTGGGTTCCCTACAACCTCTCTCCTTCTTTTAACATTTTGTGTAGGGAATGATTGAAATAGGTCAGGGAACATTCCAGCCAGTAGAGAACAGTGATCCCCCATTCCAGGCTGCCATTGCCACCATTCCATATTGCTATGAGACATACCGCTAAGATCAGCATTGAGGGTCCACAGTTGATAAGCAGACTCTCTCCATTGTGCCTCTTCATTCATGTTAAATGTATCACCCTTAGCCTTTTAGAAACTATTCCAAGTGAAGGAATGTATTCCAAGCAAATAAACAATGAGTATTAGGTAAGTAGCTTTGCTTGATGACAGAGTGCATAAGGGATTATCCAAGTTTGCTGAGATGAGCTTGCTAACATATTTCATTACCTATAGGTTGGAGAACTTTTGTATTGAAGGCCCTTTTCTTGTAAAGTATGAGAGGTACATTGGTCATAAAGTTAAAGAAGGGGTTGCAAGGTGAAAGTGTCGTATGGTTTGTGCCTTGGAGTGCTGTCTGGAATATAACAGATTCATAAATTTTTACTTTCATATTTGTTGCTCTTATTATTCTGAGCACTGTTAAGAGTGTCAACAAGCGGGACCCATGTGTTCATGAGCATACTTATGAGGATGTAGGCCCTTGCTGGGGTATTTTTGAATCCACGGAGTTGCCAATAAGCAGACTTGTTAGCATAGAGATTAGGTTGCTCGGAATTTTGCCAATAAGCAGACTGGCTAGCATACAGATAAGGTTGCTGGGAATTTTGCAACTAAGAAACTTCTGCCTGTGAAGACTAGAACTTGTTTACATCATTTTTGGCATCTTTACTGTTTTGGATGCTTCTTTAGAAAAATATCAATGTTTGAGAATGGCATGTGTTTCTAATTTTGCAACTTTTGATTTAGGATTCCTAGCTCCTTTCCATTATTGGAAATTTAATGCTGTTGATGCAGGTGAAAATGCTGAGTGAGGCTTGGAGATACAGCAAGGATGACCGGTTTCTTCATTGTCTGCCATTGCATCGTATCCTTTTTGGATAATTTATTCTTGATATTGCCATATTGATGAAATCAATTTATTTGTGAGGCAATCATTCTATTCTTAACATAATACAGGAGGTTTTGTTAGGTTGTGTCAAACTTGTCAAGAATTCATCCTTTACTTTCTTATAGATGTTCATGGACTTTTTAATGGTCTCCTAGCACCTCTATATGCAGGCTCTATGGTAATGCTAATTGGTCACTTCCTGTTTTATCTGAGCACTTGACATACATAAGTAGGATATGTACTAAGTGATTTGACCTAGTTTTGGGCCTAAAGTGTACTTGGAGATCTGGTTATGAGTTCTGTTTCTTAGAACGAACAAGATGTTACAAGTCTACTGCTTTTGAAGTCAGATAAAGCTGATTAATCGAGCTCATCGTTGATAGTTTCTCTATCAAATTTACCATTATTCGACAATCTTCTGTCTTTCGAAGTGTCTTCATGCAAGGTTGTGACTTTGAGATATCTATTATTGTCTTTTCATCTCTTTCAAACTAACAATATCTTGTTGGTCATTACACTTTGTTCTGTGGATACTTATCCTTAGGACAACCATCAAGGGCTAAAGAGACAGCCCAGGGCCCAACAAATACTGATTTCTTTGAAAATTATGGTTCTGAAAGGTAGGATCCCCTTACAGATGTCGATTAAAGTTCTTGGGGTAAACTTTCCATAATCAATATGTGTGAATGCAGATCTCCTGCCATTTTTGTCCCCAGTCTGCCCCCTGCCACTCATGTCCAGTCTGCCCCCTTCCTGTCCTCTTCCCTCTTTGTGCATCCCTTAGGCCCTTGTTCTATGACTGTCTGTTTCCCTCCCTCTCATCATCTCCAAGAAAATCCTATAATACATCCACATCTCAGTTCCCCGTCCTCTTCTTTCCATGTTCCTTTTATGGAACATACATCTGAATCTCCCTGCTCGTGCAAATGTTTATTTATATATAGAACCCCTGTTTTAACATATGTTAATTTACAAAGATCATGATCAATGTGACCATGACCAGGAAGAATGTCATAAACAGTGAGACGACATCTCTAGTCATTGATAAGCGGAGATCTCTGAAATTTCAAGAATCTTGGAGTGATTGGAAAAAAGACACTGAAAAATGTGAAGGATGGGAGCTGAGAAATCTAAAACATGAAATGATTCCTAGCAAAGGAGATGATCTGCAGCACCCGGATTCGTGTGTATGACAGGGTTAAAGCATACTCTGGTGATGGTGGTGAGACACATCCAAAGAAGCAACAAGCACTTTGCAAAACTCCTCCCAGAAAGTCTGGCTTGTGGTTACCCTGACAATCTGTCCTGAAATTCAATTGCCTCCGGGCAATACCACAATACATGAGGAATTTCTTGCAAAGCTGCTGTGCAATCTTTCCTTATGGAAGGAAAACCCCTAAGGCAAGGCCCCCACCAGATGTCTCCAAAGGGATATCAGCAGTCTGTTTTCTCGGTGTGCACAACTGATTCCATGAACCTGTATCTATGGTTGATGCATAAAGAATCTCTAGGTCTATGTAGCAATAAGCAATAAGAGGAGACATTTGCTGCCAATTCCACATAAAGGAAGCAATCTCTCATTGGAAAAGAAGTACATACCCTGCATTGTCACAACAACATTATTGGAACGTTTTTAAGACTAGGATGACTATACACACTTGAGCTGAGTCATTGTGAGGGACTTATTATGGACGCTTTGTGGTAATTGAAATTGTGCTTGATGGGGAGGTCCTATGGCTGGTTGGTCTCTATGCTCTGAATGATCCCTTGTCTAGATGTGATCTGTGGAGTAGACTGACAGCCTCTTTGACACTTGGCAGACCAAGATTGCTGATGGGAGTTTAAATATGTGTGTGGATTCATTGTAGTCTAATTCTGGGCATTTGGTGATGGATGCTCTTGAGAATTGGGTTTGGCAAGTCTTGAATGTTCTTAAAACAATCAAAAAGTGGTCTTAGTGTAGTTGGACTTGGAAAAGGCATTCGATTATGTGGATTGGTCCTTTTTTGCAGAACTTATTCATATCATGGGATTTGGGTGGCATATGTCCTAGTTGATATACATGAGCAGTGTTGATGCATCCTTTGGAGTAATGTTAAATGGTGGTGTCACTGATCCCATTCCCCTTCAACATATCGTCAGACAGGGCTGCCCTTTGAGTCCTTTGTTTTTATCTTTCCAATGCTTTGGTAACTCATCCGCTACTTACTATGTTATATGGTGGCCACTAGGCAGCTATCTGGTTTGTCCCTTCCTCTTGGACAACACTTTTTTGCTCAGTCTTTAACCGATGATACCTTCATGATCCTACATGCAGAAAGGGATAATCTCCACAAGGCATTGGATGTTTGGGATCTCTTTGGTCATGCTTCTAGTTTTTGTGTCAATGCTGCAAAGTCCTTCCTTATCAGCAGCTGCACCGAACTTGATCTTCAATCGTTGGGATGGTAGGGTTCGATCATACCTCGTGGTAGTGTTGTCGTTGTCAAACATTTGGGATATCCCTTGGGGGTTGATGTTCAGCCCAAAGTTTTGCTGGAATGTATTTCACAAAAGGTAGAGGTGAAGTTTTTCTATTAGGAATCCCAAGCTTGGCCCTTCCATGTATGTCTCAAAGTTGCACAGGCTATCATGCTACCAATGCTCACTTCCTACCACTTTTGCCTTGGACTATTGCCACTTTGAATGCCCTTATGAAGCATGTCCACTTCATAATGTTGTGGAAGAAGGATTCTTTGCATTCAGTAATTTCGTGGATTTCTTGGATTTGTACCCCTAAAAATATAGGTGGTGGAGCTATTCTTGATGCAGAGACTCATATGGTGGCCCTTTGCTGGTCACCCTTTTGAGCTATGGGCATTGACTATCACCTTGGGTCTTTATTGTCCTTTTTTTCCTTGGAAGACTGGGGCCTCATCCACAGTAATACGAGCATCCATGCTTCATGGTGGCACATTCTTAACTCTGATGCCCACTTTTTGACATCCTCCTCTTTCGTGAATCATTTGGTTTGCTCTTGGCAACTAGTTCTTCGAAAGGTGTAGTGGCATCCTGCAGAGGATTGCTTGGTGGCTAATTCTTTTCAGCAAGAGTTGCTAGCTGTGTCGTGGCTACTCTTCTAGGGTTTGACTTTTGTTGTTGATGCCATTCTCGTGAGCCGTGGGGTGTTCATGTCCTTCTGCACAACTAGGAGACTTTGTCGGATTCCTCATGGGTATTGTGAGTTATGGGTTCAACTAGACAGGATGCTGTAGAGGCTAGCCTATGCAACCCTTTCGTGTACCTATTCCTAATTGTCCCTAGCAAGATTGGGATCTTCTTGGCCATTTCACCCTTCAAAAGGCTTCGGCTAACCAAGTTTACCATCTCATGATTAAGGATCATCATTGGCTGGTTGATAAAGCCTATGCGACTTGGGGTATGCATAAATCTAAGGTTTGGTAGAAGATGATTGTGATGGAGGGCTGACGAAATAAGACACCTTTTAAATGCAAGGTCTTTCTTTGGTGAGTGATGATTGGTGGGCTGCTTCTCGCTTTAGCTCTTTCAAAGCGTCGAATATCGAATGGTAGTTGCTTCTTTTCCATGACCAATGTGGAGTCCTCACGTCATAGATTTACTTCCTGCCCTTTAGGAAGGATCAATTTGGACTTTCTTTGAAGATATTTGGAGAACTGTGGCTGATCCGCTATTGTGCCCCTTTGATTGGGTTTTCCTAGGCCAAAATACCCCATCCCCTCGCAACAACATGTGAAGATTACATTTTCTCAAATTTTGGGCTTGTTGGCATAATTGGGTCACTTGGGATGCTTTCGTCTTTCATTTAGTTGTAGATGTCCAAGGACATATTGCTAGAATCAAGGGTCTCATGCATTGGTAGCTAGATCTTATCTAGTATGCTGATCCTCTCTATTGGGAGGATTTAGTTCCTTTAGGTATACGGCAACAGGTATATGGCAATCTCCTTTGTTCCATTGCCATGACTTTGCATCTTTTCATGCATGATGGCTTAGAGCCATCCTGCATCTTGTAGTCTTGTAATCCTGTACTTTTTCATAGTTAATACAATTACCTATTATGAAAATGAATGGAGAGAGAGAGAGAGAGAGAGAGAGAGAGAGAGAGAGAGAGAGAGAGAGAGAGAGAGAGATACATGAGATGATCGAGGAAGTTTGAAACTTGAGAGAGAGAGAGAGAGAGAGAGAGAGAGAGGCGCAATGGCTGAACATCGAAGTCTGGTGAGCGACGACTGAACATCGAGGCGCCGCCTGTTGTCCCGTACCTTTCCGCCTGTCTGCGTCGTGCCGCCTTGCCCTCGCCTGGCCCTGCACGCCCTCGCGTCGCCTGCGCTGACGCGGAGTGAAGCCCCCTCTTCCTCGCGCGCTCGCTTCTGCTCGACAGCTGCCCGACGTGACGTCGCCCACCTGCCGGTCCGTTGCTGCTCGCCGCGTACCTGCGCCTCCTCAGTCCCGCCGCCGCCTGCAGTTCCGTTCAGCCCAGACCTTCGTCCTGCCTGCTCCCTGCACCGCCGACGACCCCCCTCGCGCCTGGTTCCTGACGCCCTACGCCTGCCGCCGCCCACGCTTTCTTCGCCTGGCGCCCTGTCTATCGCCGCCTCTGACGCTCGGCTTCATACACCCTGTCCACGGCCGCCCTTGCCGCCCTGTCCCTTGACCTGACGGATCCCTGCCCGGCACCTCAGCCTGTCCCGTCCTGCCGTTGCGACCGACAGGCTCTGTTTCGCCCTTCTGCCCTTGCAAGGTGACAGGTACAGCTCAGCTTTTATTAGCCGTCTTTGCAGAGTACACCCCGGGACTTCTTCATGGGGGATTTTAATGTGTGTGGATTCTTCCCAGTCCACATCGGAGCATTCGGTAATGGACGCGCCCGAAAGTCGTATGTGGCATGAGTTGGCTCTTGCTGTTCTTAAGCAAGATCTCTGGTCCTGGCTACACCCGTCTTCTACAGGGTTTACTTTTCATTCGGCCCAGTATGCGACAACATGGTCGCGACTGGATCGTATGTATATCATGCAGAATGATGATTTTCTTCCCGAGATGCTCGACATCAAAGTGTTGCAGCAATATGCTTTGTCAGACCATTTCCCGCTGCAACTTGAGCTGCTTGCACAACCAATTGCACCTTTCAAGCGATTTCTGGACCGACTCCCTTTGCGCTTCAACTCATCTTACCTGAAGCATGCACTCTTTCAGGGCTATATGCAACAATTGATTGAGAGATTCGTTTTGGATTTCTCTTCTCTGGGCACTGCGTCTTTTGAAAAATTGCTCTCTAATGTGCAGCGGGTCGCTCGGCAGTATGGAATTTATCATGCCTCGCTTTGTCGGCAGCATCGCAAGGCAGCGGAGGATCTGCTGGCTTTGGTTCGTTCTCTGCTGGTGGACACTCCGGATGATGCATTTCTGCTCGCACTGGACATGCGGGTGGCTGATCTTATTAAAGCATTCCAGTTGAAATCATATCAGCAGGCCAAACTGCAACATTTGACAGAAACGTTGCAAGACAGTGCATGTCAGACCCATAAGTTCTTTCGAGCTCTCCATGCCTCTCCTGCTCGAGAAAATATGACCAGACTCGAGGATGCAGAAGGCCACATTATCCTGGATCCACAGACTATTGTGCATATGTGCAGGAATTATTTCCGTGACCTTCTTGGTTCCATCTCTCCACCTTCGGCCCAAACTACTCAGGCCCGTTCGGCTTTTTATGACCAGGTCCGCAATCAGCTTCCGCAGGACATGCAAACTACTATGGAGTCCGATATTTGTGAGGCAGAGGTTATGGACGTCTTGTTACACTTGCCTAAGGATAAAAGCCCGGGGTGGGATGGTCTCACTAACGAGTTCTTTGAAGCTTTTGCTACCCAACTGGTGAAACCATTGCAGGCCTTGTTCCAGCAGGTGTGGGAAACGGGGATCATGCCCTCCTCATGGAAGGAAGGCCTCATTAAACTGCTTCCAAAAGCTCCTTCCCCATCTAAGTTGACACAGTGGCGCCCAATTTCTTTGATGGGTTCAATGTACAAAATCTTCTCCAAAGTAATGGCGAATCGGCTTCATAAGCATCTCCCGGCCATTGTGCACCCTCTACAGTATGGTTTTATTAAGGGCCGAAATATCCTACACAATGTGTTGAATGCTCAACTGGCAATTGATTATGCCAGACATTCCAATCAGGAGGTCGTACTGATTCAACTGGACCTGGAAAAGGCTTTTGACTATCTAGACTGGTCTTTCGTTGCTGAACTTATGTCTGCTATGGGCTTTGGTCCGCGGATGTCTCGTCTCATATACACTATTAGCGCTGCAACGTCTTCGCGGGTCATGCTGAACGGAGGTGTTACTGAGCCATTTGTCCTTGCCCGCTCTGTCAGACAAGGGTGCCCCTTGAGCCCTCTATTTTTTGCCCTTGCAACACATCCAGTTCTTTCGATGTTATCTCATATGGCAGCCTCTTCTCAGTTGGCTGGACTGTCGCTTCCTACAGGACAGCACTTCATTACCCAATCCCTGGCGGATGATACTTTTATGATTTTGCGTGCGGATAGGGATAACCTTCGAAGAGCATTGGATGTCTGGAGCCTCTTTGGTCAGGCGTCCGGCCTTCGCATCAATGCCCTCAAATCAGCCATTCTCAGCTGCACGGAGTCGGATTTGCAGTCCTTGGATTGGCAGGGTCTGGTTGTTCCTCGTGGCTCCATTGTCAGGCACCTTGGGTATCCTTTGGGCGTTGATGTTCCCCCTAAGCAGCTGCTCCAGTGGATTTCACAGAAAATGGTGGCTAAGTTTATGTATTGGAAATCTCAAGCCTGGCCTTTCCATGTCCGCCTCAAAGTGGCCCAGACTATCATGTTGCCAATGCTCATATATTTCTTGCCATTGTTGCCCTGGACTGCTACGACTCTCAATGCTCTTACGCAGTCTATTCGTTTCATGCTATGGAAGAAAGACTCATTGCATGCAGGTATTTCCTGGATCTCGTGGTCGCATGCGTGCACCCCCAAACGCATGGGTGGCGGAGCTATTTTAGATGCCCACACTCACATGCAGGCACTCCGTTGGTCGCTTTTCCGCGCCATGTGCTCGGATCATCATCCATGGGTTGATATAGCCCGTTATTTCCTTGAGGGCCAGGGGCTTCAACATGGCAATACCCAGATCCGGAGTTCTTGGTGGCATGTTCTTAATGCTGATTCGCGGTTCTCCAGTTCTTCTTCATCGTTGCTTACTCATTTGGTGTCTTCCTGGAAACACGTCCTCCAGAAGGCTCAGTGGCACCCAGCGGAGGATCGCTTAGCTACTAACTCTTTTCAATTGGAGTTGTTGGCAGTCTCGCGTTTACTTGCTTGGGAAGGTAAACAGGACCTCAGACCACAATTCAACCGGATGGCCCGTTTGGGTTTGTCTTCAGTGGCGGATGCCACCCTTGCCAGTCGCAATGTGCTTATATCTTTTCGTACAGCCAAGAGGCTTTTTAGGATCCCTCGTGGATACATGCCTTTATGGGAACAGCTTTTGAGGGTGCTCCAGAGCAGACAACCCTTTCCTACCCTTGCTTCGGATCATCCCTGGCAGGATTGGGACCTACAAGGCCGGCTGACTTTAAGCAAAGCTTCTGCTAACCAAGTGTATCATATTCTGATTAAAGATCATCAATGGCTCGTCACCAAAGTGAATGCTTTATGGGTTGCACCACTGCTGTGGAATCCGCCCGCCACCGATTTATTTCTTGCCCCATCGCAAAGAAAGTCTGGTTCTTTTTGTCGGCTGTTTGGCAAGGAGTGGTTGGTTTCACCCTGCGCCCCTTTGATTGGGTTTTCGGGCAGCCCAAATACCCCGCGCCTGCACAGCCACATATGAAGCTCGTGTATCATTTTCTTCGATATTGGGGCTGCTGGCATAACTGGACCATTCGGAATGCTTTTCTTTTTGACTCCGCCTATGATATTCAGCGGCATATTGCGAGGCTTAAGGGCCTCTTGTATTGGCAGTTGGATCTTCTCTGGCATTCTGATTTGCTCTCTAGGGAGGACTTACGTCCCTGGCATAGGGCAATTTCCGCTGCATCTTTGCCATGACGTTGTAACTTGTAGTTCTTAGAATCTCTTCACATGATGACTTAGATTGTCGTCATGTATCTTGTAATCCACTAATCTTGTGCTTTTCGTAATTAATACAATTACCTTTTACGAAAAAAAAAAAAAAGAGAGAGAGATGCATGTCTGTAGCATCATGTGCTGCCTCAGTCCTGGCTCACATCGTGCAGGCTCCCGTCTGGCCTGTTCGTCAACTTCACTCTGGCCCTTGCCATCCTGAGGTTCGTTTTCTGCCCAGCTGGCCCTCTGTCCCAGTTCGCATGTGCACACTGTTGACCTGATCTGTCCCGACTTTCCTGTGGCACCCTGCTGCGTTGACTGCGAGGGTCTGTCTGTGATGACCTGCTTTCATTCCGGGTAAGATTGAGCGAGGGTGATTGTTAAAGGTCTATACAAACAGTATAGCAGAGCATAGATTTGCGCAGAGCAACTAAGGCACAACGGCCTTTAAAAGGAGACAGGTTCAGTTCTGTTTTGTGACAGCTACTCAAGGCTGGAATAAACTGTGTAAAGTGTATTCCTGAGATATGGAGAATTTGCAAGAATCTAATGGTATTGATCTGGCCTTTCTAGACCAGCATATTGGAAATGGGGATGATAAAGATTTGGCAGAATCTGATGGAAATTTGTTAGCTGAGGATGCTGGGCAGTTAATGGAAGGGGACAAGATGGGTAAGATTGTGGTCCTTGATTGCTAGATTTTTCCTTCAGACTCCGGGTATCAAGCATGGGAACACCAGGATTTCTGCCTCATGCTGGCATGTGCTTAATGCTGAATAGCCTATCCATCTGAAGTCTTCTATGTTGTTGAATCATTTGGTCCGCTCCTAGAGATCGGTCCTTGCTAAATCTTCTTGACACCCACCTCCGGAACGGGGGTGGCTAACTTCTTGAGAGCGGAAGTGTTGGCGGTTTTGAAGTTGCTCTTCTGGTAAGGCAAAGAGAAACAAAGGCAGATGTTGAATAGGATGGCGTGCTTGGGACTTGTCACAGTTGTTAATGGTCTTGTACCCATCAATGGGGCTGTTATGTCCTTCAAATCGCCCTGATACTACTTTCATATCCCCCAAGGCTACTGCAATTTGTGGAATGCCATCTCCACCTCTTTACGGACCATGTAGCCTCTCCCCTCTTTCGACTAGGTGGCCCCTTGGCAGGATTGGTTGATTAATGGTAGGCTCCTTTTGGCTTGTGCTTCTGTGAATCAAATATTTCTTTTGTTTATTCGTGATAAGGACTGGCTTATCGAGAAAGGCAATACCACAAGGGTCTCAAGAAAGGCCAAGTGTGGTGGAAAATGTGGTGATGACATGCTAGCTTAATAAAACACATTTTTGATCCAAGGTTTTCATTTCCCGAATGTTGATTTGTGCGCTTCCCCTTGCCTTGGTACTCTCCAAGTAAAGGATTTCCAATGGTTGTTACTTTTTTTTGTTAGACGTGAGTCGAAACCCCCTGCCATTGGTTCCTTACTTGCCTAGTTGTGAGGAAGGTTTGGTCACTACTATCGGCCATTTGGTTACGCGTGGTTGGGCTACCGATGCTTCCAAAGGACTAGGTCTTTGGACATCCCAAGTTTGTGGATCTTGTGCATGCGGATATGAAAGTGCTCTTTCCTTTTTCTTACACTTTTAGGGTTGTTGGTATATATGGACCATGAGGAATGCATTCATCTTTGATGCTTCATCAGGTGTGTAGAGTCATATAGCAAGCTTGAAAGGGCTTCTTCATTGGCAGCTAGACTTGATCAAGTTAGCATATATTCTCCCTATACATGATCTACTTACTTGGCACATTGCAATTTCTTTTGCCCCCGTTTTGTCACTTTGGTTCCTTCGTACCTTCACTCTGATGCCTCTGATTTTATGCACAATGGCCTAGAGCCATCCTGTATCTTGTAATCTTATACTTTTTTTCCTAATTAATACAATTATCTCTTATGTGTGTGTGAGAGAGAGAGAGAGAGAGAGAGAGAGAGAGAGAGAGAGAGAGAGATTGGCTTGGGCATCCATGGTCATGTGGCCCATGTTATGGCAAATCTCCTCTATGGTTTCAGCTAATCTAGTTCTTCTTGACATTGTTGCTCCCTGGTTGGATATTGTTCGCTCCACACTAGTTGTCCTTTTTGTGTGATATTTGTGTGTTAGAGTCCTGATAGCCTTTCGCCTTGATTTGTGTATGTTTTGTTTTTCTTAGTTGACTTGATGGTCTGATGTAAACATTGCTACTTAATTCAATTATCTTCACGAAAAAAAAAGAGAGAGAGATTGGCTAGTTAAGCACATAGGTTTTGTCTGGGGGTATTGATGCATGGCCTATTTTTAGGGATAATGGATGTGCCTTGTCTCGACAATATGGCATTCAACATGCTTGTGTTTTTCGTACTGAAATGCAGTATTTGTACTCTTTGTTGGGACATTCGCTTAGTATGCAACAAGTTGGGGACAACTTTGATTACTTGGCAACATGTTCCGAATGGCAGAAATGCAGAGTTCAAGCTCTACAAGAGGAAGAATATGCTAAGTTCAAATTAGTGGCTTTTTTGGATGCTTTGTACGATAATAATTGTCAAACTCATTACCTTTTTGCTGGTCTACATCAGAAATATGATCGGGAGAATATTGTGCAAGTGATGAACAAGCGAGGGGAAATGGTTATTGAGCCCACATCCATCATTTAGATGTGCCTTGAATACTAAAGATCCTTGTTGGGTCCACAAGAAGTTCTTTTTGATTCCGTTCTTTTTGCTCGTAGTAGATACATTTGTGACTTGATTCGAAATTAGGTCAAGCTTGAATGGAGGGAATTGATGGAAGCAAATATCATGGAGGAAGAAGTGGAGAAAGTGCTATGCCATTTACCTCGTAGAAAAATCCTGAGTTGGGATGGCCTCCCTAATGAGCTATTTTCAGCCAAAGTGGAAAATGCTTGCCTTTGCTAGCACATCTGGAGACCTAGATCAACGCCTGTAGATTGGAAAATTGCAGTTATTTGTCTACCACCCAAGGTTTCTTTTCCATCCACTTAAAAACGATGAAGGCTCATTACTGTTATGGATTCATTATATAAAATCCTTTCCAAAGTCATTGCCAACAGATTGCAGAAAGTGTTTCAATAGTGGATTCATTCCTGTCAGTATGGGTTCATTAAGGGATAGAACATCATGCAAAATATTTTGAATGTTCAAATGGGGATTGGTTATGGCCAACAGGTAATTATGATCGAGTTAGATATTGACAAGGCGTTTGATCTTGTTAGTTGTTCTTTCATGCAGCAATCGATGTCTACCATAGGTTGTGGTTCCCACATGGGCTCTCTTATTGTTGACACTATGAGTTAGGATGTAGTGGCACATGTTGCGCTTAATGGGGAAGTTACATACGAGATTGCTTTATCTTGTTCTCTTCATCAAGGATGCCCTCTCAGTCCTTTATTTTTTGCATTGGTCACTTACCCCATGCTTTCTTTGTTGGATCGGTTGGCCAAGGGTGGGGAGATTGTTGGTTTATCTCTTCCCAATGGTTCTCAACTTTTGGGTCAATCTTTAGCAAATGATTCCTTTATATTTCTTAAGGCTGATCGAACTAATGTCAATTGGACAATGAGAGTTTGGAGTCTGTTTGGTTTGGTGTCAGGCCTTCATATTAATGCTCAAAAGTCAACATGGATCTCTTGTATGGAGACAAATTTGCAAGAATTGGACTAGTAGGGAGCTGTTGTTTCCAAAGGAGATAGTATGCGGAACTTGAGATATCCCATTGGTGTGGAAGTCGCTCCTTCTTGAGCATTGCTTGATTGGATGTCCTCTAGAATTCATGATCTCATTCATCCACGTCAATACGGTTTCATTAAAGGTTGGAATATAATGCACAACATTTTGAATGTCCAGCTGGGAATCGATCATGCCAAAGCTTCTAACCAGCAGGTTGTTATGCTTCAACTGGATATTGAGAAGGCATTTGATCATGTTAGTTGGTCATTTTTATGGCAATTGATGTCTACAATGGGTTTTGAGCCGCGTATGATTTCTCTAGTTGATACCATCAGTCAGGGTGCTGTGGTCCATATTGCTCTTAATGGAGGGATTACGGAGGAAATCACCTTATCTCAGTCTCTTCGGCAAGGCTGTTCACTAAGTCCCTTGCTGTTTGCTTTGGTAACTCACCTGATGCTCTCATTATTGGATAAGTTGGTAGCTCAAGGTGAGATAGTTGGCTTATCTCTTCCTCGCGGTGATCAGTTGGTGGGTCAATCTTTGGCAGGTGATTCCTTTGTCGTTCCTCAAGGCGGATCATATTAATGTCAATCGGGCAATGGTGGCCTGGAACCTTTTTGCTTTGGCATCAGGTCTTCACATTAATACTCAAAAATCCACCCTTCTCTCCTGTACGGAGAATGATCTGCAAGCCTTGGGATGGAATGGAATTGTGATCCCGAGGGGCAATATAACCAGACACTTGGGATATCCTATTGGGGTGGAGGTTGCTCCCCATGTCTTGTTGGATTGGATGGCATCCCGAATTCATGACAGGTTCATGTATTGGAAATCTCAGAGCTGGCCTCTACATGTTAGGCTAAAAGTGGCTCAATGCATTATGATCAGTATGATTTCGTTCTTTCTGCCATTGCTGCCTTGGACTAAGAAGTCCCTTTTGGATTCGGTCAAGCGTATTAGATTTATGCTATGGAAAAAGAAAGGCAATCGTTTGGGGTAGGTATGGATCTCCTGGCAGCATGTGACCACTTTGAAAAGGATGGGGGGTGCAGCTTTGTTGGATGTTAATTTGCATATGGCCGCTTTGAGGCCGTCCCTTTTGTAGAGTCTATGTATTCAGTGTCATCCTTGGTCAGATATTGCCAAATTCTTCATAGAAAAGATTAGCATCTCTCATGGAAGCACAATTATTCATGCTTCCTGGTGGCATGTGCTTAATTTTACGAGGCCTATAAAGGTCTCCTAGTTTTTTCTCCTTTCTCATTTAATTGCTTCCTAGCAAGAGATGCTTCGTTTTGCAATCTGGCGTCCTCTGGATATTCGTAAGGAGCAAAATTCACTACAAGGAGAAATACTAGCTTCCTCAAGGTTGTTGGATTGGTCACAGAAAGATTTGCAGTGAGATAGGTTTAATCGGATGGCTAGGTTAGGGTTGAAGATTGTCTGTGATGGTGTTATTCCTGGGCAGCCCTGCCTTTATTCTTTTAGGCATATTCGTTAGTACTTAAGGGTGCCTCGTGGATACAGGGACATTTGGTCGTCAATATAAAACTATCTTCAGAGGTTCTCTCCTTTGCTTACATTACAGCCATTGCATCCATGGCGTGATTGGAAGTTTGTGCTTCCTGACGACTTTTAGAAAAGGTTGGCTAATCAGATATATCATCAGATGGTGGAAGCTAAAAGATGGGTCATGGGGAAGGTTAATAAGCTCTGGCATCTCAAGGATAGCAAAAAGAAGTGGTGGGAAAAATTTATCCAGCTTTGGAAGTCTAAGGTTCCGTATCAAGGTAAAGTGTTCATGTGGAGGCTGCTCATTGGGGTCTTTCAACAGGAGAAGTGCTCCGTGCCCGAAAGATCTCTGCTGGGCGTTGCGTTTTCTGTACTACATGCGATGAGATATTGCTTCACCTCTTTGTCTCTTGCCTTGTTGTGCGACAGATCTGGAATCTCATTTCCCATGTGTGGTTCTCGATGACCTGGCACTGTATATAAGTTTGTTCATGGATTATGGGAAATATGTCCTCTATGCCCCCTTTGCCTTTAGATTGTTCGTGCCTATTCCATTTTCTTAGATGGACAGCCCTGTGGCACATATGGCGTACTCGCAATGCCTTTATTTTTGATTCGGCATCGGGCATCCATGGGCAGGTGGCCTGTGTGTGTGGATTGGTGTTATGGCGAATCACTTCTATGATGTCAGCTGACCTGGTCCTTCCGGATATTGCTACTCCCTGGCTGGCGATTGTTTGCTCTACTCTAGCTGTTCTTTCTGTGTGATTTATTAGAATTGGTTATGTAATAGGTTGTTCTGGGAGCTTGCACGCCTCATGTAAAATTCTACAGAGAGAGTGTGAGAGAGACTGAGTATGCTGACTTGATGGTCTGATGTAATAGAATGTGAGGGATATAGAGAGAATGTTGACCTCTTGGTCTCATGTAAATATTTACTAAATTCAATTATCTTCACGAAGAGAGAATGGGACAATCAAATGTATCCTTATTCTCTCTGTGACCATTCTCCTAGTACTTTGCCAGACAATCTCTCTACCCTCTCTAATCCTTGAGGCTTCATCGTCATGCCTAACAAAGCAATGTAATAATCTGTGGCCATCTGACCAACCTCTTGTGGCCCTTAGGCAAGGGATCCATCTGCTCTTCTAAGTCACCTAACACCTTGTCTAGAGTGTCTAGGACTTGTGGTGCGAAAGAATTTTTGCGAAAGAATTTTTTGTTCAGCCTATCTCCTACTTGTGTCTGGAAAGAGCCCCCCACATGGTACTTATATTGTGATTTAGCCTCCTTCATAGCAGCTATTTCCGCTTTGGCTGCATACATCCTCTGTGATACCCACCTACATCCTTGTTGTCTTTCCTTCTCCCTTTGTAAGTGCTGCCAATGAGGCTCTAGTAGCTCTCTCTTTCTCTAAGATTGCACACACTCTCTCAGATTGCAAACACTCTCTCAGACTGACATGAATGTAGACACTCTGAATGTACTGTGGGAGCAGTGGCGAATGCAGACACTCTCTCAGATTGCAGACACTCTCTCAGACTGACATGAATGCAGACACTGTGAATGCACTGAGATTGCAGATGTACTCAGACTGATGTGAACCTTGCATGCTGTGTGGACTGGAGACCTGCGTGATTTCAGACTGACACACATTAACATTTCATGCTACAGTGACAGTTTATGTGAGATTGATAGTTCTATGCTACATTGAGAGTTCATGCTACAGTCATATCTTATGATGCAGTCACATTGACAGTCTATGATATACTGACAGTTCATGCTAGAGTGATAGTTTATGTTACTGGTTTACTACTCTACTCAGACTGTAAACAGTTTTATGCTATAGCGCATACTATAATCATGATGGAAGAAACTGACAATGAAGGAATCACAAAACCAACCATGGAGACAATGTTTCATACACCGCCAAAGAACACAAGATACAAAACCTATGGGCGTAAAATCCGAGATTGGAATGTCTCTCCAGGGTCGAGTAGATATGGGAAGACATCCCGCAAAATTAATGAAACACTATATGAGGAGATGTTGACCATACTCCGTGCTGAAATACGTACCATGAGGAAGGAAATGGAAAAGGACATACAAGAGCGGGTTCGAGCTGAAATGATGGAAGAACTAAAAAAGGAGATGCAACAAACATTGGATGCATGCATGGCAGAGAAAGACTCATTGATCTCTAATCTACAAGAAGAACTAGAGAAATGCAAAAAGAAACTGGACGCACAAAAGGAACCACAAACCACACCAGAACTACAAAAAGAAATGGATGTTTTAAAAAAGGATATGCACACCTATGCAAGTGTGGTGGAAGGCATCCAAAAGAAAATGGAGAATGTTGAGAATACGGTCAAAGAAAATGCAGAATGGATAGATGTGGCAAAAAAGAACAAACGAATGCATGGCAACAAAGTGGAAGTTATGAATGCCACCTTGGAAGAAGAGGCAAAAAGACGGGCACGTGCACTCCACGTAAGAGTGGTTGGACTAGATGAGAAAAGCTCCCCAATTGAAGATGCTACAGCTCTTGCCACCAAAATTGGGGCTATAGATGTACCCATCATTGGGGCTTGGCGAGTCGGGAAAGCTGACACAAAAACAAAAGTCCTCATCTTGAAGTTTGGAGACCTGGAAAAGAAGAGAGCCTCTCTCTCCAAAAGGATCGCTCTCAAAGGAGAAAAGATCTACCTAGATGAAGACCTCACACGAGCCCAGTTAGCCCACAGGAGGGAAAATATGCCACGTGTTCTAGAGGCACGGAAAGCAGGTAAATGGGCTGTATACAGAGTTGGAAGAGTCATCATCACAGAGAAAAGAACGGCATGACGGTGCGCGGCCTATGAGACCCTGAAGTTCACACTGTGGAATTGCAATGGCTCCCTTAAGACAGATGTAGGCTATTTTGAGGATACTTTCAAAGGGATAGACATTGCTATGTATACTGAGACTCATCAATGTAAAGACAGCCATCTACCTGATGTATATGGATATAGATGGGAAAGTGTATATCGCCCTCAGCCTAGACGGCCTGGAGGGACGAGGGGATCAGGAGGTGTGGCAATTCTATTTAGAGAAGAGCTCCGAGATATAGTCCAAGTGGTACATAGAGATGTAGAGACAAGATACATGTGGATCAGGTTGCGTACAAGTAGAACTCGAGACATGTATATTGCCATATGCTATTTTTCCCCTGCATACTCTAAGTTTGCCCCTAAAGAGGCATCCCCGTATATACCACTATATGAGGACATAATGGGATACATGAGAATTGGGGATGTTCTACTAGCAGGAGACTTTAATGCACGCACAGGAAACAACCAATCTGCTTTCTTTGACACTAGTGATGAGATGTTTAGAGATATTGCATTAGATGAAGTGGGATTAGTTAGATCAGCCCAAGATAGAGAGATAACAGAATATGGAACACACCTACTGGCATTGGGAAGTGCACATGGTTTGGCCATCCTTAACGGGCTACCACAGTGGCCAAGATCTAATGGCTTCACATGTTGGAATAACAAGAAAGGGTCAAGCACAGTGGACTATTTGATTGGATCACCCAACTTGCTACCTGACATAAAAAGCTTTGAAATCTCAAATAGACCAATTGGATTAGTAGCAGACCATGCTATTCTAGCTTTCACAATGCAATATGGGCATATACACGAAGCACAGTCACACATACCAAAATTACCATGCTATGATTTTGTGGAAGCGACCTCACACATATACAGCACTACTGTGCGAGATGCATTGAGGGAGCTAGACACACAGGCCTCTCTGGATGAGTTTACAGGACAGTTGGCCGAGATAATACACGCTTCAGCAGCATACGCTTTCCCACACACTACACCGTCAGATAAACCTCCACGAGGTAATGCCCCACAGAATGGCTGGTATGATGATGAGTGTAGAGAGACACGGGCACGTTTTTAGCGAGAGATGGCACTTGGCATATGTACACATAAGCATGCTCGAACACTCTTCAGACGGTTGGTATGCAAAAAGAAGCAGGAATACCTGAGCAGACTAGAAACAGAAATGTATTCCATGTTCTTGGGGCAGGACAACAAGAGAACATGGAAAAAGATGCACGAGAACCAGCCACCCCTACAAATTACTAGACTGGATGATTGGCAGGGATATGCTTGCACACTCTATGATATTCCTGGCCAAGAACCTATGCCACTCCCCTCAACCTCAAGACCAGCAAATTGCAGATTTTTCACAGAAAAAAAAGTGAGGAATGCCATATGGAAACTGAAAAATGGAAGAGCCCAAGATCATGAGGGTTTAGTGGCTGAACACTTCACGCATGCTTGTGATATTCTGGCACCAATGCTGGCTCACATCTTTAATAGGGCAGTTTGTGAGGGATTTCCAACCTGTTGGTCAGACCATATTATTGTGCTGCTCTTTAAGAGTGGAGACCCCGCGCTACCTAGTAACTACTGTACTATCATGATTGGACACATGCTGGCCAAGATATATGGCTCTATCGTGGAACAAGCATTGAGTGAATGGGCCGAGATGCATGGCCTGAGATCAATGTTTTGCATTCTTCCCACTGTACCTCTACAGGCACATCAATGTTTTGTACGATCAAAACGCCTCAGCCATGCAGAGATACACCTCCCTAGAGAACAGACATATCATTGATGGAGAGTTTTCCTTTCTCTACTCTCACTTTCAGATCACTGACATGTTTCCCTTTTATAGGACACTATTTCATTCTTTTTCAGTCTTATAGGCATGTTTTTCATCTTTTTCTCGTTCCAGATGAGAAACACACCATCATTGTATGTACTGCTTGGGTCTCATAGGCCACATTGGCCTTTTAGAGACGTTAATATACTCTCTCTCTCTCTCTCTCTCTCTCTCTCTCTCTCTCTCTCTAAGATAGCTTCCCTCTTGCTCCTAGCCTTCTCCTTAAGAAAGGAGATCAAGTCTTGCAAACTCTCATCCAAGTCTCTAGCTGCTCTGCCCGCTGAAAATGCCTTGGCCCTTCAAATCCTGGTGATATCCTCCCTCAATTCCTCATCATAATACAAGTGTAAAGGAATTCTGATGCTGGTAGCTGTTCCTATGCCTTCCTCCATAAGAACCAATAGTATTGGTGTGGGTTTGATGAAGTGGTTCTTGGAACAATATTGACCAGACCCCCCTTGTCACAAGCCCAGTCATCTATATAAAATCTGTCCAACTGGCAGAAGATCCTAGCATGAGCTGTCCTATTTCTTCTGGAGAACTGCAAATAATCTATAAATTTGTCAAACCGTGCCATGAACCAAGGGTTCTGTCCTTTGATATGAAAGATAAAACCCCTCCAAGCTGCTTGCTCTCCTCTTATGATAGTGTCTATGCATCTGCCTCTTCTATCCTCGAATTCCTCGACCATATTAAAATCCCCACCTACAATCCAGTGGTTATCATGAGGTAGAGATTGACTAAGCGTATTCTAGAAAAGTGTTCTCTCCCTCTGTCTATTAGGGGCATATATGACCAACAAACATATTAACACCTTCTCCACTGTCACAGATATCATAAGTGCTCTCCCTGCCATAAGGATGCCCCAATCTTGTACTACATGAAGCCAATGCTCACCAAGTCAAACCTTTCTTATCATTGCAATTCCTGCAATCTTGTGAAGAGAAGGGAACTCAATGGGGTCTAAAGAATCATCTGAATCTGTGCCAAACTCTTCCTCGCTCCCTCCCTCCCCGCCTCTAATGAGTAATTGGATCCACCCCTCTTTCCATGAGAATCTCTCCCTCTTGCTGAGCATCAGGGACTTGAGCAACAAACTGCTCAGTGGAGACCTCAACTACGGGATCCATCTCAAGTGGTCGAAGTGTGTCCATCACTGCCTCACAGGGCTGGGGTTTGTGAGCTAGTTGCTCCATTCCACATGGGGGAGTCATTGCTGCTCCAGTTGCTGGTGATACCACAGGTGGCTGAACCTCTATTTCCTGCGGCCTGTGAGAGGGAACCTCATGTACAGTTGTCTTTGTTGCCTTAGGTGGTGCAATCAGATTCCTGTGTGCAGCAGGTGTGGGAACTATCCATTGTTTCTCGGCCTGCTACTCTCGCCCCCCTCTCTCTTTTTGTCTCTGTCTCTGGCTCCTTTTTCTAGTGGCTCATCTCCTTTGCGGCTCCCTCTCACTTCTCTTGCAAGGCAAGGGGCCTCCCCCTTCATCCTTTCAATCCCAAAAGGAGTTCAGGTGGGGGTAGTATTTTGTCTCCTTTGCTCCATCCTAGGGCAGCACAGTCTGTTGCAAGGTAGCCTACCATCCTGCAAGTGAAGCACTATCCTAGGAGACCAGTGTAATATATCGTCTGAATCATACATCATTCGTGCACTGATGGAATCTTGATGGCTTGAGGAAGGGAGTCCAATGTTGAAGTAGAGATCATAACTCTGACTGGTGGGTGCTGAGGTTGTCCCTCCACCACTGCCTCTATGAAGGTCCTGTCCTACTGAATGGCATGCCCAAAATCTCTACCAATTCGGGCTATATGAGGCAATAAATACTTGTTGAGGCTAGGGAGGTGTACCATGATAGCTGTGCCATCTCCGAGCATGGAGTAATCCTTGCTCTCAATCCATCTATCAAAGAAGGCAGGTGCACTTCTGATGTCTAATGGGCTAGTAGCAAGTGCCGCTATAGATTTCTCTGGTGTGCTAAAGCTGACCCTGAAGCACCCTTTCCCCAATGGGGTTACCTTTGTGACTCTCGTTAGAGTACCTGTGAGAGTGCCTGTATCATGTCTTTCAATGGGTGCATTAGTGGTCAGTCACCTACCAATTGGCACGCCAGAGATGACACCTCCAAGGCTGCCACTCTATCTCTAATGTTGAGCTCTGTGTCAGGATCGAACCTGATCTGTGGGATAGTATTGGCTGTGGGAGCTATGGGGCCTACACTGGAGTCCCAAAGGTGGAGGATGGACCAGCTCTATTGTCTCATGGATCAAGTTTTCTCCTTCTGGCTGCTGTGTGGGATCTTGTGATACTGAATTTTTGGCGCTCTGCTGATCCTATGGTAAATCTTGTGAGGAGGAAATGAGTGATGTGGAAAGGGCAGCCATTGTTTGGAATAGTGCTGCTAGGGCGGAGGGAGTAGAGGCCATGGGTTCAGCAAAGCAGGTAATAATCTTCTCTCTGCATGTAGGCCTGAAACCCTACCTGTAGCATATAATTTTGGGAAGCTGAGACGGTGCCATGGCCAGTGAGGTAGCAGGCCCTCAGCTTGAGCAACCCTGCCTGCTTTTGACAAGCAGCCCCCTTGCTTTGTCCAAATGTTACATGGAGAAAATTTGACTGCCACCGTTGTGTGCTGACCTTGGAGAGTTGATGTGGCACCTGGAATGGACTGGTGGGCAAGGCTGTCCTAGTATGATCATGACCTGCAGAACTGCAGTCCAGGGGTGCAGTCCTAGTGTGTCGTGTGATGCACAGGTTACAGACCAGTGTAACCAGTTGGAGTGGAATGGGACAGTGACCTCAGTGATGGCAGTGACCTACGTGATCAGTCACTACCATAGTTCCGTCTGTCTTGCTCCTAGCTCTCAGTGATCAGTCACGACCATAGCTCAGAACCTCAGTTCCGTCCGTCTTGCTCCTATGGTTCAGAGTTTTGCGTTTCTCAATGGGAATTGAAATTCCAGTGTCTACAAAGTTCCATAAAGATTCTGCAATACCCAATTTATTTCTTGTTTTTTGGTGACTCTTCGTTTAGAAAAGCTCAAGTTACTTGAAGTCTCTATAGCATTCTTGTAACCTAAATGTACCACACCCACATATATATTTATGTAATGCACCAAAGTGTTCACTGTTCTTGAATGTTGTGACATTGCCATGGAGAGAGATATGAGCAGAGCTATCAATGGTGAAAGTTGCATTGTTTACATGCATGGTGAGTATTCTTGCTAGATTTCTCACTCTATGTGTATGTTGTGTCATTTCCTTGCTGTGTATCCCTTTTATACTTTCATGTATCATGATTAGAGTTCTAGCTGTAAAGAATGCTGCTTTCAGTTTTGGAGGTCTGGCAGCTGCTTTGTCGGGTGCAGGGCTTCAGCTAATGATCAATTGCTTTTTTGCTTGTTTGATGTGTAAGGTTGAATTTT